>NC_133770.1:163196965-163522005 GCF_003597395.2 Chelonoidis abingdonii | reverse complement strand
CCCTTGGGACACCGCAGATTCAAATCCTTGGTGCTAAGCAGGGGAGAAAATCCTTCCCCCCTCCTTCCAGGCTTTGCCTCTTGGTCTAGCCTGCGAGATCAAGAACGGTTTCTCTGCTATTCCCAAGAGATAAGCTTCTCTAAAACTCAGACAATTGAATGCAAAATCCAACAGCTTGGCTTCTCTTCCCCCTGTGCCTGCCTTCCCGGGAGGGGAAGGTAACACTGATACAGAGTATTCTTTTTCTCTTTCCCCGTAGCCTGCTCTTTCCCTGAAAGCAATAGGAAAATAGCCCACAGCCTGCTTCCCTAGCCGAGAAAACAAAAAAGACCCCGAGTATACAAATTCCCGCCCCTGACTTTAAACAATCCAGTTCTCTGATTGGTCCTCTGGTCAGGTGTTTGGTTACCCTTTCCAGGTAAAAGAACTTTAACCCTTACCTTACCTATCTACTTATGACACCTCTCCTTTCATAAAAAATAAAATAATAAAAAAAAAATCCTGCTGAGCTATTCACTTCGATAACTTTCTTAGATAGTGAACGGCACAGCATGAAACTACAAAGGTTGTGGAAATAAATTCTGACTCACTAGCCCAGCACAACAGGCAGAAGTCATATAGCACCTTCACACCGGGTTTAAAATACCCACTTGCCTATATTAACCTCACCCACCCATTTTACTACATGGATGTGTTTAATATGCCATTAAAAACTGAGGATTAACAGCATTAGCTAGAAAGAGGTGAGTCTGGGCATTTGCCATCATGTAAGCATCCCCACACAGAGCTCTACTGGACCGGACTTGTTCCCCTCTACGCAGCTCTGGACCTAGGCTTTCTACACAGCTCTGATGATGTGACTCAGTCCTGACTGCTACACCACTCCTTGGCTTCCAACATGAGCTCTGCTAATGCACCTCAACCCTGACCTGCAGTATCCTCTACTATTATAATCCTGGACCCTCCCAGGAGTTCTTTCAATGCACATTCAGTCCTGACTTGCAGAGAATCCCTTGCTATTCCTATGCTGGGCTTTTCATAGCTCTACAAATTAGCTGTGGCTTTTGTACATCAGTTACCAAGAATATATTTTCCATAACTGAGGCATATATATACACAATTTAGGAGGTACAAGGCTTTGGAAAATTAATTATTATTTTCACATATAATACAGATTGCTGTAAACTGTAAGGGAAGGTATTGGAACTATTATTGAAAGAGAATCTTATAGCAGCTGGTCATGCAAGGGTTAATCTAGTCCACATACTACAAACAAAATAAATGAAACCTCTGAAAGCTCACTTTCACACAATACACTTCACTTGTTCTTGGCACTTGGGGGCTGGGATGTGCCCAGGCATGACTGAATGGTTACAGAGAAATAGAACTAGTGGGCTCTTCATCCTATCTCATAACATGAGAATACCCGGACATACGATGAAAATAAAAAGCAGAAAACTTTAAAACTGAGGAAAATGAATACTCTTTTATACATAATGTGTAATTAGTCTGTGGAACTCTTTCCCACAAGATGCTGAGGCCAAAAGATTAGCAGAATTCCAAAAAAGGGATTTAACATTTATGTTATGGCAAAAATATCCGCAGCTATAGTCACAAAGATTAAAAATATAAACAAGAAGGTGAGACGGCCTATAAACCCTCCTTCTTCAGGGCATAAACCATTCTAATTAATGGGCGTTAGGAAGAAACTCTTTTGATGGCAGGTTATTCCATCACTGCCCACTGCAGGATTTCCTGTACCCTCCTCTAAAGCAGCTGGTACTGGCCATGCTTGAGCCAGGTTACTGGACTAAGCAGGATCCCATCTCCAATTTAGAAAGTCTGTTCCTATGTACCTTACTCTTTCAGTAAGAGATGAGACTCACTTTGAAATGACGTAAAGTCTCCAAATACGGAAATTAGCACAATGCAAATAAGAGTGCAAATTTCCGCTTAATTTCTTTAGCCTACTGGAGACTGAGTGTCCTGGCTTCTTTAAGTGTGTGCTGAGCATTAAAATGCAGCTGATTGCACTTGAGCACATCTCCAGCTCTAATATTTCAGGTAATACAGAGGTAGAAGAATATGATTAATGGCAGAGAATCGTTTAGCTACTTCAGAGTCTATTAATCAAGTGTTTGAGACATCGGGGCCCTAACATGGAAAGCCAGGTAATGGGTATTCATCTGTGAGTCTGAAATGGAATATTAACACATGTTAGTGTAAAAGAAAAAAGATTGTGGCATAATTGTGAAATGGCATTAGAAGGCGTCTGAGATTCAATACTGTGCCTCCAAGAGGCACAATCCAAGGAGACAGGAGGGTGCCAAGGTGGCTTAAAGTTATCTTTGCACCCATCTGATCTGGGGCTCCTTCAGGGGCCAGTGTGATCCCTGGCAGAAAAGAAAGCAGCCTCCTACTCTCCAGGGCTGCCAGTGGGCTGCTTTGCAGCCCTCAGCAGCTGTGAATCCATATAGCAGCATAACACTACAGACACCACACTATGCTGAGGACGGTGATAGGGCAATTTGTGGCAGTCTTCCCCCAGCACAGGCACTGCATAATTCTCCCTTGGCCACCTAGGGCTTTTTTATGGCCCTTGTGTGCCACAGGTGCTGTGTACAGGGGCCACAGTGGGATGCAGAATTCCCCCTCATAAAGAAGAGGTTCCAGTTGACTATCAAATTTCCCATTAAAACGAGTCCTGTGGTCTTTTTTAAAGCTCAGTAAGAGAGTTGTGTAAGATCCATTGGTACCAAAAGCAACAATAATTGCAGTACACAGGAGCTGGGGGGGAAAGAGACAGTGCACAAAGCACTGAAATTTGAAAAATGTGCACTGACTTTTCCAGGAATATGTTCATCAGTAAAAATCAACTGACCAGTGAAAGATGAAACAGGCCCCTTAACTTAGCAAGGTCTCTGCCTGGCAGCCCTTTAATGCTCCATTACATGTAGTGATTTTTAAAATAGTATCTAGGCCTGAATGAGGGATGCTGTGCACTTCACAGCAGCTCTCTGCACCTTGCAGAATTGAGCCCTAAATGCAGGTTTCTCTCTTTACATGCCCTGGCTGCCAGCACAGTTCCCCCTCATGCTAACATCAGTGAAAGGGTCCAGACTGTGTTTGAGAAAAACAGTGTCTCCTTAGGGTGCAACATCAGATATTCTGAAGGCTCTAGTACTGTAAGCACAGAGGGTGTGGAGGAAAAGGAAATATTGGGCCTTGTTGGTATCCAAGAGTTGCAGAAGGTTTTGAAGAACCTTTTGATCCACAGCTGTGTCTCACAAGCCCAGCCTTTAAAAATACAAATACATGAGGAAAGGGAAGGGGAAGAAGAGGATATCGGAAGCAATGGCTGAGCAGCAGCAGCCTGACAACAACCAGGTGTGTCTTGCCAGCCTCTGAAATGCATGAGAAAGACACAAAGATGCAGAGGAACATTTGCCATCATTCTTAAAAGTGTTTTATAAACCATGTAGGGGAAAAAAAAAAGCAAACAACTGCTTGGGAATGAATTCAGTTTCCTTATCAAAGGCCTGATCCTGTGCCTATGAAGTCAAAGTTTTGCCACTTGTTTGTTTCAATGGCTGGGGGAATTTATTCTATCAACCCTACAATAACAAATCAGCATATTTCAGCATTTTAAGAGATAGGCGGGAGGAGAGGGGAAGAACCCTGCAAAGACCAAAATTTGGCACTTTTTCCTGATCAGCTCCACTAAAGACTGCCTTGAATTTTGCATTGCAAAGAGATGTAGGCTTTGAATCCGATCTGGTGCAGATTAGGAGTAACAGCAGTGAAATCAGTGGGGTTACTTTAGGGCAAAGCCAGTGTATGTTAAATCAGAGAGTCAGGGCTATAAGCTCTCCATTATTTTTACGTCTGAAGCTTTGTTATCCACATGGTTTTGAATTCAGGCCATGGAGCATTGATTACATGCTTTCTGCTGCATGACCTGCATTGAGTAAACAAAGTTACAATGTCCTGTGTTTATTACTCCTTGTGCTGACAAGAACGAGCAACATTTCTCCTAGCTTGGACATTCCATGGGAGAGCAGAGAAGTAAAGGGCATTTTTCCTTCTCTGATAATTCCATTTCAGCAAGCTCTCTCTTGATGGGCAGATAGCAGCATGGAGGCAAAACACACAGCCAGTAAGGGAGGTGCTTGAAGGGTGTGTGCTTGTGTGAGTTGGTGGGTAGGAGTACTGATATGAATAAGTGCTACTCAGTCTGAGCAAGCATGGAAGAATCAGACCTTTATTGAGATCTAGGTTGTGATTTGCACTATGCATATACATAAAGAAACAGGAGTACTTGTGGCACCTTAGAGATTAACAAATTTATTTGAGCATAAGCTTTCGTTGGCTACAGCCTACTTCATCGGATGCATAATGCGAAAGCTTATGCTCAAATAAATTTGTTGTCTCTAAGGTGCCACAAGTACTCCTGTTCTTTTTGCGGATACAGAGTAACATGGCTGCTACTCTGAAACCTGTCAATACACAAGGAAGTAAGAAAAACCTTGCGTCCTAACATGAGCTACCTGGATATTGGGTCTAGGAGCATAGACATAAACAGGGGTACTTACCCACTTATCTCTCTGTACTGCAAGTGGTAGGGAATGGGTGAACCTTACGTCCACACCCTTCTACTCTCTGGCCAGCATGGGGTGGGACAGTGATGCGGCAGGAGACTAATTTTTATTGTTTGTTTAGAACAGCTATAATTTGCAGCAGTCCTATTCCCAAGAGTAAGGAGGAAGCAGAGGGCAAAGTGACTCAAATGGGTATTTCTGGGTTACAGTGACTCTCAAAGCAACCTGGAGTGGTGCAGCTTACATACCATCGGTTGTGCAGGGCTGTGCCTAAAGGTACAATCTGGCCCAAAAATCAGCATGATTGCTATGGGAGCTTTAGTGAATAATAATGAACACCCACCTCACAGCAATGCCTCTTGCTGACTTCACAAATGGACTCCATGAATTTATGTGCTTGCATGCAATTCTCCTCTTCTACCCCAATTACATGTGTTCTCTCACTCCCCTGGGTGCATAGAAGTGCATGAGGCTGAAGAAAGGCTTTTTCTCTTTTCTTGAGGACCTAACACTATAAGTGTCACTTGAATCTCATGACTCAGGCTCCTGCAGGAGGTGATAAAAGGGAACATGTTCCGTATCTGTCAGCGTTTCCCGACCTGACGTTATCATCATTGTTGAAGCCATTTACAGAAGTGAACGTTACAAAAAAGGCCAACTGAGAGGTTTGTCTCCATGGAGGACAGCTGCTCTGAGGCACTTTCTGAGCTGCCATGTGAATTGGAAAGCAGGTTGACGTGGATCTATTCTGCATCTTTTGTTATGGGCTGGAAGGGGATGGGTTGCTATTTCAACTCTTAGACCAGGGGTTCTCGAACTGGAGGTCGGGACCCCTCTGGGGGTCGCAATATTATTACATGGGGAGGGTCGCGAGCTGTCAGCCTCCACCCTAAACTCCGTTTTGCCTCCAGCATTTATAATGGTGTTAAATATATTTTAAAAAAGTGTTTTTAATTTTTATGGGGGGGTTGCACTCTGAGGCTTGCTATGTGAAAGGAGTCACCAGTAAGAAGTTTGAGAACCACTATCCTAGACAGATCACCGCACAAGACTTAGCCAATGACACTGCACTGGGAATAAGCAGCAACTGCCTAGCTCTACCCAGGAGTTGGGTGCAGTATGGTATCCACTTACTCTCATCAATGTGTAGAGATGCACAATCAAGAGAACCCCTTCACTGCATCTTCAGAAGCAACTCATGCCACCTCTATCTGACCACCCTTGATTCCCTCCTACTGCAGGGCAGACACCATCTCCCCTTTGTTATTTCTTCCTGAAAAGGGAATAAAAAGGGGTTGTGCTGCTGAGGCCAGTCCAATCTTCACTGATAAAATGAATTATTTTGCGCCTAGCACATAGTTTCAAGGCACTTTCCTTCAACACCGGCCCAATCTTCAGAAGGTATTGGGAGGTCCTTGATTGGTTACATGCAGAATTATGATGGAGAGAGAAAGTGACTGTCTCATATGCAGGGCCGGCTCTAGCCATTTCGCTGCCCCAAGCATGGCGGCACACTGCGGGGGGCGCTCTGCCGCTCGTCGGTCCCGCAGCTCCAGTGCACCTCCCGCAGGCGTGCCTGAGGATGCTCCACCGGAGCCGCGGGACCAGCAGACCCTCCGCAGGGACTCCTGTGGGAGCTCCACCGGAGCCGCCTGCCGCCCCGCCCCCCCCAGCAACTGGCAGAGCGCCCCCTGCGGCATGCCGCCCCAAGCACGTGCTTGGTGCGCTGGGGCCTGGAGCCAGCCCTGTTCGTATGCTGGACTCTGCAATATATATGGAGCTGCTTAATAAAGTGACAACACTTGTTTTGAAAAGGAGCTAATGGCCTTGACAAGAATCATGGTTTCCATGCAAGGGCCTTAGCAGCCCAAGTAATGAGTCTGTAAAAAAAACACTCACCAGGACTGTCATATTCTCCAAATGCATTTGTTAGAGGCAGTGTTGGGCCAAATGTTTAATAACTTCAATAATTTCTCCACTAAATGCATTAGTGCTGCCCAGCTATGACCTTGATAGATCATGATAGTTGTCCTTAAGCAATTAGTACTTGGACAGTTGCTCCAACTGAGCAGGAACTAAGTACTGGCACTTGGTAATTGGTTTACTCTAATGAAGGGAAGAATTTGAGAAGAGGATGGAAGCAATAAAAGCTGAAACAATGCTATTTACAGTGGACTGTACAGAATGGACAGTTACTTCCAGCACATGTGGCACATCTCCCCCTAGGAACTGAACATGAGTCCCTACACAGGGAGCACTTATTGGAATTTGGGGTTGTGACAGATGGAATAGAACCCATGATGTGAACCACATGTAAGGATTAATAAGACAGTCTTTGGGCTAGAAATTTCCAACACTGCCTGTTTTTTGTTGTAAAATACTATTAGGAACAGCCTTTCTAATTACAATTTGCCATTTCCATTGCCATTCTTGGGATGTGAATAGAAGTTTGTAGTATTATTGTACTGCATACAGCCCCCTGTAATACAGTACTGCCATCGAGGCCCCACTGTGCTAAGTACTGTACATACATATAGTGAGAGACAGTTCCCTGCACCAAAGAGTGTACAGTCTAAATAGACAAGACAATGGGTGGGAGAAAGGAAATATTATCCCCATTTTAAAGATGGAAATCTGAGGCACAGAGAAATTAAGTGACTTACCTAAAGTCATGCAGGAAGTCTGTAGCACAGTCAGGGACTGAACCCAAATCTCATAAATCCCAGTTGTGCTTTTCTATACCCAACTACAGAGAAGTGGTGAGGTTGTGAAACTAGTCAAGAATCAGCCCATGGAAGACTTTGCAGATTAATACCACACTTTATAAATTGCACTCAGGAACACATAAGAAGTCAGTATACCATAGAGAAGCTAGGTGCAATCTGATCAATATGGCTGTCACACTGGTAAGGAAGCAGGATGCTGTGTCCCACAATAGCTGACACTTCGTGATGGTTTACAAGGATTGCCGCTGGTAGATTGTAATACAATAGTCGAGCCTAAAAGTACTGGAGGCATGGGTAGCTGTGCAAATTCAGCACCAACTGAAAAGCTCACCATTAATCATAGAGGCCAAAAAAAAAGAACTATCTCCTGTGATTGAAAGCATTGGGCCCAATTTTCCCCTGCAGTTGCAGTAATTTTCACCTGTGTCAAGTGGATGTAAAATACTAGCATCTCAGAATTCTCTGCTCACACTAATGGAAGCACTGTGCACCAGTGAGTATAATATGCAAGGCTGTAGAGAATTAGTTGCCTAGTCTGCCTGCCCTCCTGCAGAGGGCCCATCACCAGGGTATGTAATTGCTTAACACTGGAATTAAGATTCACAGATTTGCCTATAGCAGATACTGCTCTAATAGTTTTGGCTTCTAACACCTGAGACTCAGATACCAATGGATGTTTGCACCAGTATAAGGGAAGGCCTAATTTCATCTTTACAGTCTGTTAATAAAGAAGTATTGCTGGATTGCAGCAAAGAGGGAAGGCTGTTCCTGTGTACACAAACGCCCGTGCTTCTGCCCAGCATGTAGAATTGGATTACATATCTGATTAAATCAGAAAATGGAAAAATCTTTGGATGTGCAAAACCCCCATGCTTACTACCTGAACCTGAGTTCAGACTCACCTCACTGCCAGCTGTAATATGGCAATTAGTTCCGGCAAAACTATATTTGCTTATAGTCCTAATTAGAGATCAAGAGAGTAGCTCACTTTTGATAATTACATGGTTGTGTCCCATCTATCAGCAACTGTTAAATTGTTGTTATATTAATGTAAAGCTTATAATCACGGCTGTCCTAAATTGAATAAATGTTCTTGCCAATTCTTCAATGCAATTAATTTACATAAAAGCCTCTGGAAAAAAAATTAAAATGATATACATCTTTGCAAAGGTTTCATTTAAAACAAACAAAGGTAAGGAAGAAGGAAATCATATATCTTCCCCCCTTCCCTTGCATTTTTATGTTTACTGAAGCTAATGGCCAAACAATCATTAAAATGTGCCTAAAACTGACTAATTAAGAATAGTTATACCCAGACCTCATTTGCTATGTGCTGTGATTTATTATTCAAGACATTAATATTTTAAATGCTCTGTTCCCAAGTCAAGGGAGACTACAGATGACAGTGCAGGAGGTCAAGAGGAGTGCTATTCTCTCCCAGATATCTGCATATAAATCACACTCATCTGTTTTATTTAGGCATTTGCATTTCAGTGAGGAGAACTGATGATGCCAATGCAGCCAAACCTGCCTTGCTCTTTCCTTCTAGGGACTGAAGAGCCACATTCAGTCAATCTCAAAACCTGCCCCAGATTGTATGTAAATGGTTTCCAGGCGGATAATATTGGTGAACCACAGAAGTTAAAGATGGAAATGGTCTATTAAAAACACAGTTGCCTACAAAACTATGCCAGTTGACAATGGTGACAAACTGACTATTGCTAGGGTGACCAGACAGCAAACGTGAAAAATCGGGACAGGGAGTCGGGGGGTAATAGGAGCCTATATAAGAAAAATACCCCAAAATCAGGACTGTCCCTATAAAATCAGGACATCTGGTCACTCTAACTATTGCTTACCATGAAAACTTTGCTAGTTTCACTGTTACTTCCTTCACCTCCTCTCCATCTGTTTCTCTACTTTGCCTGTCCAGATTGCAGTCACTTTAGGGTGGGGGACTGTCTTTTCACTTCTTGTCTGCACAGTGGCTAGCACACAGGGGCCTGACCCTTGTCTGAACCATTTTGGTGCTACCGCAGTGCAAATAATTCGAGCTCGTCAGAAGTTCTGACAGGACACTTTTCTATCAGAATTTTCTATTTTTGTTGCAATTGAAGCTTTCCACCAGAATGTGTCAATTTCAATGAAATGTCATTTCAGAACAAAAACAAAAATTGTGAAAAAATAAAACATTGCAAGGGTTTATTACATTTAGACTCTTCAAATATATGGGAAATTATTCTAATAGCTTCCTCCCAGTTATTGTTTAGCCAAGCTGAACATATTTATAGAAGCATTTATATATTTTGCTCTTAAATTCTCCCCCAATCATTTTTGTTGCTTTCCAATTTCCCCTAATTTTTCTTGCTGCCTGCTAATGAAGTGCTAGTAAATACAGGGGTTTAGATGCACATTAATGAGTGTCACCTATAAGGAGAGATGATGGGCCAGATCCTTAACTGGTGTAAATCCACATAAACCTATTGGCTCCAGTGGAACTATGGGCATGGAGCTGCAGAGCTAAACTGATAATTCCCCCTTATTCAGGGAAGTGAGGTCTCCATGAACATAATCCAAAGATGAACTGGCTTTTCCTGAGGCCATGCCATGCTGTCAGTGACATATACGTATCCTTAGGATTTGCACAGTAGCCCTTATTGCCATTGCAAACCCCTACAGAATCAATTACATTCACTGAAATAAAAGACGGGGCAAAAACCTAACAGTTATTTTTACTATAGCTTTTCTGTAGTCTAGCCACAGATGCATCCCAGGACATGAATTTATCTGTGCAGCTACCTTCTGATGTTACAGGAGTGCTCTATATTTGTATATAGATAAATAGTTAACAGACAAGGAGCCAGTAGCTGGTGCTCAAGAATATATCGTGTATTGCATAGGTTTGGTAGGACCAGCAAGACGCTGTTGTGCACAGCACAGCTTTGAATGGTTGGTTCAATTGCCAGGATTGCGATTTTGCTCAGCACAACCTTTTCATTTCCTACCACATCCCCACATGCTCTGCTGAAGAACAGCTGGCAATGGTTAGCACATAGTCCATCCTCCTGTAGAGATGTGAGTGCAGACTGGAAACCTCTTCCAGGCCAGACATGGCAGGGGGTCTCTATCCCTAATCCTTTATGAGAAGGACTCTTTAGAAATGGATTCGAGAGATGCATGAGGGTGGTGTGTTTAACCGGTATCTGAAATAGAAGAGAAGGGGTCAGAGGGCCTGATTCCCAACTGCTGTGCACTTTGTGCCATGATCATTGGCTTCTCTGCAAAGTGAGAGCAAAATGCTGCCAAGTCAGAACTGTAGCATTTTTACAGTTCCTTTGTATGGGGGCAAATGACAACCCGACGTAAGAGGTAGGCGAGAACCATGTCCTCAGACTCGGGAGATGTTTTACACTCACTTTACATGAGGACACAACCCATGCCAAGCCAACCAGTTTCACCTTGGAAGGAGGAACCCCTTCCTCCATCCCTAGAGCCTGCACGTACGCTAAAAGCCAATGGAAGGGTTTAAAAAATAATGTGCTCCCTGTATAAAAATTCTTCTAAACAAGGTTGGCAGGTAATCTCTAGCACAGGCCCCTTTTCTCATACTCAAGTCGAGTCTCGTTCATACCCAGCCCATTTTTCTCCGGTATTCCTTTTGTCTTCTCTGATCTATTTTATTTTTGATTTTGTCTCATTTCCAGCTGAGTTTAAATAGTCACCACAGTGGAAGCTGTTATCACTTGATTGTCTCTGGAGCAAAGCTCTCCCGCTCTATCCAGCTTATTACTGGGAACCAGAGTGTGTTAGGGGAGGAAGAAAGTGACCTCGGTTAATGATTCAGAGGACCTCCTAATGCTCACTTATTTTCTTCCACTGTCTCTGAATTATTATTCCCAGCAACCTTTGGAATTTCTACTCTTTTTCCTATAATAGCCTTATCCAAAGAGACAGCGGCTGTGAGTATGCAGAGCGCTGGAGTGGCGGTTCAATAACTCAGATCAGCTCCCATTACACTTCAATCTGAGTTAGCTGTATAAATAATATCAGCAAGAAACATGAAGTCATCCCCCCCCTCGTTCACTCCTGACCTTTCGCATTTTTGCCAAGAATGAACATTTACAAAATCTGTACATATTATATACAGATTTCATTCTGTTGAGGAAGTATATTTACTCACGGAAACAACCTTTTCTGGGAAGGACAGCACTGTACAGGTGGCATTCTTACTAATCATAAGTTATCATACTGTTTTTTACTTAAAGGCCTTCTCTCTCTCTCCTGGCTCTTGCAAGTCCTTTGAAGTCTCTACTAGACCAATGTCTATTCTGATGGGAATAGTGTCATTTTTGAAGACCAACATGCTTCTTTGTAGACAGAGCCACAATAAAGAAAAGCTGCAAACAACCTTGTATGAAATCATGTAACCTGCCAAGAAGTTAAATGGAAAATGGCTGCACTGCAAGCAGTTCACACTTGAATGGCTCAATGGTTCCAAAGTCTCAGGGTTCACTTTGAGGTTGGAGGAGAGGTTCAGAATGGCTCTTATTTTAGCCATAGTTGCCTCTTATTATGCATCACATAGTGAGATGCCATGTGATATTTAATGCTCTTTTCCTAAATGGACTGACTAGGTAACCCATTGAAATGCTACTTCATACTCATCAGCTGGGAACTGACAGGTGACCGATCTCTCCCTGCCTTACAATGGAGTCATAACTATGAAGATAGGTCTCTTTCTTCTGTTCATGTGCAATGGGATTTCTATGCACACAACAGGTCCCAGTTAATGCACTGGATTTTTTAAAAATGATTGCAACATTCCTCCTCAGCATTAAGTATGAAGGAAGCCTGCAGCAGTTTACAGTCCACAATGCCTAGAAAAGAGGAGTGATATGGTGGCAGGTCAGATCTGAAATTGTCAGGCATACAAGAAAACTTGAAAATGAAGTTCCATTTTAAGAGTTAAGACACTTATTTTGAGCCAAGGAATGTCCCATAAAAACAGGCATAGTCATGTCAGCTTTTACAGAGTCCATTGCATTGGGTACAATTGGTTTGGACATTCACTGCAAATCTTTTAAGGCTGCAGGGTGTCCAAGCACTGTGTCTAATAGACAGCAGAGGAGCAACTTACTCAAGACAAGGCAAAAAAGAATTAGACAGTGGAGAGCACAGGGGTATCTTCTTTTCCTCAGAGCTTTGGTTCAGAGCTCAGGCATTAATTCAGAGCAGGAAATTGTTATTCCATACACTTTTCTCTAAAGAAGTTAAAACCCTTAGACAACTTATTGCTTTCTGCTTTCCCAGAGGTATTTACCTACTGCGAAGAGACCACATGAGCAAAGTGTGTACTTCAAAACAGTGCTCACAAACACTCAATCAAAATGCAAATGGATGTTGGTCTAATAACCATGTTAAAGGATGAGTGTACAGAACTCCTGGGTTCTATTCCCATTTGCCACTGGCTTGAGGTACCACTTTGGACAATCTGCTATGCCTCAGTTTCCTACTTTAAAGAGTGAAGATAGTATTAGCTTTTTGTATGAATAGATTTTTGTTTGCACAAATGTTTGGGGAATGGCTGAGAGAGACAAGGTGGGTAAGATATCTTTTATTGGACCAACTTCTGTTGGCAAGATAGACAAGCTTTCAAAGCTTACACAGAAGAGGTGTAAGTTTGAAAGCTTGTCTTGATCACCAACAGAAGCTGGTCCAATAAAAGATATTATTTCATCTACCTGGTCTCTCTAATATTTTGGGATTGACATGGCTACAACACTGCCTAGAGCAATGGAGAATAGCTGTCCTTTGTACTCACATGGGAACAATCGGGTCTTTATGCAGACAAGAGAATTCACCATTCATTATTCGCTATTTGTAGTTTGTTATTCAGGAACGTTTCAGCTAGCCAAACACCAGTACAGACGCAGTAACATATGACTTAGGTGAGCAGCACATATTGCAAATAGCCTAAGGAAACAGTTCACACACAAGCCACAGACTGAAAGTTGTTCCATAAGCTGTTTTGCAAACACATCCACCCATGCAGGTGTTTATGTACAACTTACCACTCACCACTGCACTCACTATACATAAGGAGCTCCTGCAGCCTACCGAACAAGAGTCTGGGTGTCATATGTGTGGTGCATGTTTCCTCTGGTTTAATATCAGCCTACTGGAGCTTCGAACTAGTGGATCCTGGGTGCCACAGACAGTCATAAAGAGGAACCTTCCATTTTACAGTCCTTAAAGATTAACAGATTAAAACTGTACTTTGTCAGGTTTATGACTGATTTGGGGTTTGGTTTAACAGGGGCATCATACTGGATCCCATGTCATTTGATCCCCAGAGGATTGCATTATCAATTCCTTTCCTTAGGTAACCACCACAGATATTACTGTAATACAGAATTAACAAAATGAGATATATAGAGCGTTCTGCCAAGAAATATTCCTCATAACTTCTCCACAATCCATCATCTTTTCTTCTTAAACATTTTGATTGTATATACCATTTAAAGCACTCACCCACATAGCACAAAGTTGTGTTTTATACACACACACACACACCCCCCTTCCTGTGAAGCATAATATTTTGCATGCTACAGTGAGCAGGGTAGTAAACGTCAAAATGTTTGATGTTCATGCTTGGTTCAAATAAGCTTCTAGAAGCTGATCTGAGCTATACAAATCCTCTTGGGTCTGCAGAATTGGGTTAGGAGTTATCTCAGGAACAGCTTTACTGATGAAATTTCTGGTCTCTCTGTTTCTTCTGGTACCATCAAGAAACCAAGAGTGAAAACAACATGTACAAACATCTGACCTAAAAACAGAGTAAGGCTCTTGAGGCAGGACAGACAGACTTAAGAGCTTCATCCACCTCTAGTTTTCACTCATTGTAACTAGATGCCCATGGACCATTATTTTAGAACGGGTAGTAAACATTCATATTGTCCCCCAGTTGTGTGACTTTCATTTCCAAACTTGATTATCTGGTTTCTTTGTTTGTCTCTCTCTCTCTCTTTCTCTCTCTCCCCCTAAACCCCCACACCCACCCGCCTTGTTTACCACTGCATGCTCTCAGTGAACTTGAACTGAACTTCACTGAGACTTAAAAGGAACATACTGCATGTCTTGTCAATATCTATATATAAAAAAAGGGAAGTGTTGAAAGCAGTTATTTCTTGCCGATGTCCCTGAAAAGGGCAACATCTCATTCTGCAGTGAGCACACAGTGATCTGGAAGGAAGAGGTGAGAACAGGGATCTTTTAGGGTCACTGGTAAGGTCCCAATGTCATGGAGAAGGCAAGAACAAAGAAAAAGGCAGTGGAAGTAAAACAAAACAAGAGAAGGTCTATGCAACAAGCTTCTCCTCTGTGCAATTTACTTTGTTGACTGCTAAACCAGAGAGCTTTACCTCACTCCTTCAGTTCTCTTTAAAGAGCACTGCAGAAACAGCCATTTAAAATCATAAATCACTTTCATTAGTAAATGATGCAGAGTGGAAAAGACACGGTAGTGATTGAATCTCCTCTCACTCTGGTGTAAATCAGAAGTGGTATCTGTGGAGTTACACTGGTCTAAGAGAGGCACATCATTTTTATATAACTGCCTCTCTTCACATCTTCCCCAAATCTCTTTCTTACATCTTATATCTAGCTCTGCTAGGCCCACTCTGGCCTGCTCTGAGCACATCTCAGTGCAGGACAGTGTCTGGACCTCATTTTGCAACTTGTGCAGCGTTGGCTAGTGATGTAAGACAAAACGTATTTTAAACACAACACACACACTCACTCTCCTTTGGTCTAATTCCTGCCTCCAACTCTTCATAGACACACACATAAAAACAAATTTGTCTTAATGTCAGCAAAAGTGACAGAAACTAGAGTAGAGCGATGATTGCGGCCCTGGGTGTCAAACAGAAAAAAATGCATTCGACAGGACTGTGCACTGTGTTTATGGCCAATTATAATCCCATCAGAACATCCTCTGACTTCCCAGACCTAATGGGATACAAGCAGAACATAACCAACAGCAGCTAAGCCTCCATTATATCCTAAACATTCATTATCATATCCCCAAGACAATACTGAACAGCACAGATGCCAGATACCATAGAAGTCCTTTGATTATTGCAGAGAGCCAGTGGATATGACTCAGTAGACAATCCATTACTATTCAGCTCCGGCTGGTAATTATAGAAATGGTGACACTCCACGCTCTGGACACCTTGGAGAAGGTGATCCAGTAATGAGAGCAGAGCACAGACAGCCAAGCCCCTTATTGTTCTTCTTGACTCTGTCATTAAATTCTGCCTGACCCTGAGCAAGTCGTTTGGAATAGACTTGCACAGCATTCAGCGTTGCCCATTGTGACCCTTCCAGCCAGGTTTTCAACAGAGCTCAGCACCCAATGTGCACTCAGTGTGCTCAACTCTTTCGAAAATCTGGCCCATAATCTTCCTCTGCTTCAGCTTACCCACTTCACATTGTATTTTTTGAGGCTTTACTAATGTTTGTCGAGTGCTTTTATATCCTCAGAATAAAGGGTCTTTTGAGATTTAAATTGTTTTTATTCACCTTGTTTTTTAACCAAAAGGTTTGGGAAGAAATTCACACACACCTATGAAAACAAACTCTTTTCCCCCTTGGCTAGTTTCGCCAGCGTGGAGAATTACTCCAGTACACAGAGCTGTAATATGTTTCCCTATTGGGCGCACAGGGACGAAACTCTTAAGAAAAAAAGCAAACATGAGATGGGAGTGAGCTTTGACTTTGGTTCCAGTCTGCAGCCCAATTTAATAATATGGTTAATGTCAGGGCTTGCTGGCTAGTTTCCCCAGGGTGATGCTTTCATTCAAACCCTGTGCCATGCCAGCTATGCATGTGACATTTTTGTATTCCCCCACTGCAGAACGGTGCCACCTGCTAATAGAAACCAAGACACCAGGTGACATTTATGTCTTCCTTCCCCCTCGCCCCCCTCTTTTTCACCTAGCATTATTGTTCAAGGAACAGAATTAACTTGGGAGACAGAGGAAAAATAGATCTGAGCTCTGTTTTTTCCCTGAATTTTCTTATATTTATTATCTCCTAGTTGAGCAATGGAATGCTCAGTGGATAATTTATGGCAGAATGTCCATAGAAATAAGTTTGCAGTTATGTAATAAAAAGCTTGGAGCACTGGCAACTCTAATAAACTAGGAAGTAGCGGTGGAGAAGAATAAAGAGGAGAGGAAGAAGAACAGAGAGTCATTAAATCACTTACACCAATGTCTGGCTCTGAGCTGCGCTGAAGTCAATAATATCATAAAGTTTTATACTGACTCTAGCATGGGAAAATGTCATTATCTGTGGCAAGTTATCACAAAACAATTTAGAACTGACGTGCACAGCAGGACTGAAGGAAAGATAAATGACTCTGTGATCTGGAACACGTGGGAAAAGAAGGTTGTTTAGGCAGTGGATCCCAAGTTGAGGGTCACAGACGGGTGTCAGGATGTTGTAAATGCCCTCCCTTTCCCATGTTGTCTTAGCTAGATCCCATCTAGATGAGAATAATGTCGGGGAGGAGGGACACTTCTTGTACAGAAAAAGGAGTCCGGGTATGGAAAAAGATGAAAACCACAGGTTTAGAGTAGCATCTTAATAGTCCTCTGATGACTTTCATGGAGAGAGGGCAGCATTGGAGGGGAAGAGAGGAACTAACTCAAACATGTGTCCACATAGGACTGAAGAAAGCATTAACCTCTTGTGTTAAGGTGATTGGTGTGATAAAGACAGTAGATTTTATCAATGATCTCAGAGAGAGAAAGAGAGAGAGAGAGAGAACGAGAACACGGTTTATGCAAAAGATGATTCCTTGTGAAATCTTAAGTATCAGAACCTTCAAAAAACACCAGAAAAATCCAAGAATAAACATTGGAAGATAGACCATTATAGGATGGAAGGACATAGCTATGAAATCCACCCCAAAGTAAATTAATTTATCCACAATCCATCCTTGATTTCTTTTCACCCTTCAGGTTTTTGTCCCATTCATTTCCTTGGCATTGCCCATTCAGCTTCAGGGTGGGTTCCACCCAGTTCTGACCCTAGCTTAATGAAATGTGGATAAGGCTAATCAATGCAGTGGCTTAGTTCACTAGAATTTCATCTGCGTAGTTTCCTCTTCCCCTCTCTCCCAAATACTAATGAGTTTGGCTGAGGTTAGATGTGGTTTCCAATTTTTCTGCATATCATCAACCAAAAGACAAGCTGATAAAATTCAACATGTTTCTGGGTATTTGTGAGAGAGGCGTTTGTGTGGAATAGCAGAAGGTGCTGCAGGGGAGAGTTTAGATGGAATGACAGAGCCACATGGGAGGCTCAAGAGTGGAAGCGGACAGTAGTGCCACTTAAGATGTCTTAAAGCATTTGGAATGAGGACCATGGTCAACAAGTCACTCTTTAGGCCCAATGGAACTTTCTACTGTAAAAGTAAAGCTCATCTGTGCAGGTAACAGAATTTTCTCAGGGGCTGGTCTCAGACTGTGAAATGAACTAAACCAGTAACTAAAACCTCACCACCTTTGACTCCAAGTTCAAGGCACATTTGTCTGACTGGGTTTCTCTAACAAATACAAAGCAGCATATACATTTGAAAAAATAAAATTGCAAAACCAAATGCTACCAGAACAAAATATTTCACTGAACACACAGTTCTCCTGCGTGAAGAGACCGAAAGAGAGAATGAACCACATGTGACAGATGTAGTGCATTGTGATGCAACTCACTGGAAGGTACTCAGATACTGCTTTTGTCACTGTAGTATCAGAATTTGTACAGAATGGAGCAGATGGGAATAGAGAGAGATAATAGAAGAGCTGAGTGAGGGCCAGGCTTAAAATACAAAGGCTGCTCCAGTTAGGGCTGAGATGTGCAGGGAGAGCAGTATGTGAGCAGGACTTTGCTTAGTACTCTTCCTGCTACACTTGTCTCTAGCAAGTGCAATCAAACCTATTAACTTCACAGTCACCCAAAAGTTCATAATGAGATTAACCTGAAAGTCTGGATGATTAAAAAGAATCTTTTTTCCCCCCCTCTCCACAGAACAAGTCTCTGAACTTTTAGGATGACAGAAACTTTCTGTGGGAATTAAAGTAGTTACTGCAAAAAGATTGACAGTAACAATTCTCCTGGCAAGTATGAAATCTAGAGCAGCGTTAATGAGGAGTGGGACACTGGAAGGTAAAAAGGAAGATCTCAATAAGGGAACAGGAGTGGATATAACTTACACTGTTGATAACATTCAACCTGAACTTTCCCAGGGATTTGAAAGAGAGAAAAAGACCAGAAATTATTCAGTTAAAAAAAAAAAAAGAGAGAGCAAGAACATGGAATAAATTTTGCTCTTCTGTATCCCAGGAAACTGAAAGTGACCATGGTCTAAAAATATGTGGAATTTTACTAATGTAGAAGAGCAAAGACTAGCAGACGAGTATGGATGAGGAGAGACAGAGCTACTTATACTTAGCAATAAAGCAAACTAACTGCAGTTGAATGTCTGTTGGTTTTATGGACAGAAAATACATTAGCAGAGTAGCAGGTACTATTAGATGGTTTGATGTTAAACATCACTTGCATGGTCTTTATTAATGTGTATTATGTTCCGCTACCCAACCAAAAATGAGACGTGCATTAAAGGAAATTATAATAATGTTTATAAAGAATCTTCCATCTGATGAGAACAATGGAACCTCCTGGATGCTGAGCACCTTTGAAAATCTGGCTATTAATCTCCTGCCTCAATTTGCCACCTGTAAAGTGGGATTATTATATTAGTGCCTAGGAACCATTGTCCTTAGGCAATGATCATCCTTCCTTTCTCCCTCCCTTTGTCTGTCTCACCTATTTACAGTATAGGCTCTCTGGGACAAGGACACCAAACTTTTACATTTTTAGTCAAGGAATATAACTGAATATTGGTCATGTACCCTCCACGCGCAGCTTAGAGCATTTGCAGTGATTGGATGGCTTCTGATCTCACTTGCATGGATGCAAATCAGGAGAACTCCACTAAAGTCAATGGAGTTACTCAGGTGTGAGATCAGATTCAAGCTGCTTGTGTGGTTCAGCGGGATTAATCTGTCCCTTAATGGCAGTGTTTAATGCCACCATGTCCCAAGGCTTTGAACTGATTTTATATCCTCGTTATTTACACTAAGACTACTTGCTTTTTATATTTATGGTTGAATGAACCCCAGTTATTTTCTAATAGGAGTCACAATTTAATTTACCTCCCCTTCCTAACCCCCAAGTCTCTGCATTTTTCAGTACCCTTGTGCTAGAAAAGCCTAGGGATATCTTCCTTTCTTAAAGCCACTAATGGTGTTTTGCTCGAGTACAGGTCTTTGCAAATGACAATGATTATTCCTTCCTCATCTTCCCCTCCCTCTTCATATACAAAATAAGTATCACAAATTATACAGATCCTTATTAGAGGTCATACATAAATGCACGAAGTGGGACTGGATTTCTGATTCCAAGCCTACCCATTCTGACAAATTAGAATCAAACTCCTTCCCTGTCTTACTTTGGTTAAGAGTCAATTGTTTATTGGGGTATTAATAACTGGAGATGACAGTGTTTACCTGTGCTCTAATGCTTGCCAGGCACATTCGTCTGACCATTGCTTAGTAGGTGATGAGCTGAGACTATTCCTTATAATGCAAACCATCCTCTTATTACCATTGTTTCTCCCTTCCCATTCATCCCTGTGTTTGTTCTTATTATCTATTGTATATTGACATATTCCTAAAATGTGAGCTCTCTGGAGGAGGATTGCTTCTTTCACTTGTTTGCAAAACCCCTAGAACAATGAGACCCTGATCTGTAATTAGAAGGGAGGGACAATTCTTCTGTTTAAGACACTGTACAGGAACTCAGGACATAAGACCTCAGGTCCCAGCTCCACCATAGATTCTCTGTGTATATCAGAGCAAGTCACTGTGGATGACAATTTCAGAAGAGTCGATATGACTTAGGGCTTGTCTACGCTTAAAATTTTACAGTGGTGCAGCTGCGCCACTCTAGCGCTTCACTGTCGACACTACCTATACCAGCCTAAGGAGCCTTAGTCCAATTTTCAAAAGTAACATACACTTTTGAAAATATTACCCTTAATCTCTGTGCCTCTGTTCCAAACTTGTAAAATAAAGATGATATTTATTTTATCTGTCTTGTTTGTTTAGATTCTAACTTGTTTGGACCATGGACTGTCTCTTACTATATGTATGTATAGCGCTTGACACAATACATCTCCAATTGTGGTAGGGCCACTAGGAATTACCATTACACAAATAACTAACTACCTGAAACAACATTAGGTACTAGTGTAATATGAATAAGAATATTCCTGTAATTAGTATAGCAATTTAGTAAAATGTCATTTCCGCCATACAGATTTTAAAAGAGAAATGAATAACTCTTTTAAGCAAGTTTTATAGCAATCCCTCTTTACCATTTTAAATACTAATTTCAAAAGAGAAAATGTGGAAGGAGGATAAAAAAACCCAAGCTTCATTTTTACACAGCTCTGAAAATTATAGCACAGCTAATAAAATGAGGGTGTCCTACACGCACTCCAAGATTGTATAAATCATGAATAATACATCAGAAAAAAAAATGAAAAACTGCGATGGAATCAAACCTATACGGAAATAAATAAAACATAGCAGCAGAGCAGCAATCATGTTAACTCTGTTCATAAAATGTGTGTTTGTGTTTGCATGTGGAGGGGGAGAGGACTTCTCCGGTAAATGATGGTAAATGCATTAATAATAATAACGGGACCTATGTGGCATGCCAAGAGAAGTAGTAATTAACGAATAAGCCTTGAGTTCACTAAGACCATTTGGAGGAGAAAGTAGTAAGTTAGAAAATAAATGAAACAGCATTATGAAAAAAAGAAATAATGTAATGAAAGAGTCTTTAGGAAGGACAGGCTAGTGCCCAGGCACTACAGAATAAATCTGGATTGCATTCAATGCTTTGGGGCTTCTTTATTTTGAAGTTTCATGCTTAAAATAGTTCTCTCTGTGGATGTTAGAAGGAATGTTGTGACAGGGATTAAGGTATAATCTCAGATCCCTGGTAAGCAAAGTGTTAAACCCTAGCTTCCCTTCCCTTTGCTCACAGACAGATATTCTCAGGGGAGGAATGATCGCTGAGTTGCCACCAGGCGATGTTGCCTGTTGGAAGGCAACACTCCATACTCACTTCAGGGGTGAATCAGAGCCTGGAATGAATAGCCTTGTGGTTACAGCCCTACAATTGAACTCAGGAAATGTGGGTTCAGTTCTGGCTCTGCCACAGATTCCCTGTATGACCTTGTACAAGTCACTTAATCTCTTTGTGCCTCTGTTCCCTATACGTGAAACGAACTAATTACACTTCCTTTCTCCCACTTTTCATCTGCCTTGTCTCTTTGGATTGTAAGCTTTTTGTGGCAGGGGCTGCTTCTTACTATGGATGTGTACAGAACCCAGAATAGCGGGCACCCATTCTTCATTTGGTACTTTAGGAGCTAGTGTAAGACTAACAATGGTGACAAGAGTCATAATAATCCTAAATATCAGGCTTGATTCCCAGATCTGAAGGATGGGCTTTAGCCCCAGGCTGGAGAGGGGTGCTGTGTTTTATTGATTTGACTTTATGACAACTTGCCTTAATTCATGATTATAAATACCAGGTCCATTTCTGCTCACTGTTGGGTCTCATCTCTGCTGAACCAGTTGACAGATCTTTTCAGGCTCTCACCGAGATTTAAAGAAATATTCAAAGCATCATTAACTAGCAACAACAATAATCTTACGCTCCATCTCCTTTGCTTATTCTCATCTTCATATCTTATATCATGCTGCCTTTAAAACTCTCCTTCTCCTCATTTCACAAATATATTCTGTGTCCTTCCAATCCTCACTAAAAACCCAGCCATCCACCAAGAAAGTCTTTCCTCCTAACTTGTCACTGTTCACAGTCTCCGGCTCCCACGCTGCTATCCTATGTCTTGTCTTAGTTAGATTGTAATGCCATGGGAAGGAGATGTATCTTATCTAGCAGGATGCTGAGCACATCCTTGAAAGATGCTGAATGACCTTAACTCACATTACTTTAGTCGAAGTTGAAGGATGCAGGGAGTGGGCCTAGAAACCTGGTTTTCAGCAGCAGCTACAACTCCAGGTGAAATCAACAGGGGCTGCAAGTGCTCAGCATCTCTGAAAATCAGATCTTCAGTGACCATCCCCATGAGGAAGATGACCTCAACAGCTACCCAAGGAATTAATGATTATATTATCCCCTTTTGTACTCTCTAACCAGCTCTTATACCAAGTGAAAGAGAAGCATTGGTCAGTGCAAGCAGGAATATACATCAGCATCTGAAATCTGCATTCCTCTGATAAATGGCACACTAGATTGCTGGGCTATTTTCCAGGGAGTAAATTCAGGGAAATTAATTTCAGTGGCTGCACATGATGGATAAATGGCATGGCTAATTCATTTAAATGGCACATGCAACTCCAAGAAAGATATTGGGAAAACTAGAAGCATTTCAAAGAACAGAAAAATGTTGATCAGGGATAGGAGGGATGAACTCCTGGAGACTGCATAAAAGAGTTTGTCACAGGGTTCACTCACCAGAGCAGCACCTTCTGCTGGCTGTCACAGGTATTAACTCTGCCCACTGGTGCACCTTCTCCTGATGGTGCCTCTCCCATCTACTTCTCTGCCTGAAGACCTGCCTCAATCTGAGCACCACAGTATCCTCTTCATGACTCAGGCTTCTGGCCATTCCAACAGCCACATTTCCCCCCTTCCAGGGGATGGTGGAATTAGTATCACAGTCCAAATCCTGCCACTTCCCCAGTGGCAAGTGGGGGAACCCAGGCCCACGCTATGCTCCAGGTCACAGCCCAGAGACTCTGTAGATAGCAGCCTCTTGCTGCAACTCTCTAACTTCCTTCTCTGCCGTTTAAGTGCCCTGGGCCACTTCCCCATGGCCCCAGCACATTCTTCACCATCCTCTCAGGGCCTTGAGCCAGTAAGTCCTAGAAGACAGCTAGCCAGGAGTTCCCTCTTGGTCCCCCAGTCCCTGCAAGCAACTGCTTTGTCCAAGGTACTCCTAGTCTCAGCCACTCCCTGAGTGCCCAGCAGCCACTGACTCTATGCTACCCTGCAGCTCCCTTTTACGTGTGCCCATTGAGCCCTGACTGGCTTCCCAGGCAGCCTCTCTAGGCTGCTTGGAGGACCCACCTCCATTGCTCCTCTTTGGAACAGGGTGTGGCAGGTCCATGAAACCTCCATTAACTCCTTCATCTCCATTGTAGGGTGAACAGAGCTAAACATGCATAATTGGCCAAAGGCCAACAAAAGGAGGTAGTGTTCACCTAGTAACATGAAAAAGGAATTATTCAGCTCAGTACAACTGGGTGATGAAACCTGAGTTAAAACTCATTGAAGTCAATGCACTGACTTCAATGAGTTATTGCGCAAACCCATAATTAGGAGCAATGGAATGAAATTAAGAAAAGAGAAAATTGAGGCTGAATATGAGGAAAAACTTGTTTAAGTGAAATGTATTAGTATTATGGAATAGCATCCCAAGGGAACAGGTGATAGCCCCATCACTCAAGACAATTAAAGCTAGATTAGAATGATAATTTGTACCACTGGGACTCATCCAATTCCAGACATTATACTGGGGGCTGGCAAATCTCCCAATTCATATTAAACATTTTCTTCTACATTTCTCCTCCCCTAACTCCTTTTCTTTTTTTCTCTCCTTTCTTAGAGTAGAGTTCTATCCAGAAAGGTAGCTTTGGTGATTTTGAACTGTAAAGTACATACAAGTTGAGCTCAGCAGAACTAAAGCATGAAGGGTACCATCATGCATGTTTAAATGAACTCCAAAGAAAACACTCAAGGACAAAGACTACATTGCTAACAAACCTCCTTTAATTATTTCTGTGTTTCAGAGTAAATCTCTCACCCCTAAGATTACTGTTAAACATTTTATGTAAATTGGATGCATCTCTCTATATTTTTTTTTTAAGATTCAGAGTAATCTGTGCATATCTTTATACTAGTTTCCAGAGCCATTAGCCAAGATGAGTTCATATTTTTATTCCCTTTGCATGCTGACTGTATTTTATTTCTTTGGGATGGCAGCTTTTATTATATAAGTCAGCAAAACCTGATGCATCTCATTATCTAGCTTTCTTCCTCCTGGCTCCCCTCCAACCTCAAGTGATTTATTAATCAAAATCAAAGTTTGGATTTGTAATGGGCTGCACATTTTCCTCCACCTTCTTTGCACTTTTTTCTGAATGGAAACAGAATTCACCTGATTAGAATAACTCTATGCATAACGTGAACAGTAATAATAAAAGAGAAGCCATAGCAGTTTTCAATACTTGTCAACCAAATCTGTACCTGGAATAATTTGAAACTGGTTTAGTTTATCAAAGGGAAGAAGATTTAGTTTATGAGAGAGAAGGTGAAGGGATGATTTGATCATAGTCTATACGTACCTACATGTGGAACACAAATTGGATAACAGAGGGCTCTTCAATCTACGAAAGTATAAGATGAAGCAATGTCTGGAAGTTAAAGCTAGACAAATTCAGACTAGAAATAAGGTGCGCATTTTTAATAGTGAAGATAATTAACCACTGAATAAATTTACCAAGGGTCATGGTGGATTCTCCAGCACTAGAAGTGTATAAATCAAGATAGGACTTTTCTAAAAGATATGCTCTAGTTTAAGCACTGCAGGGAAGTCCTACAGCCGCTGTTATTTATGCAGGAGTCAGACCAGATGAGCACAATGGTCCCTTCTGGCCTTAAAATGCAGACATCTATGAAAACTTTTCTGAGAGGTGCTATTAAAAAAACAATCTCCTATGACAAGTTGGCAATGGACATACAAGGAAAAGAAAAACAATTGTTTTGTCATTAAGACATTAGATCTAGGTCTCCTGATTCCCAGTCCAATTCTTGGCTCTAATGCAGACTTACTGTATGACCTTGCATGAGTCACATATGGCCTGATCCAAAGCCTATTGAGGTCAACAGGAGAATTGATTTCAATGTTTTTGGAGTAGGCCTTTAATCTTGGTTTCTCAGCTCCTCAATTATAAAATGGGGGTGATAATCCTTTCTTTCTCCCATGACTCGTCTTGTCTAGGCTATAAGGGATGGCCTCCTACAGTAAGCACAATAAGGCTCTGATTTTCTATGGAACACCTAAATGCCACTATAATATTAATAAAAATAATAATTACTGGGAAGAATGGTTTCTTTATGCTTATCAGCTACATCAATGGTCAACAATGATGCAGTAAAGAAAAGAAGCTGATTTCCACTTGATCCGTTTGCAGATGGCTGCAGAATTTATTTGGTTAGAGTGCAAAACAAATATTTTTTATCATGCTCTTTCTAAGAAAAAGATAATGCTCAGCCCAAATATGACTCAAAGGTCAGTGCCACAGCACCATCAGCTGCATCACAGCAATCACATCCATTTATGTTGCATCCGTCCTTCAGTGGAGGTTTCTGGAAGCCTTACAGAATCAGCTATAAATATTAAAAAGTCAAATGCAGCAGTTGGCAGGTGCCTCTTTAATTTAATTATAAAAGTTGCAGCAGACCAAGCTTTACAAGGATGAAGGAGGGACAGGTTCCCCTGCCAGGAACAGGAATGCATACAAGGTTCTAGCTCCCATAGTCTCACAGACTGCAGTTTAGGGAATACTGTCAGCCCATTCAGGTCTCAACAAGCAAGAAGACAGAGCACAATCATTGTACTTCACAGTTGCTGCACCTCTGCAATCCCATTAAAGGTAATGGGAGCTAGAGGTACTCAGCACCTTTGAAATCCAGGCAAACACTATTTATACTGTGGTAGCCCCAACAGAATCCAGGCCTTACTGTGCCAGGCAGGGGCAGCTCCAGGCACCAGCGTAGCAAGCACGTGCCTGGGGCGGCAAGCCATGTGGGGCGGCCTGCCAGTCGCTGTGAGGGCAGCAGGTAGGCGGCTTTCTGCAGCACGTCTGCAGGAGGTCCGCCGGACCCACAGCTTCGGCGGCAATTCGGCGGCAGAGACGCGGATGGCGTGGCACCAGCAGACCTCCCACAGGCTTGCCGCCGAATCTGCGTGACAGCAGACTGCCCGCAGGCGCGCCGCCAAAGCCACGTGACCAGTGGATCACCCGCAGGCGCACCGCCGAAAGCCACCTGCCTGCTGTGCTGGGGGCAGCAAAAAACAGAGCTCCCTCTGGTGCTAGGCACTGTACAAACACATCTGAGCCTTTGGACATCAGGAGATCCCACCCAGCAAGGCTTTCATTAATTAAAGTGCATGGATACTTTCTGTATTGCCTGTTGCTGTGACAGTGAAATGTGTCAGTTACAAAGATTACAATACAAAGTAGAAGGAAGAAGGCTCCACAAGCAACACCGAGAGCAAAACAAAATGAGTCAGTCAGCCCCAAAACAAAATAAATGGCACATTAAACTTGGGAATCTGACAAGGTGCTAAAGGGACCAATGATGGTTCTCATGATGCCCTTTTGTAATCTTCTCTTGGTGCCTTTTCTGAGCACACCAAAGGCTCTTAAGCAAAGTAAGCAGTTCTGGGCTAAGAGGGGAAGGTCCTCCCATGAGTCAGTAACTGGTTAAAAGATAGGAAACAAAGGGTAGGAATGAATGGTTAGTTTTCACAATGGAAAGTAATAAATAGCAGGGTCCCCCCCGCCCCCAGTCTGTATCAGAAAATGATCTGGAAAAGGGAGAAAACCCCATTTTAGCACCACTCCCATCATCTGTCTTATTCACACTTTGTTTCATAAATATATGTGACATCCTCCATCACTATGATGTGAAATAGTCAATCCACGCTGAAAGCAAAATTCAGTATCAGGATGCAGCGCTGAATGGAAGCAGGGCAGCTCTCTTAGTAACATTAATGCAGGACGGATTTAGATTTGGACAGGCCAAAGCCCTTGAGGTTATAGTTTAGATAGGGAACAGCACCGACAGAGGCCAATGGACAGACAGTGACCTAAAGGACTTTTCCATTTCTGTTTTCTATGGGCTTTTGCTTTCAATGGGGAGTTCCAGTTAAACTATGGTAGGATGCAGCCTTATGGTTCTATCACATTGTCTGCATAACGGTGAAAGTACAGATTAGGATGGAGGGCAGGACATGATGGCAACATAGCAATACTAAACAAGAAAAGGGGACCCGAGTGTAAAATGGTAGGTGGTTTCACCAGTGAGGAAATGGAAATAAAGCTCCAAGGATTAGTTCTTTTCAGACCCTTTCCCTGACGCTTGTTTTATTGTTCACAAAGCGGTAATCACATAACAAAAACAGATCAGCTGAAAACACCGAGCAACATCGCCAGAGGTTCTTTCCCTGCTCCAGCCAGCCAGTAGGGCACAGGACACACCTTTCCCATTAATTCCCTTTTAATCCACCTTCCTGTTCCTTTTACACTCGTCCCCAAGGAGTCATGTGATCAGCCAGGAAGTGTCAACTCTCTAACCTTCCACACAACGGTAGACTCAGAAGACTCTACAAGAAGCCCATCATCTTATGTTATGATGTGTAGTTTATTAGCTATTCCTTCTCCTATTGCTGTCTCACATTCATCCAGCAGACCCTCTGCCTAACACCATTCATTAAATCCATCTAATGCTGTCCCATCTCTTGACCAAATTACTGTGCGAAGCTGGGAAGTCTATAGTAAAGCCGGTGGGAATTGTCATCTAGAGGGAAGAGGTGGTGAGGATATCCCTTCCACTGGTTTTAGTGCTTTGGGTCAGATATTAGTGGAGAAAAGGTTCCCATTTGCCTACACAGGTGCCTGATTCAAAGCCCACTGAAGTCGTCCCTTTAACTTTGAAGTAGGGTGACCAGACAGCAAATGTGAGAAATCAGGATGGGGGTGGGGGATAATAGGAGCCTATACAAGAAAAAGACTCCGAAATAGGGACTGTCCCTATATAATCAGGACATCTGGTCACCCTACTCTGAAGGGCTTTTCATCAGGATCTGAAAAAAACAAAACATGTGAGAGTTGTGGGAAAGAGTGGGTGGAAAATAAGAAGTGAACAACAACGGTATTATTGGAGATGCGCATCCCCATGTGGTGCAAATGCATATGTTCCATGTTTAGTAGCGCTGACGCTTTGGAGTAATTTAATATGAGCTGTGACTTTTCATATTTAATGAAGTGAAACCCTCTTAGCATACTGTGAGATACATGCAAGGATGAGAACCTGGTAATTTACAGCATTTGTGACCTTGTTACAATGTATTTTGTGCTTGACTGCTCTTCAGGCCTAACAGGGGCTGTTCTTGAGGGCTCTGTGGAATACTGGCCATTATCGTATAATTGGACGTGAAAGGGATATGTCTAAAATATTAAAAATGCATTTTTGAATATTTTTATCTTAAGTTACAAAAATAAAAAAATTAGAAACAGCAAATTGCTCTTCAAAGCTCTAAAATGAATCTAAATGGGGATGATGAAACTGTCTCTCCATAATAAACAACAAGCAGTACAAGCTCTGGTAGAGCAGCTTCTAAAGATGGGCTAATTATTCATCCAACCAGCTCAACAATAAGTACCCTTCAAGGACTGGTGAATAGTTCCTGATTTGAAATTTTCTATCTTGCACCAGAACCGAGGAGATGACAATATTGCAATCTGCCCATGGCAGCACCCTAAGGGTAAGTTTTTGCATCTAGAACCTTGTTATAGGGGAGGTCAGTGTTGCAGGCTTATAGGCCCAATATAGGAAACACTTATCATCAGATGTAGTGTTTGCTACTACTTTGGAGTCAAGCCCCACTGAAATCTACTTAGATTGTTAGCGCTTTGGGGAAGGGACCATCTTTTGTGTGTGTACAGCACCTGGCACAACAGGGCTCTGATCCATGACTGAGGACCTCCAGGGACTAATGCAGTACAAATGGATAAATAATAGGGCTGATCAAAATGAAATTGCTTCAAAGCACAAACTTTTTGCAGAGGTATCAGTTTCAGGAGATTTTTGGGAGTCCAGGACACTCTGAGTGAGAGCACGAGTGAGCAAGAGAACTCATGTGTGCACAGACTGTGAGCGATCCAAGTTCAAATCCCAGGGATAACAAACTCTGTTCTGACTCAGGCAGATCAGGAACTAGAACCTGTGTGTCCCACATTGCTATCCAGATAGCAAGAATACTTTCGAATCCTTAGAGAGCAAAGCTCTTCTATAAATGTTCTCTTCGTGAACAAATGCTATAGAATTTAATAGAGAAAGGTAACCTTTCTATGGAATGCAAAAACCATAAAGAGCTCTACAGCAGGAGGTATCATTCTCTATTACACTTTGTGGGCTGGTGTAAAAATTTTATAGAAAGGATCTCCTTCTCTATTAAATTCTGTAGGTTTGCAGAGTAATTCCTATAGAAGCCTGTTTAATTTCTGGGGCGTTTTAGTGGTTTTGTTGCTATTCAGTTCTACAAGGCTTTTCCATATGCTTTTAATAATGAACAGAAGACTGTTTAAAAGGAGAGACTTCCAGTTTAAATTATCCTGTCAGGTTACTTCTGAATTCATTTTCAACATAATGAAAGGGCTCCTGCCACACTATGGCATATAATCCCAAATCAAATGTTTATTGAAAACCCCACTTAACCAATATTTGTCTGTGATTCCTTGCTGGAGATTATTATGTAATCAGAAAATGCCTCTGCTCTTTACAAGTTTTCTCAGGTGCTCAGATACCAATATGACAGGTACATTATAAGAACCTCAATATTCTATTTTATTTAAGTACTTATATAGTAAGGCATGGTATCTGAGCTTTCCAGTCCAACCAGAGGAAGAGAAGAGAAGAGAAGAGAATCATCTTCCTGCCCAATTCATTCAGAGATCTGCGAGCATGTGTCTTGTTTGTGACATTACAATGGCTTTCATAGTGATGAACTTGGAGATGACTACAGGCCACTATTCATCTATTAAGATACATATAAGGCACTCATGGTCATATCTGAGCAAAATCACTTGACAACCAATAGCCTAGTAATAACCAAAAGAATAATCTGTAGGCAACAGGAGACCCTGAAGCCTATTCTTTTAAGCATTTTGGTAGAAGCAAGACTTAAAGTGGATGTAGTTGTCATGATCTCCTATACCATGACCCTGTGTTCTGAAGTTCAGAAGACACCTAGTGACGTCCCTGGCCAACCCTGATCAGCAGTGGTAAGTGAAATTTCTAATTTGCAGGAGTACTGTGGAGGTACCAAGATTGCAATCCACACAATGGCAGCATTGTCAAATGTTGCTCAGGTGATCCAGGGTAAATTTTTGCATTATAGGGGATGTCAATCTTGCAGGCTTAAAGCCTAAGGATGTTTCACTCACTGATTTAACTTAAACCAGGTTAGTTAAACTAGTGTAGATTTCAGTGCACAAGGGACTTATTTCAGTTTAGATTATATCTGCAAGAAATCAATTTAAGCTAAACTGACACAATCTACTCTTAAATAGAAAGAAGATTGTCTGCATAGGATTTTGCATTGGCTTAACAAAATGAACTTAAATATATACCTTGTGACAAAGTTCCTCCTCTACCTTGGTGGGTCCTGCACTAATTTGGCAGATTTGGTCACTTCAGTGATCTTCCCCACAGTCTGGGTCAACTTCTGTGTCTGATCAGGAGTTGGGAGGTTTGGGGGGAACCCAGGCCCACCCTCTACTCCAGGTTCTGGTCCAGGGCCCTGTGGATTGAAGCTGTCTATAGGGCCTCCTGTAACAGCTGCATGACAGCTACAACTCCCTGGACTACTTCCCCATGGCCTCCTCCAAACACCTTCTTTATCCTCACCACAGGACCTTCCTCCTGGTGTCTGATAACACTTGTACTCCTTAATCCAGCAGCGCTCTTACTCCAGTCCTCTCACACACTTCCTGCCCTCTAACTCCCTGCGGGGGGGGAGGTGACTCCTTTTTTAAACCCAGGTGCCCTATTAGCCTGCCTTGATTGGCTGCAGGTGTTCTAATCAGCCTGGCTACCTTAATTGGTTCTAGCAGGTTCCTGATTACTCTAGTGTTGCCCCTGCTCTGGTCACTCAGGCAACAGAAAACTACTCATCCAGTGACCAATATATTTGCCCTCTACCAGACTCCTGTACCCCACTGGTCTGGGTCTGTCACAACCTTCAGTTAAAGTGGTGCAAGTTTGTGTACAGGGAAGGTCCACAACATGCACAACTAATGCATGACCGTTCAGCATGCTCTCAAATGTATGTTTTATGCAGGAGGTAATGCTGATTACTGATGTGCAGTAGTCAAGACTCTTGGGTTCTTTCCCAATCTGAAATAGGCATGACAGTACTATTGAGGGACACAGAAGCTCCTTTGCTGGAGGTTTTCAAAAGGAAGCTGGATAGCTGTCTGTGTTGGCTGGTTTAGACACAATAAATCCTGTATCTTGGCAGTGGGTTAGACTAGATGACCCTTGTGGTCCCATCTAACTCTATGATTCTATATCACTAGATTGGATCAGAGCAGTGGTGCAACTAGCCACATTTCCTACAACAGACAAAATCAGCTGTTCCAAAGGAAGGTGACAGAAACACTGGCAGGAAGTAGTTATGGGGTCTCTGTGCCTTAGTTTCTCCATCTGTAAAATGAGGCTTCCAATGCTTTCCCTACTTTGTAAAGCACTTTGAGAGCCTCAAGTGACAATTATGAAATATAGCTACATATTATATTGTTTTTCATAGTAAGCTGAAGCACAGCAGCCAAAAGGCTCCTTTAACAAAGACTGTTTATTTATATTTAGCCTCTGACTATGGCATTTGCATCACAGAAGACTCCGCTTCTGCTATTTCATTTTGTTCTTCTTAGTTTATTGTGGGAAACCAAAGAAAAAAAAGGGGGCAATTTAAGAAACTTATTCTTTGAACTTTTCTAATCTTTGCAGCAAACAATTTAACAAAGGTTTTCATGTTTGCATCTATTGGGTTTTTATATCAGAGCATTCAGAGCCTTTGCTTGATTGCACTGGGAAACCAAACGGTTGCTGCTCAATCTCTTTGCAATGTTCCCTATAGTGCAGCCACTCAGAGAGCTATCAAAGCTCTGTGGAGGGCTGATAAAATCAATCTGTTGAAATCAGCTATACAATCTGATCTCATTCTTTTCTTTTTTTTTTTTAAAAAATGCCTGTTTATTACCTAGCAGCCCAGACCAAAAAAAGAAATCCCCATCTGTACCATGCTCTTGGATAATGCAAGCTGTATTGATATGTACCGTGTTTGCTTTCACAGATTAAAAATTCATCTGTTACACTTGAGGTGTTCAAGCTGTGGAGCATATTGCAAAGGCAGTTTGCAAATGGCTGTGCTGATTTTCTGTTTGGGTTGTGGGGAAGAACGGCAAATCAAGGAGAATGTAAATTAAGCTTTTGATGGTGGGAGCTACTCAGGTTCGCTGATGGAAGATGAATGAGAGGCAGGACAAAGAGGGCTTCAGATGGCTGCTGGTCAGCCCTGCTTTAATCACCCCATCAACAACTGCAAAACTGATTCTCATAAATCAATTTTCTTTGTACCCCTCATCCCCACTGTGAGAAGTAAATGTAGATATAAAAAGAACATTTTACACCTAGGGCTTGCTCAAAAAGAAAGGCAGGGGGCACCAGATATCTTCCCACAACCCACCCTCTCAAGAAAATCTCTTTCCTGAGTTGCCATTTCAGTCTTTTATGTGCGTAATAGCACCTGTTGGCCACTTACCAGCTGATGAGATTAATTAGCCTTCAATTATCATCAGTTACATTGTGACTTTTTCTACTAGTTAATCCCTTCTAGCTGTTCAAATAACCATGTTCTGAGTTCCAGCCCCAGCCAGTGAGCATGTGTCCTTCCCACTTTAACCCTTCCCTAGCCAGTCTTTCTGGTTGTCCCTCCGCCAGCATTCTGTAAAAGAAATGTTGTTCCATACAATATACAAACAATATACTAACAATGTGCCAGGTGGGATGTTCTGCTTCCTTATGTGAAGGGAATGGTTCCTGGTAGTGCACCCCTGTGTACACACACACTGCTGTAACTCTGTGTATTCTGAGCACTAGCTAAAGTACTGGAGATATACCACTGCAAACAAAAGCATAACAAGATCCAATGGCTAGCAGGTGAAGTCAGTAAAATTCAAACTGGAAATAAGATGTATATCTTTAACACTGCTGGTAATTAATCAGTGAAACAGATTACCAAGGAATGACTTGGAGTCTTTAGTTCAAGACGAGATACCTTGCTAAAAAATATGTGCTAGCTCAACCATAATATACAGGCCAGATGCAAGAATCACTAGGTTATGCCAGAGATCAGACTAGATCAGGGGTAGGCAACCTATGGCACAGGTGCCGAAGGCAGCACACGAGCTGATTTTCAGTGGCACTCACACTGCTCAGGTCCTGGCCACCGGTCCGGGGGGCTCTGCATTTTAATTTAATTTTAAATGAAGCTTCTTAAACATTTGAAAAACCTTATTTACCTTACATACAACAATAGTTTAGTTATCTATTATAGACTTATAGAAAGAGGCCTTTTAAAAATATTAAAATGTATTACTGGCACGTGAAACCTTAAATTAGAGTGAATAAATGAAGATTCGGCACAGCACTTCTGAAAGGTTGTCGATCCCTGGACTAGATGATCCCTTCTGGCCTTAAAATCTGTGCCTCTATTAATCCTGCATTGCCTGAAGGGTTGGTGAGATCTACCAGTTTTGTTTTGTTTTTTTAAACTCTGATACCTGTGATTTCAGCCATATCAAAAATATACATTTGGGTTCTATAGAAATTTCACAGATCTTCACAGAAATTACCCTAAAAACCTTGTAACATTCCATAGAGATTGTGATCTCTTCTAGAGAATATTTAAACCAGCATACAGTATTTAATCAAAATGAAATCTCTGCTATAGTATTCTCTTGCACTGGTTGTTTAAAACATTCTTTCTTTCCACACAGTGCCAAGAAGTGGGGTATCAGAGCCCTTCCTGAAAAAAAAAAAAAAGGTTCTCACTCCTTGTTAAATTCAATTTAACTTTTCCATAAGGTGTACAATGGTCTAGAATGGTCTTTTCTTCACAGCTACTAAATTGTATAACAAGATTAAAAAGGGGCCAAACAGTAACATCCTTTACAGCCCCAGAAAGCAGAAAAGTGTAGCTTAATGCACCATGAAAATAGAAAATGTTCCACTATGCTGACCCACCTGATGTTCATGCCAAAATGTCTGATCTTGGTGGTGTTAGAGCTGAATTCCAGGGTCAGCTTGCAACTCTGCTGAGCCTTCTGAAACAGTCATGGGAGCAGCTGGTGAGCTGGAGGCATAACCAGTAAAAAAACAAGATGATGACTGAAGTGAGTCGCAGCCAGTATTAAAAAACAGGGATTCATACCTGACTTCTTAGGGATTTCTTTAATTATTATTTATTTATGCTTTATTTTCTGGTGGCAGGAGAAGATGGGTATACTGTGTTAGCTCCTCCAGAGGGATCTCTTTACTTCTACAGACTTGTATAGTAGTGCTGGCCCTTCCCTGAGCCCAGGACATATAATACAGTGGCTCTCAACCTTTCCAGACTACTGTACCCCTTTCAGGAGTCTGATTTGTCTTGCGTACCCCCAAGTTTCACCTCACATAAAAACTACTTGCTACAAAATCAGACATAAAACTACAAGTGTCCCAGCCACACTATTACTCAAAAAATGCTTACATTCATTCTTACCATATCATTATAAAATAAATCAATTGGAATATAAATATTGTACTTACATTTCAGTGTATGGTATATAGAGCAGTACAAACAAGTCATTATGTGTATGAAATTTTAGCTTGTACTGACTTTGCTAGTGATTTTTATGTAATCCTGTTGTAAAATTAGGCAAATATCTAGATAAGATGATATACCCCTTGAAAGAGACCTGCGTAACCCTGGTTGAGAACCACTGATGTAACATACATATGGCTAGAAGCATGGGACACCATAGTTGCAAGCAAAACTAAGCCTCCGCAAAGAGAACACTGGGTCCTCAGCTTCCAGAATACAGGGCAGTACCACTATTTGAGCTAAATGAATCTCTGCTATCTGTAGTAGAACTGGGGTATATAGTCTCAGGTGGGGTAATCCCCTATTCTAGAAAAGCTCAGATATTCCATCCAGTATAGGACAGCAATGCACATTACATCATCAACCCCCAGTCCTGTAATGACTTATCACCTTGATTACCTTACATACATGCTTAACTTTGCATACAGCGAGCAGTGTCACTGAAGTGAATGGGCATAAGTCTTGGAAGGATAGAGGCTTTAGGTCCCAATCCTGCTCTGAGACAGAGGCCTTAACTACTATCTGAAGGCATGCTCTCTCTCTCTCTGCTTGTATCACAATGTGTGCTAGGAACTGGGGAGGAGGTCGGGGGAGAACCATTCTATGCATTTGGACATGCATCAAATTCAGCTATTGTGTAAGCAAATGTGTCTCTATTAACTTCCAGGGAACTGCAGCTCTGCTTGTGCCAGCCCTGGAGAGGAGGCCCTGTGAAGTCATAAACATTCAAATCCAGGCCTTTAAAGAGGGGAGCTGTGTGCTTTAATCCAACAGAATCATAAAGCTCCACTTTGAAATGCCACAGTTTATTACTAAGTGTTTCCCCAACTGTCAGGCCCAAATTGGCTTAATTGTCTGAGATATATCCTTAGCAATTTCCCTTAGTGATTTATGGGATTAAGAGCTGTTTTCCTGCTGGTAGGCAACATTGTTTACCAGCCTCTCATCTCCAGTTCCCATTTAATTTAGACATACGTGGTGAGCTGGCATTACGAAAATTGGATTGTTTCTTTATCCCCATTAAACAAAAGGTGATTTGATACCAAGTGTTAAAATATTATTGCTTTATGCCTCTCCCAGTCCATCAAATTCCCAGCATGCACTCTGTGGCACAGCAGGGAATAATCATGTGTTAAGATTCAGTGCTGGTGTAAACAAAAGAGACACCCAGCTTAGTATGGGTTTGTCTTTAAATGTTAAGAGTGTGCTTCTTTCTAATAGCTGCTCTCTAAACAATGCAGAGGAGCAGAGAGAGACTCCTGCCTGCTAGGAGAGCGTGACAATTGAGCATCTCTCCAGTACCCATCACGGAAGGAATAGGTCATAGAGAGAGAGAGAGAGCAGAAAGAACATGACAGTGCCTTGTTTAGATGATATTAAAAGGAGACAAGTCATAATAAAAAGACACACACACAGAGCATGGCAAGAGATGGGGGAGCGAACTCTGCTATAGCATCACAACCAGCAAAGAGAGAAGGGGCATGACTGTCTGGGAAAAGAGGAAAATCAATCTTCTGGTGTGACATGAGATTCCTTTGATCAAACTAATCTTTTCATACCTCTGTTCTCTTTTCTTGTTGCTCCGAACATCTTCTGCCTTCAGGGGGGCGGGGGGAAAGAGAGAGAGAAATAGATAAACAGATTGGCATTTGAAATCAACCGGCAAAAGCACGGACTGGGAGAGTTTATTTAGGTGGGAAAAGGACTTGGCAGGCACGGATTCCAAATAAATTGGTAAATTCAGTGCTGACTTCTGCCCTTGTGGAGCCAGTTGGTGCAGGTACAGAAAATGGGCAGAAGGGGATGAAGAAAGCCAGGTGTACTGTACTACCTGGGTCTGATTCTCTCCCTCCTCCCCAAATCACCAAGATATGAATAACTGCCAGTAAAGTCAATAATTGGGCTAGATCCTCAGCTGGTGCCAATGGGCTCTGCTCCACTGATTTCAGAAATGAGCATTAGTTGGAGGCAGGAAGGGGCACATTACATTTCAAAAAACCCCGATTCAGCAAAGGATGTAAGGATACTCTTATATTTAAACATGTGACTAATCGCCAACTGATTCAGCAAAACATTTGCACATCTGGACTAAAATTTGTAAAAGTGCCTATTTGACTTAGGGCCCAGATCTTCAGGGGACTTAGGCACCTAATTTACATTGAAATCACTGGAAATTAGGAGTACCTTTAAGGATCTGGACTTCAGAAGCCTAAGTCCCATTTTCAAAAGAGACTTGGGGTCTCCTTAGGCTTCAGAGCCCAAGCTGCAACTTCAAAGCACTGTCCATGTAGCTATTTTTAGAGCGCTAGCATGAGCCTTGCTGGCCCAGGTCTATCAAATCAGGCTGGAAGGCTCGCTTTCATACACTGTGTAAATGTACCCTTGGGAGCTTCAGAGCAAAAGTCTTTTGGGTGCTTCTCAAAATTGCACCCATATTTATATTCCTATATTTAATTTTTAGCATATATTTAAATCCTATTGAATACAGAGAGACTTAAGCACATGCTAGTGCTTTGCTGAGTCAAGATGAGGTTATTCATATGCTTAAAATTGTGCACATGCTTAAGAGCTTGGTTGAGTCTATGGGAGTCTAAGGTGCTTCAGAGGGAATCCAACGGGTATAATATGCACATTTTCGTGTCTACAGGAAAGTATAAAATGCACCACTTTAAACTCATTCCAGATTCACTTAGATTCACCTCTGTTTTGGGGCCAGGGAACCAGGAGATGAGTGGTGATGGTGCTGAGATGGGAGGAGTAATATAAGCTCCCCAGTTTCCACTGGCAGACAGTAGGAAAAAGTAGACTGCTAAAGTAAGCAAAACATTTAAGTGTCAACCAACCAGCAGCATGAGGCAGTGTCTCTTCCCAGGGGGTACTACTACTGAATTAAACTGGTAAGCTTTCCATCCTTTCTTCCTGCAGCCATTGCATCAATCATAAATAAATTCTGCATGTAGGACATAACATGTCTATCTGTGTGTATTTATTATGAGACAAAATGTGTATAGTATGTGTGGATTGGTGTGAATTTTCACCATCAGCATGGGGAACTCCCAGCACCTTTATATCATTGTATTCTTTACTCTCTTATAGAAAAGTGCTAAGGCAATCAATAGGATTCACTAGGAATATAATAGATTTCTTTATAAATAATTCTATAAAAGCTGTAGGGTAATATTATCAGCTGGTGTAAGCTGGCGTAGCTCCACTAAAGTTATGCCAATTCACACCGGCTGACAATCTCTTTCATAAACTTCAATTATGAATGAGATCCTTTCTATAGGTATTTTTAAAACCATCTTATAGCCACTGACAGCAAGGGATAAAATACAGTATGAGATTCCATAGCAGGGTTCGGCAATCTTTCAGAAGTGGTGTGCCGAGTTTTCATTTATTCACTCTGATTTAAGGTTTCGTGTGCCAGTCGTACATTTTAACGTCTTTCTATAAGTCTATAATATATAACTAAACTATTGTATGTAAAGTAAGTAAGGTTTTTAAAAAGTTTAAGAAGCTTCATTTTAAATTAAATTAAAATGCAGAGCCCCCAGAACAGTGGCCAGGACCTGGGCAGTGTGAGTGCCATTGAAAATCAGCTCGCGTGCTGTCTTCAGCACGCGTGCCATAGTTTGCCTACCCCTGTTCTATGAGATGGTTCTAAAACACAATGAAAAGGGCCCCCATTCTTTACTAAATGTCACAAGACTTTCACATACAGATTAGCAGACTCAAGTGATATGTACATCTAAGTATCTGTGAATAGGCATATTTTGTACAGTTAATAGGATGTATGTGCATATAGCACACAAAAAATAACAGTTTGAAGCTAGAAAAGGAAAAAAAGTCATGTTAGCTATTGGAGTGAGGGGATATGGAAAGCCTCTAGAGAGTGAGTTCACACAGTTAGTGAAATAATCTCCCATGGGAAGTTGTCGAGACTCTTTCACTAGACGGGCTCAAGAGAAAATTGGATTTAAAGGTGAACTGTAAAGGTTTTGCTGAAAATTAAAAATTCACTCATAAGATCCCAAGAGAGGGAAATTGTCTATAGCTCCTGTTTAAATATGTCATTAGCACTGGATTTTAGCAAATCTGAGACAGTTACCAGCTCTTTAAGATCCTGAAGCATTTGATCTGAAGACGTCTTGTTTCCTCCACCGGAGGGAGTGACATTTAACAGCCACCAGAACCATAGCATGCAAGAGCCCCCTTCCTGTTTTAAATCCTTATAATTTTCAGCCCAAAGTACAAAAAGAAATTGAGACGCTTCTCACTCTTAAAATCTGCTCTCAGCTAGATGGACACAAGTCAAATCAGGGCTTAAATCGGACTAATGTGGTGCATAGGCCTTATACAAGGCCATCCGCTCAGAAGTTGATTTCACCCAGTGTGTGCTGTTGCTGTGTTACAAAACTGCATTTCAGCTCCAAGGTTTACATCAGTGTGACACTGGATAGGTCATTAATGTACTGCAACCGCTTGAAGAAGAGGTCAGCCAAAGTCAACACTTGGAACAACCAGCTCAGAAAATTGACCAGTTCCATGCAGGATACGAGTGCCCAAATGCTTAGAACATCAGCCCTTGCCTTCTACTATTCAACAGGAGACAGTACTGCGCACCTGCCTGGTGTCACTCATCTCACACAAGGCTGGTTGAAACTGAGCCTAACAAAGCTATGCCTGTCGTTACCAGGACTTTATGTGCAACTCTGTTGCCATGGCTGCCAATCCTTAGTAATATAGCACCGCCCCATATTTGCCATGAGAAGGCCTTTGTCATGCTGCTGGCCAAGTTCCATGTGAACAGTGACCTGCCTTTGTACGCAGACCTCTTAAACCACCCTCCAGCTCACCTGTCTTCTAGTCACCCTTTATAGTCCTTTATGCCATCACAGGACAGGATGGTGGAATCCACTTGGCACAATGAGTGGTCAGCGAGGACAGTCCTTAATCACTCTCTCCTCACTGATCTGACCATCTGTCCACCAGGTTTTGATCTGCCAAGACACCCATGGACATCTGAACCAGTTTTGAACAGGAAAGGGCAGCTGTGCGGCCAATCTCTTTAAATGTTTTTTTTCTAATGACCTGCGATACAGCTGCGGTCAACTTCAGACTATGTCACATATTGGTGAGTGGCCACTGACTTATTCTGACCACAGGCTACCGGCTCTCCACCTGGCTGATGATGACGCCATCAAATGGCTGGGCATATTGACCATACGCTGAGAGGGCTCAAAGCCAAACTCACTCCCTATATATGAATTTTAAATAATCAACTCAATTTGGGAAATAATAAATTCCCCACTGCAGAATTCTAATCAGATCTAACTCCAGTTACACAACAGGTTGCAAAAATTTCATTTTGGAAGCCTGTATAGAGATTCTTTCATCATTATCCAGCCACCCATCTTTCAGCCTCTATTTATCATCTACTCATGTTTCCATCAGCAGCATCTGTCTACCTAGACACATGTGTGTGTCTGCACGTCTGTATTGTGGCACATGGGAGCCCTTAGAAGTATAGGAACTTCAAAACAGATGTGCAAGATGCTATAAGCACAGGGAAGAGAGATCAAATTTTGTCTCTATAAACATTATCTATATCTTTAGGAGCAAGGGATTGTATTCTAGCTCCATAGTGGAGGGTTACCAAACTTCCTCTATGAACTAAAATCACTGGTGGGTGGGTTATTATTGCAAATCTCGCGACAAGTAAGTCAGCTCCAGATAAGTACGCCCCTGGGCGGGGGAGGAGGAGGAATTGTATAAAATGGCTTAGTGCAGGTTCAAGAGACCAACAAGAAAGAATGGTCCTTTGATATAAAACGGGAGCCTGAACTGATCCAGAAGCCCTCCTCTGATCCTTGAATTGACATGAAACTGTAACTAAGAGGATTTGAAGGACTTTGGGAACCTATCAGGGTCTCCATGGGGAAGATGAATGACAGCTGGTTAGCTTAGTACGCATGGAGACTGTTCATTTTTCTGATAGGTTTTCTCTGTAATGCATTTGTCCTAAATAAATGTACTGTGCTTTGTGAAAGCTGGTAACACTGTCATAGCCCCTGGGGGTGAGTGGGAGAACTCTGGGAGAACAGCAGGTGCTAGACTAAGGTCAGACTTGCTCAGATAAGCACAGTATGCAAGGGGAATGCAACCCTAAATCTGGTCTACAGGTTCCCCTCTCCTGCCCACCCCCCTCGCCCCCGGAAAGTGATGCTAGGAGGCCTGAGATCTAAAGGGGAGCCCTTGAGGAGACCACGAAAGGTGCAGAGGTGCAGTTAAACCCAGAACTGTGACATGTATAATTACAACAAGCATTGGACCTGGATCAACCTGTGATTAAGCAGACTGGAGTAACTATTGCAAATCTTGTGTATGGCTCCCAGTCATTACTTTCATACCAGTCTCTCTTTTTAGCCATTCCAATGATCTGACAAAATATTCAGTCTTTTCTCATGAAGTTTGATTTCTTACTATTCTGATCATACACGGTCCTGGTAACAACAGGGCTGGGTTCAATCCTGTCCCTTCCCTAATCCTACAAGGGCAGAGTAACTGCAAGAAGGGAAAAGCACCATCTGCTCCCAGTGAAGCTAATCGGAGTTGCAGATATTTAGCACCTCTTAAAATATGACCCAAAGGAGAGAAGTGTGTTTAGTATCCTGCAGGATCATGCCTTGTGTTCATAGGTGTGTGCTGATAAGCTACAAGGCTGGAGATATGAGGGGAAAAGCACACTAAGTGGTGGCAAATCTTAAAGATTTGCTGGATGGGGAGCAGCTGTAAAGGACTAATAGTCTTTTCCGCATCTAAATAGGCACTCAGATGCTCAGATGAGGTCAGAGATTCTGCAAGCTGCCAACCAGAAAGGGAAAGAATGGAGGGAGGTGACTGGAAACAGGGGAAGGAAGCCATCAAATAGATTTAATTGTTTTGCATGTATCTTTCCTGTGATTAGCCACAGAGACCCCTGGAACCACTCCGGGAAGCTAAACCATGCATAGAGGGCTGTGCAGAAGAAGGTACAGCTTCAGAAGATATGGATAAGCTCCCTTCTTCTTTGATATTGTCACCCTGTAGGAAGAGCAAAATTAATTCCTAGATAGGAAGGTTGGTTATATAGGTAAGATGCTGCACTGGAGCAGGATCTAGGTTTAGTTCTCAGTTCTGGTACAGACAACCTGTGTGACCCTGAACAATTCACTTACTCTCTCTGTGCCTCATTTTCCCCATCTGTAAAAGAGGGATAATAATCCTTACTTTGTCTGTTTACTTCAGGATAGGGCCTGTCTCTTACTACGTGTCTGCTCAGCACCTAGCACAATGGGGTCCTGGGTCCATGACTAGAGTTCATAGGGGCGACTGCAGTATAAAAAACGATGGTAATACACTGGTGGAGCATTTGAAAAATACTTTTACAGGTGGGAGAGGGCACAAAATAAAGTGGAGCCAATCCCTATGAATAGAATGGGTTTCTGCCCTTTCTCATTCCTGACTTGTTGATTAACTTTGCCATGTGAATGGATTAATGCTGGTGCTGCTTCCTATTTTTGCCAAAGCCCTTTGTCACAAAAATGCTGTATCAAATATTTAAGGTCCTGTATACTCTATGAGTTATAGCAAGGAAGATGGGGCTACACTGACCTTTTCAGTATTCTGTATTGTGACTAGCTATAGTCATTCCATTCATTTCACTGTTTTACAGCCTCAGTGAGCTGCAGAGACCAGGGCAGAATAGCCACCCCAATCAAAATACGAAAAGACGAAAGGTCAGAATAGTAAAGTACACTAGTATATTTCAGGGGATACGTTAAGGCATTAAAATTCTGATACAACATCTTTGTGCCAGAGTCTGTAATGAGAAAAAGAAAATGGCAGCACATGAATTCATAGTGGAACCAGAAATGTAGCACATGAACACGAACACATTTGTACATGCATGTGTGCACAAATACAGATATGCACACACATACATGCATGCACACAAACATGAACACACACCCACTTGAAACATAAACAAAAGCACACACACATTTGTTCCGATTGTAGGAGTGATTCCAGCTCCCTCCCCCACTCTCTCACTGCCTGTCTCCCTCAGTCTTTTATAGGCTTGGCCCAAATCCTCAGAAATATTCAGGTGTCTAACTCTCATTATGATCGACAGGAGTTAAGCACCTAAATAACTTTAAGGATCTGGGCACTTGTCCCTATCTCAACAAAGTGATTGGTAAAGTTGCATGAAAAACAGCTGGTGAAGTACACAGATGGACAGTAAAAAAATATTGTGGTTCATTTCCAGTAGGGTTCCCACCTCCCCAAACTCTCTGAGTTGGGCTGTTTTTTCCACATCTTTTTTTCAGTGGCAACCATAGGCGAGATCCTCCCCGTGACTAGGTGTATGTACAGTGCCTAGTACAATGGAGTCTCAGTGTATGTTGGGGCCTCAAGGTGCTACTATAGTACAAATAAATAATAAGAAACTCAGCATTTATTTGGGGAAAAAAACTGCTCTCCAATATCTTTCACAAGTTAATAACCAGAACTCAAGATAAGATTGGGAACTGATACACACACACACACACACACACACACAAAGAAACTAATCTTGGCAAATTAGATGATAAACTGTGATGTTAACTATATGTTTTAGATGCCATTTTAGATAATTCTGATTAAGGACAACATTTTTTCAGCCTGATACATTTGCAAGGATTTCCCAGTATGAAAGCCCCTCTTGAAACTATCACAAATGCATGAATGAGAAGATAACTTTGATCAGAATTTTATTGATTTTCTTTGCATGTCTCCAAAGCTGGTCTTGATTCAAGTACCTATGTTTTAGGACTAATTTTTGAAGCCTTTCTGCCATGCAGTTTTAAATTATATATAAGCCATTTCAGAATCGGAGATGGTGCTGATATCAGAAGATCTTATTAGCAATAAAAGAGTATTACCTATAATTGAATAGCTCCTCAATTAATACGTGGGAGAACCAGCAAAAACAAGCAGTTCCCACAGCAGAGGCATTTGAATGATCACTGAGCCAATTAGCATACTTCTACCCAAACAAATGAGGATATAACAAGATAAAATATGCTAAACTGAAAGAAGTAAATATTAGTTGTATCAAAAATGGATGTGAAAAGTTTAACAATTTAAAAAAATTGGTACCTTTCAATAAATAATTTGTACTTGCAATGCAGCCAAAATACAACTGAGGGCTTAAATTAACAGGGCCAAATTATTGTTATTAGGGGGGAGGGATAGCTCAGTGGTTTGAGCATTGGCCTATTAAATCCAGGGTTGTGAGCTCAATCTTTGAGGGAGCCACTTAGGGATCTGGGGCAAAATCAATACTTGGTCCTGCTAGTGAAGGCAGGAGGCTGAACTCAATGACCTTTCAGGGTCCCTTCCAGCTCTATCAGATAGGTGTATCTCCATGTTTACTTGTATTATGGTAGCACCTAGAGGATCCATTATGCTAGACACTATGCAGACATAATAAGAGTCAGTCCCTGCCATGAAGAGTTTCAGTTTAAATCAACAATGGGTGAGAGGGGAACCAGAGGCATGAAGTGGGAAAGTGACTTGTCTAACATCACAGAGCAGGTCAATGGCAGATCCAGAAATAGAATGTAGTCTATTCAGCCTCCTTCTGGTTCTCTATCCACTGAACTACATGGCATTTCCTTTGCCTGGGATGACAGGATGACATGTGCACCGTGAAGTGGTGGCCTAGAGAATTTCCATTGAAGTCAGTGGTGTTTCTGAGGTGTGAATGTCTATTGAATGAGAGGAGAACCTGGATCTAAGTCTATGTCTACACTATGCATCTTTTAGTGACTAGGGTGACCAGATGTCCCCATTTTATAGAGACAGTCCCGATTTTTGGGTCTTTTTCTTGTATAGGCTCCTATTACGCCCCTCCCCATCCCAATTTTTCACATTTGCTGTCTGGTCATCCTATTAGTGACACAGCTATGCTGCTGCAGCCATGCTGCTAAAAGGTGTGTAGTGTAGCCACTGTTTGTTGGCGGGAAAGAGCTCTCCTGCCAACAAAAAACTTCCACCCCCAACAAGCGGTGGTAGCTTTGTAGCTCTCCCCGACAACAAAGTGCTGTTCACATCAGCACTTTTCATCGGCAAACTTTTGTTGTTTGGGAGGGTGTTTTGTCGTTCAGGTTCCAGTGTAGACAAAGCCTAAGTCACATGTTTTTGGTTGCAAAAGACAAAATATTCATTATCTGGAGAAACATATCTGTGGGGGAAAGCAAAATGTCAGCTTTCATCTGTTGAAGCTAAATATGCATGTTGTTCTCATGAGTGGCGTGTAATTGTGTAATTCTGATTGCAAATAAAAATCTTTTTCTTCTTCTAAAACAGGTTTAAGTTTGTACAAGGTAATGAAGCAGGGCTCTAAAGATCAGTTGTGGAACAAATTGCATTAAGTGAAAGCAGGCGGTTGGCTATTCTGATTTCTGTGGCTGGAAAAGCTCTCTACCACCCCTTCCCCATTGCTGTTGGATTATTATGTTTTTCATTCTATGAAAAGACAAAAATTAAGTGATTAAGGGGAAAAAATTACAATCAACTTCCATTCATCTGCCACCCAGAAACTAATGGTGCTTCATCCCAAGTTCTGTTAAACCCCTTTCAATAAATAATGTGGAAACAGAAATGGGAAGGAAGTTGCTATGTAACTTAACAGTTTTGAAATGTACTAGGCACAATGACCTTCGCCTCTGGAGATTATGTGCAAACCATTTATATGCACAGCTGTACAAATTGCCAGAGTTTAATGCTAAATTCCATGGAAAATCATCTTTGCTGCTCTGCGTTTGAGGGAAGGACAAGGTTTAAATATTTTATAGGTTTCCTTACTGTGCAAGCACATTCAGTATTGCATTAGTGACTAGGCTAGCACAGAGCCCTGTTTCAGGAGTTTGCCTTTCAGCATTTGACAGGCTTGCCTATAACTAGAGCATTAATGATACAAGTTCATCAAATCACAGACAACAGGGGCAGGAAACACAACCAAGGTGGTCCAGACTGTTGCCGCCTACCATCAGTGTTCTGTGGGACTACATACAATAGCACACCTTCCCGCTAATATCTAATCCAGCCTGTTGCTGAATCTCTGAATCAAACCACCTCCATCAGGAGTCTACTCCACTGACCTTTTGATTTGAGTGGCTGAAACTGACCCCAAGTTTGGTGGCTCACACAAGGGCTTATGTACCATCTATACATTATTTATGTATTTATTCATATTATGGTAACAACTAAAAGTCCCAGACAAGATCAGGGCCCCATTCTGCTGATTGCTGTACATGCACATTGTGAAAGACTGTCTTGCCCTGAAGAGTTTACAGGAAGAGATTAGGGACTTTAAAAATCAGGGGAAATTATAATTAGTTGAATTCATTAAAACCCTGCCCTTGTATTCACCCACAAGAGCCTTTCATAGCCCTCAGAAAGCAAGTCATCCTAATATTGCAACATGGTGCAATATTCTATAGACATGCCCAGGTAGCAGACGGACAAATAACCCCCAGATGACAGGGGCTGGAACTTCCATGTCATGCCTATTGTTGTCCACAAGGAGTTCTTTTGCAAGAGGACCCAAACATTCCAAATGAAGCTCAGAACTCATACCACTTTAGCTGTGATTGCATCAGGTCTCACAAACTAAGGGTCTTATCCCACTTCCAGATTAAGAAAATGGAAAGAATTCTATTGATTTCAATGGGAGTTGGATGGAAGCCTGCACAGCTCAGGTCCTGGTCAGTAACTGGCTGTGCATATCCGCTTGTCGTAATTGCACACACAGGCCTGGTCTACACTATGCAGTTAAACCGATTTTAACAGCGTTAAATCGATTTAACGCTGTACCCATCCACACTACAACACTCTTTATATCGATATAAAGGGCTCTTTAAATCGATTTCTGTACTCCTCCCCAACGAGAGGAGTAGCGCTAAATTCGATATTAACATGTCGGATTAGGGTTAGTGTGGCCGCAAATCGACGGTATTGGCCTCCGGGTGGTATCCCACAGTGCACCACTGTGACCGCTCTGGACAGCAATCTGAACTCGGAGGCACTGGCCAGGTATACAGGAAAAGCCCCGCGAACTTTTGAATTGCATTTCCTGTTTGGCCAGCGTGGAGCTCTCATCAGCACAGATGACCACACAGAGCTCATCAGCACAGGTAGCAATGCAGTCTCCTGAGAATCGAAAAAGAGCCTCCCACCGCCCAAGGCCCCCCTACTCTCACCAGAGATTGTGCACACCACACAGCCGATAACAAAGGGACTCCTTGGTTTGCTGAGGCATCGAAGCGAGGAGTAAGTGCCGCAAGCTTTGAATCCCGCAACACTGCCACATCTCTAACACCCACACCTGCACTTGCGTTAGTCCTGTAGTTCATGAACACCGCTGACCACTGTCCAGCGATGCCTGTGTATACTTCAATGAGTCATGGCCATCCAGGTCAGCTGGGTCACCCGAATAACGACATGCTTTCAACATCCCCGGTTATTATTCTGTCTGGGCAGTATTCCTGGGGTTATAATCTCAACCATGGCTGAGGATTCAGCGGAGGGGGAAGATGAGGAAGAGGAGGAAGAGGAGGACGACCTTGCAGCGAGCACACAGCACTCCGTTAGCCCAAACAGCCAGGAGCTTTTTTGTGACCCAGACGGAATTACCCTCCCAGCCCACTCCCAAGCCACTAGCCCAGACAGTGAAGCCATGGAAGCGACTCTGGTGAGTGTACCTTTGTAAATATCAAACATGGTTTAAAAGCAAGCATTTTTTAATGATTGATTTTCCATGAGGGCTTGGGATGCATTCGCAGCCAGTAAAGTTACTGGAAAAGTTTGTTAAATGTCTGGGGATGGAGCGGAAATCATCCAGGGACATCTCCATGAATCGCTCCTGGAGGTACTCCAAAAGCCTTTGCAGAAGGTTTCTGGGCAAGGCAGCCTTGTTCCGTCCACCATGGTAGGACACTTGACCACGCCATGCATGTAGCAAGTAATCGGGTATCATTGCATGACAAAGCATAGCTGCGTATGGTCCGGGGATTGCTGGCATTCAAGAAACATCCGTTCTTTATCTCGCTCTGTAAGCCTCAGCAGAGTGATATCGTTCATGGTAACCTGGTTGAAATTCAGGAATTTAATTAAGGGGACAGAGATGGCCATTTTTCCTACTGGGCTGTTGCTTAAATCAAATCCTTCCTTGCACGTAGCAAAGCGGGGGAGGGGAGGAAGGATAGCGCTTTTTTGCGTTTGGCCTAGCAGGAATCTTCCCAGCTACCAGCCACGTGGTGGGGGGGGGGAAGGGGGTTTTGATTAGCAGTGATCTTCCATGATACCAGCCATGCGGTGGGGGGAGGGGTAAAGCAATCCGAGAATTGGATAGGGGAAGAGGGGGGTTGGCGTCTGCTGCTGCTTGTTAACAGGAAAGAAGCATCAGAGGGCACTGTGTAAATGAAGGCTGCAGAAGCCGAAAGAAAATAGCTTACCATAGCCGCATGCAAGGTGAATCCTGATGCCCGGCCTGCGTGTGTGAGATCTGTAACACCAGAGCCGCAGGCACTCAATATTAAAAGATGAAAAATGCGACCTTGTAGTTAAATCACATGTGCTATGTAAGGTGAATAGTGTTGTTTACTGTGAAAGAGTATAACCATTGTTCTGTAAAATGTATCTTTTTAAATACTTATCTCCCTTTTTTCCCTCCCTTATGCAGCTGCACATTTTTCAAGCCTCCCTACTCCATCCCGAAGGCTAGCTCAGATAAGGCGGAGGAAGAAGAGGACGCGAGATGAAATGTTCTCAGAAATCATGGAAGCAACACGCAGTGAAAGAGCTCATCAGAATGAGTGGAAGGACGTGTAGCAAAGTACAGGAAGATGCTAGTGAACGTGAGGACGTGAGGAGGGACGAACGATAGGAGAGACGCTCGAGATGAGAGGTGGCGGCAGGAAGATCAGAGGTGTAGGCAGGAAGATCAGCGGTGGCGGGATGCAACGCTGGAGCTGCTGCGTGATCAAACTGATATCCTCCGACGTCTGGTGGATCTTCAGGAAGAGCAGCGGGGTCACAGAGTGCCGCTGCAGCCCATGTTTAACCACCCTCAGTACTCACATGTTCCATATCTCCTCACCCAGACGTGTTAGAACGCGATGGGGGAAGGCTTTCTGCACCCGCCCACTCCACCCCGTGGACAGTCCAACCAAAAGGCTGTCATTACATTGAAATGTGCTTAATGGCCTTTTCCTTCCCTCCTACCAAACCGCACCGGATACCTTGTGAATTCTCTGCCTCTTTTTATAATTACTTTTTAATAATGAATACATGACTTTTTAAAAGATACTGACTTTATTTCCTTAAGCAAGCTTACAGGGAATGACTTTTAATAAAAAATACATGATTTTTAAACGATAGTGACTTTATTTCCTTAAGCAAGCTGTAATTGAAGGGGGAGGGTGGGTTGCTTACAGGGAAGGAGTCAATGGGGGGGGGTTCATGAAGGGGAAACAAACACAGCAGTCACACCGTACCCTGGCCGTGATGAAACTCGTTTTCAAAGCTTCTCTGATGCGCACCGCTTCCTGGTGTGCTCTTCTAATCGCCCTGGTGTCTGGCTGCGCGTACTCAGCGGCCAGGTGATTTGCCTCAGCCTCCCACCCCGCCATAAAGGTCTCCCCCTTACTCTCACAGAGATTGTGGAGCACACAGCAAGCAGCAATAACAAAGGGGACATTGGTTTGGCTGAGGTCTGAACGAGTCAGTAATGTGCGCCAGCGAGCCTTTAAACGGCCAAATGCACATTCTACCACCATCCTGCACTTGCTCAGCCTGTAGTTGAACAGCTCCTGACACTGTCCAGGCTGCCTGTGTATGGCTTCATGAGCCATGGCATCAAGGGGTAGGCTGGGTCACCCAGGATAACGACAGGCATTTCAACATCCCAAGTGTTATTTTCTGGTCTGGGAAGTAATTCCCTTGCTCCTTGCTGCACGCCATTTCAACAGAGTAGTTTGCTTTGAAGATGCAGCGTCATGAACCCTGTCCTGCCATCCCACGTGGATGTTGGTGATAACGTCCTTTGTGATCCACCGGGTTGCAGCCCATGAAAATACCCTTGCGTTTACGTACTGGGTGCCCCTGGTGCTCCGGGGCAAAGATAGGGATATGGGTTCATCTATGACCCCCCCACAGTTAGGGAATGCCCATGCAGCAAAGCCATCCACTACGACCTGCACGGTTTCCAGAGTCAGCAACCTTTCGTAGCAGCAGCTTGACTGATTGCTTTGGCTACTTGCATCACAGCAGCCCCACAGTAGATTTCCCACTCCAAATTGATTCCGGACTGACCGGTAGCTGTCTGCGTTGCAGGCTTCTAGAGGGCTATTGCCGCTCGCTTCTCCACTGTGAGCTGCTCTCATCTTTGGTATATGGCGTTTCAGGGCAGGGAAAGCAAGTCACAAAGTTCCAAGAAAGTGCTCTATGCATGCGAAGTTTTGCTGCCCACTGCGAATGCCCACACCTGCAAAACTATGCGGTCCCACTAGTCTGTGCTTGTTTCCTGGGCCCAAAATCGGCATTCAACTGGTAGAACCTGCCCCATTACCAGCAGGAGCTCCAAAGTGCACGGGGCCGCGCGTTAGGGAGATCTCGTTGTCCATAGTCCTCATCACTCTCGTCGCCACGCTCCATAGCTGCCTCCTCCTGTGCCTGCCTTTGCAGTGTATGGTTCACCATAGACTGCATGAGAATGCGCAAGGTGTTTACAACGTCCACGATGCGCTAATTGATCTGAGCAGGGTCCATGCTTGCTGTGCTATGGCATTTGCACAGTTCCACCCTGGAAAACAAGGGCGCGAAATGGTGTCTGCTGCTTTCACGAAGGGAGGGGTGAGGTCTACCCAGAACCACCCGCGACAATGATTTTTGTCCATCAGGACTGGGCTCTCAACCAGAAATCCAAGGGCGGGGGAGACTGCGGGAAGTATGGGATAAGCTACGGAATAGCTCCCACAGTGCAATGCTCCAGAAATCGACGCTAGCTTGGACCATTGCATGACACGCCGAATTAATGTGCCTAGTGTGGCCGCGTCCAATCGACTTTATACTATCTGTTTTATAAAACCGGTTTATGTTAATTCAAAATTATCCCGTAGTGTAGACATACCCACAGATAACAAGCTGGATGGCCAGATTGTGGTCTGCATGTGCACACATGGAGACTGCATGTGCATGTGCAATGTGTATTCAAGTTATATAACACAGCTTGGCATGCACAATTCCGCATGCTTAATACTAAAACTCAGTAAAACTCAGCCTGGAAGTTTATCCCATTTCATGTATAATTATGCATAATTCAAGAATCTGAAAACTGAAGCAAAAAAATTTCACAGACTAAGCTCCTTTGTGCTATTTCAAATATTCCTGGATGGGCTGAAAATATCACAAGGATAGCTGTTCTTGCTGTATTTTGGCACACATCATCCCAGTTCTAATCAGAATTTGGGAGCACAAAGGCAAGAAAAATCTAACAATAAGTGAATCTTTTTGAACCTCCAGTTTTGCTTTTCACTGTGGGTAAAAATTCAAGGAAGAGCTTTCCCTACCCAATACCAATATCCTGGGATCCCTCACAATAATTCCTAGCTGTTATATAGCACTTTTTATCATAGATCTCACAGCACCTTACAAAGAAGTTAAGTATCACTATCCCCATTTTACAGAGAGAGAGATAGAGACACAGAGTGGTGAAGTGACTTGCCTAAGGTCACACAGCAGGCTGATGGCAGAGATGAGAATAAAAGCCACGTCATCTGGGTCCATGTTCAGTGCCCTTTCCACTGGGACATAGCGTCTTCCAAGCTAACGTCATGGGGAGGGAGAATCCAGCATGGTTTCAGAAGCTCTTGAGTATCATGCTCCTTCACATTTCCTGTATCCTATCTGGGGGGTTCTCTTGTGAAACAATCATTCTGAACTCCAGCTGGAAGCAGTTAAAAGGGAGGTTTTTTTCCCAAAGCTCATATGTCTGCTGGTTCAGCACTGCGCTTTCGTTTCACATCTCCAGCAAACAATTATTAATCCATGTACTGAGCAAGAGCCAAAGTCCCCACTCCTAGCAAAGCAAATCAGATTGAAAGCCTGAAGATGTAGATGAATATTATCTCTCTAACTCGGTGGCCCATCCTGTGTGCGCTTACAAAATGAAATGCCCGGCCATTTTGACTTATGGGCTCTCAACTCTGTGGGAACCTTATCAACAGCATTTAGAGGATACAGAAGACATAAGCTCTTCTTGCTGCAAAAGTTTACAGGGAGTTATACATACATACATTTAATTTCCTTTCCCCGGGGTCTTTTTGTGCATCTCACAAATATTAATATGTTGAGAAGACATTATAGACAACAATCAAACAGTAAAGATAAAAGAAGCTGGAGTGAGAGTCAGTAAACAAGAGATGTCCGAATAATGGATTTCAGTCAAAGTGTAAGATAAGAAGAGGGAGAAGACTAGTTACAGGGTTAACGTGTGTGCATCTTTCAGACTGCTGCTTTATCTTTTCAGGAGATACTCTGTGTGTGTGTGTGTGTGTATGTGTGTGTGTGTGTGTGTGTGTTTACATATATAACATGTTGTGCATGCATCTTCCCTCTTTTGTTATATCCTTGCTGAGATGTCTGTGTGGGGATATATATGGATGTGAGTGTGCATGAGTGCATATGTCCATGCTCTGCTGAGGTTCAGAAATTGGTTGTGGAACTGCCATATTCAATCCAACCTATACTACCTAGCTAGCAATGAATGAACTACACACTTTTTCATGGCACTGCTCAAGAGCCTCTTCGCATGCGTTCCTGATGGCTCCATCCCCAAAACCAGCTCACTTTGTATAAACAGACATTCCTCAGTCAACTTAAATAGTGCTAGTCAGAAAACAGAATTTCCATTCCATAGGAAATGCTGACATTTGAAAATTTCCTGGGGCTTCAAAATTCTGATCGATCTTGATTTGGAATCATGAAAACATTTTGTTTTGATATGTCCAAACATTATAATAGAACAGAATAAATAAAATAAAGCAAAATAGGAAAGTCAATACAAAATAAAACACTTCAATGTTATCAAAATGTAACAAGAAAGCAGAAATGATTCAGTTTGAGTTTTCCCTATAGAAAATGTTGTCAAAATCAACATTTGCACAAAATGTTTAGATTTAAAATAAAATGCATTTCCTGATGGAAGACTATTCTATCAAAAAATGTTTACCATCTCTAAACTTAATAGACACTCAGTGGACTCTGCAGTTTAAGGATAGAACGGCCAGTACGAGAGACAGGTAGTGGTCAGAGTGAAGGTTTTTCAGCTTGGGTACTGAGTTATAGTTCTAAGCAGGTGCTAAATTAGGACTTGTGAACAGTCTACAAAGTGAGATTCTCAATCTTCTCTATGATAAATGCCAGTAAATTCTCAGGGTTCTGTCTGCTCTGCAGCCAAAGTACCTTTGCTGCTGTTTTCTCACATCATGTAATCTAGGAAAGATTGTGCTAGGTCAGCACTTCTCTCAGGAGAAGCCCAGAGGCTATAGGAAGTGGTTTTGATGAACCAGTTGGTAGTACTTTGCCTTCTAAGTCTGTACTGAATCAATTTCCAGCCACGATTATAGAGTTTGACATATTACTGAAAGCAAATGTCCATGTGTGATCATTAAAGATCTCATGGCACTACTTGCATAAATCAAGCTATTAATCTCATTGTCCTGGGAAATTCCGGTTTGGCTTCTTATGTTCTATCAATGTAAAATTCCAGATAAAGTTCTCTTATTACCACTCTTCAGCTGTTTGTGTAGCAGTGTTGTCTGCTGTTAGACTATTACGGTGTTCGACCATAGAGCTACCTGCACGTCAGTGTTTTGTGAAATAATGCAAAGTTTGTAAAAGTGTTTGGAAATCTTCAAGGTGAAAGGCACTAGTATAAATAGAGCTGCATAGGAAATGTCCCCCACCCCACGGAAAATTTTCATTTTCTCCAACATTTTTGGTTGTTTTTGTTGAAAAACTCCATATGTTTGATCCAAAATTGACATTTCCTAAAGAGATTTCTATTTTGATGAAAAGCCATTTCTCATCGAAAAACATTTTAAAAATATTTTGACCAGGTTTAATTATAAATACAAGATCCTCATCTGATGTAAGTCCCAGGTGAGGAAATTACATTTGTCCTTCAAAATAGGCCATAGGCAGTACATAGTGACTTGTGCTGGCACTTTGCACAGACATGAATTTCAATAGAGTTATGTTGATTTACATCAAAGATCTGACCCAAGATATCTTTTACTGAACAACTGAATTATACCAACAAGGAAAGTCCCACAGAAGCTAAAACATTTTATTACTGTGAACTAGTCTGAAAAAATAAATCATTCACTGAGAGGAGATTAAAATGCTTTGACATCACTGGGTCCAACAGTGTGGTGAAAGGGAATTGAGGGCTTTCACCCAAACATTGGTAGAAACATGGAGATCTAAATATTAGAAGACTTGCTCAGATTTTTCATATAATGAGGACTATTCTATCTCACTACTTGAAAAAAAGATAAAAATTTTAAAAGAGCATAAATGAGTTAGAAGCTGGATGGGTGAAATGAAGTGGGTTCTTGCCCATGAAAGTTTATGCCCAAATAAATTTGTTAGTCTCTAAGGTGCCACAAGGACTCCTCATTGTTTAAGCTTAAAGATCACATTCAAAAGTTCACAAGGGTTTGTCTACACTGAGGCATCTAGGAAAGTTAATCTTAGATAACTAACACTTTGAATGTGAAGTGGATTATTTAATCCTCATTAAATCCCTGTGTGGGGATTTAAATTAAATTAAATTAAAGTGACCAGAATTCAGTTTATTTGAATTCACTTTGGAAATTAATTAAGATAAACTGAATTACAGCCACATTAACTCTGAATGAGGGTGTTCACACATGGGTTTAATGTGGTTTAACTAATCCATCAAATTCACATCTTAAATTAATTTGAATTAATTTACTTGGATGGCCCTATGTAGACAAACCTTTAAGCATGTTGGGGCCAGATTTTTAAAGGTATTGAGGCATCTAACTTCTATTGAAATCAATGGGAATTAGGCACCTAAATACCTTTAAACAATTGGGCACAAGTCCTACTGACTTTTAAGTTTGGACTCTTAATTATTTCAGTGGGAGTTAGGTGCTTAAGTGCTTTTGAAAATCTCACTTGGTGCCTGTCTACATCCTTAGAGGCCTGAATACCATTTAAAATCTAGACCTTAGGTGCTTTTGAAAATTTTACCCAAAAGCTAAAATTATTATTGTATTGCAGTAGCCCCAGTCAATGATCAGGCCTCCTGGTGGTAGATGCTGTAGAATATCAGCGTTGGAAGAGACACCTCAGGAGCTTATGTAGTCCAACATCCTGCTCAAAGCAGGACCAATCCCCAGATTTTTGCCCCAGATCCCTAAATGGCCCCCTCAAGGATTGAACTCACAATCTTGAGTTTAGCAGGTCAATGATCAAACCACTGAGCTCTCTCTTCCCCCTCCCCAACTGATAAATGAAAAAGAAGTCCCTGACCAGCGGATTCTACAATTGTAACTTTAGCACTCTTGTGGCCAAGATGGAATCTGCTCTGCAGACAGCTCTGGCCAAGAGAAGGCATGTGCAGGAATGCAGCAGGAGAAATCCCTTCCACCTCAGGGGCACCTGTTCCCACCCCCCCATATGAGTGAACACAGGCACCCACAGGAAAAGTACAATGGATATAACAAAGGGAGCTATTTCTTGACAGAGGGATGAGAGGAGGGGAAATATAGGCGGAGCAGTAGAACAGGGTTGCCTCCAAACCAAGGTTCCCCAGACCCAGTGGTAGCACAGTCTGGAAGGGCAGACACTGAGCAATATGTCTGCACACAGAGTTCAGGAGTCCTGGGCAAAGTTCCAATCTGGCAGTGAGTTGAGGGTGCTTCTGGTTGTCTTTGGTGCCAATGAACTCTCCTCAACAAACCCCTCCGGTGCCCTCTTCTGCTGCTCTCTGCAAAGCCACACAGAGCAACCACCTCCCCACTTAACTAGCTAGCAGCCTCCCTCCTTGTTCCCAATGCACAGTCACAAGGCCCAGTACTCACAGAGCTCTGAGCAACCTATCATAAACAGACAGCTAAGGGTTAATGTCTCTTTCACCTGGAAAGGGTTAACAAACAACACCTGACCAGAGGACCAATCAGGAAACAAGATACTTTCAACTCTCAAAGGGAGAGAAGCCTTTGTTTGTGGGTTTTGGGTTTGGCTTTGTTCTCTCGGGGTCCTGGACAGCACTAGAGATGAAACCAGGTTTCTGCCAATCTCCCTGCTACAGTCTCTTATCTATTCAGAATAGTGAGTAAGTAAAAAGGCGATTATAGTCTTGTTAATTGGGTTTCTGTATTTGCAGCTGTGTATCTGGCTGGTGGAGTTTTAATGCGTATTTGGCTGGAATTGTCTTAAATTTTATTTCTGCTGGAGAGAGTTTTCTTTCTATTGTCTATAAGCTAAAAAACCCTGTATATTTTCCATCTAGATTGCAGAGATAACTTTTACTTTTTTTCTTCCTTTTTATTAAAAGTTTTGCTTTATAAGACCTGTTTGATTTTTTTCCTAGTTGAGGCTCAAGGTAATTGAGTCTGTATTCACGAGGGAATTGGTGGGAGGGAAAAGAAAGGAAGGAGAGAAACCTGATCTCTCTGTATTGTGTTTCAGTAGTTGAAGCACAGTATCTCCTGGTTTACCCAGGCAGGAACGATCTGGGAGGAGGTAAAGAGGGGGGGAAGGGAAGTGGGTTATTTTCCTTGGTTGTGAGACTCAAGGAATCTGAGTCTTGGGGTCCCCAAGGAAGGTGTTGGGGGGACCAGAGTGTACCAGGCACTGGAATTCCTGGTTGGTGGCAGCGCTACAGGTTCTAAGCTGGTAATTAAGCTTAGAAGAATTTATGCTAGTACCTCATATTTGAACTCTAAGGTTCAGATTGAGGAATTATACTATGACACAGCCTGATACTGGGTCCAGCACCAGCCTGTCCTTCTCGGGTGGTTCCCCTCGGCATAGTGTGGCTCCTGTCCTGGGGTGTCCCCGATCAGCCACCCTGTCCTTCCCAGGCCTCAGGCAGGTTCTCTCTTGCTTCCTTTGTCAGGGCCTGCGGGCTGCTCCCCCTCTCCCTTGGAGCTCCAGCCCGCCTCCTGAAGTTTCCCTCCTTTTTTCTCACTCTCCCCCCCCGTCCAGGAAAAAGATTTAAAGGGGCCATGCTCTCTACACCCCAATGGGGTTACACAATCTAATTACAAGGGGAAAATTAGGTTTCCAATTCTCCCACCGAAGGTCATTCCATTGACCCACATGAGCAGCAGTCACTTTTGTGTTAGAACACACAAGACAAATGTCCCTCTAAGTAACAGCCTTTGCAAAGGTGGCTTCTCTCATCTCCTACCTAACCTGCAAAAGCCATCAACCTGCACATGTAACCCGCATGAGAATCTAAGCGGTGAGCTCTTCCATGGGGACCACCCTCTTCTGACAATATCTGAATGGCTGATCTGTACAATGCTAGCCTAACTCCTGTGCCCACCCTCCCCTATCTCCAAGCTCTGCACTGTCAACATGAATCAGCTGCCAGCACCGGAACAAACACAAACATTTGAAAACAGCTTCTCCTTTTTTATTCTTCTTTTATTTCTCAATATTTTTTTTCAATTTACCACGGGCCCTAATTTCCCTATCAGTGCTGCTGCTTTAAGCATATTGATTTAGACTCCTTTCTGATATCTGTCACAGAGAAGCACTAAACAGATCAAGAAAAATGCTAAAGCAATTCCCAAAAGCCAAATCAACAAAAAGATTCTCAGTGGGGAAAAGAAAGCTAGAGACAGAGAGGGGAGAATGAAAGAGAGAGACAGGAATACAATCCAGCAAGAGCGCAATGCCTCTGCACTGACTAGCTCCACTCAACAATCACATTAAGCAAAGAATTTGTCTGTAGGACCATCTGTCCTGCCTGCCACTGTATGTGTGTGTGTATATAATTTCAGTGCAAGCTGTCACTAGCTAAATAAATAAGAAATACCACCTTAAAAAAAAAAGGCAGTTTGAAATAACTAAACTCCCTGCTAGTTGCAGAGCCTAAGTGAATAAGGAATTCAATGTGCACTGGCAAAATTTTTAGTGGGTGCAATTTATTCCTGTGCAGAGGGTGACTCCAAGACATAGGCACCACTTGTCTTAAGCCCTGTTTTGAAGAAATAAATGAGACTTAAATTGTGCACTGGGCCTCTGCAGAGGGTAGGGAATTGAACTTCAGTTGCTCTATTGAAAAAGAAGGAAATTAGAGCATGCATTAAATGCAAGATACTAAACTGAGATGATAAGGGTGAAACTGGAAACTAAACTGAGAAGAATGAAGAAGTTCTGAGTTGAATGCATACAGAGCCTCACTATGGACCTCATTCAGGAAAGCAGTTAAGCAGGTACTTGACATTTAAGCACATCCTTAAATCCCATTGACTTTAATCTCATTTAAGCACATGCTTAAGTGCCATATTGAATAAAGATATTTCCCCGAATCAGGACTAGAGCTGGTTGGGAATTTTTTCATTCAACATTTTGTTATTAGAAAATGCCAACTCATCAAAACTGAAACTTTTTGTGGGAACACATCGATTTTGATGAAACTTCAAAAGAGAGTTAAGCACTTAGGAGCCTAAATCCCATTGACTGTCAATGGGATTTAGGCTCTTGAGTGCTTAAATCCCTTTTGAAAACAACACTTGACATTGCAACTCTGGGCCAGATGATGATAACGTCACTGCAAATAGTGCCTTACTCCAGAAATAGTCACATCATCTTCAATGGAATGGCTTGGTGTAAAGTACTATTCAGTGGGAACAGGGATATGACCACGTAGCCCTTTGTGATCAATCACTCTGGAATCAATTACACTACTTTTGCAGTCAGGCACAACTCAGCATGAGTAAGGATGGCAGAATTGGGCCTGAAATGCATGTTGTGTTCCAAGCATTTGACAAACATTATCTTATTAATTTGAATGATGCGCTGTCATTGCTAAACATAGTTTGAGAGACTCTTAATCACTTGATGACTGCTCAGATAGATTTTTGTAGTTATTGGAGTCTATTATTTGAGATCTTTATTTTATTGTTATTATTCTCAGATGGAAGATTCTAGGGTGAGATCTTCAGCCAATGTAAATAAGCATAACCTTAACTTCAGTGGAGTTACACTACTTTATACTAGTTTAAAGATTTGGTCCTATGTTTGCAATAGTGCCCAGAGAAGCATTGCGATTTCAGGAGGTTTATTTTCAGCTGACTCCCATGGGAATCTTTTAAGTAAAGCTTTGGCAAATACTTATTATGCTCTGTGCTATCCGTTTAGCCCCTGGTGATATCAGTGGACATTGGTTATGCCACACCAGTGAGGGGCAATGTGGAGAAGTTAGATTATTAATAAACTAACATAACAGATGGGGAAATGTAGTCAGCCATTTATTATTGATCCAATTTTGTCCTAGATCTTTCTAACCAGAGGAAATTTCCAATGTGGAGAATCATATATTGAGCTCTCCATCCACTTACTTAATCATATTTCTTTTCGTAACCCATTTATATTGAAGACTCTCCCTATATTGAACATAACTTAATGGTATTATATTGTGGGAGGCTCAAGCACAGCTGAAATATTAACTTTATTAGTTCCTTAACTCTAGCTGTCAGGACTTCTGGCTGCAGACTGACAGAAGGTAGACACATATGGGGAAATGAGGTTAAAAACAAACAGTGTTTGGAAAAAATTACAGAAGGCAGAAATGCTTCCATATGTAAGATAAAACCAGGTATTGCTTTTTTGTGGATGTCTGGTTTTATATAGGCTTTTCCATCAACATACAAAGAAACAACAACAAAAAAACCCACCCAACCAAACCACAGTACTTGTGATCTCTGGATAGAAACTGCATTGCTAGCCTGGAAAAGAGAGCAGGAGGGACTGTACCTTTCTGAGCTTTACTACAAAGATATGGAGTTAATATAATTTTTGTAACATTTTGACAAGTTGATCAGAAATGCTGCGTTTGTGAAAAGGTTATAAAGAGGTTTGCTGGGTCCAAAGCACTCCCTCAGTGCCTATGCCTAATCAGATTAATTTTCTGTCTATAAGACATCCACCTTGTTGTGCTGATTCTTCATGCAGACTGGTTTTACATCAACATAACTACAGGAACTTCACTAGAGTTCCTCCTGATCAAATGTGTGTAGAATCAGGCCCTCTCCATTCAAAGAATTCTGTGTAGATACAGCTTCCTCTTTTGCCATAACTGCTAGTTCTCTAGCTGACCTCTGCTTTACATCATCATTTTCCATACAAGACAGAGATGTGGTCAGTGCCCCTGAGTTAAAATAGATGAGTGAGTGCAAGTTTACAAAAACAATGAGGAGTCCTTGTAGCAACTTAGAGACTAAGAAATTTATTTGGGCATAAGCTTTCGTGGGCTAAAACCCACTTCATTAGATGCATGAAGTGGAAAATACAGTATGCCAGTATATATACTGCACATGAAAAGATGGGAGTTGCCTTACTGAGTGGGTCACTACAAAAAGTAATTTTTCCTCTGTTGATACTCACACTTTCTTGTCCACTGTTGGGAATGGGCCGCATCCACCTTGATTGAATTGGCCTCATTAGCAATTCAAAAAGTAACTTCCCCTCTGTTGATATTCATCCCTTCTTGCAAACTATTGGGAATAGGTCACATCTACCTTGATTACACTGGCCTTGTTAGCACTGACCCCCCCCCCCCTCTCTTTGTAAGCAATTCCCATCTTTTGATGTGCTGTATATTTATACCTGGCTATTGTATTTTCACTCCATGCCTTTGATAAAGTGGGTTTTAGCCCACAAAAGCTTATGCCCAAATACATTTGTTAGTCTCTAAGGTGCCACAAGGACACCTCATTGTTTTTGCTGATACAGACTAACACCGCTACCCCTCTGAAACCTGTCACTATGAAAGTTTACAAAGTGGTACTATCCAAGGTGCTGAAAATATTGTTCTTCTGAAATTCAGACATGCAGTAGGGAAGTATGCCATTTCACTGAGGCTCTTTAGGAAGCAGGTAAGGTTGCATGCTTGGTCAGAGACATGCTTCTTTTGAGGAGGCTGCGTCTGACGAAGTGGGTATTCACCCACGAAAGCTCACACTCCAAAACATCTGTTAGTCTATAAGGTGCCACAGGATTCTCTGCTGCTTCTTTTGAGGAAGTGCACCATGTATTCAAATCTATGAACAATACAATAATTTAAATAAGAGTACTGTAATAATCAATGGGATAAAAGTGCCACATTCTCGGAGTCCCTTCCAAACATACAGACATTCACCAGTTTGCCATTATTTAGAGATATTAATGATGCAACTGATGCTTGTGAAAACCTAAAAGGTGAAAGAGCCAAGCAGAGAAGAGTAGTCAAGAAGTGAACAGGAGGAAACCAGATCTGCCAACCCAATACTGAAACACATTTGCTTGCTTCATCTTTACTGTCATCTTTTCTTCTTCCTACCCATGCATCCTTATCCCTTCCCACCCCAAAGAATCATGCCCCCAATATATTATTTAGTAAAATGGGCAAATTAAAAAACAAACACAGAGAAACACACAAATGCATGATGCATACAGAACCAACATCACAAAGGAATCCACTGGCCCGGGCCCTCACACTCTCATGGAATCCTACTGACATCAGTGGGGCACTTGGAAAACCTCACACCTGCATAATGCTTTGTCAAGTCTCCACCCTGGGCATAAGGATCCACTTGTGTGGTTCTCTTGGCCGGGTCAGGGCGTTCAATTTGTTCTCTTTTCCCACCACCATCTGATCTCTTTGTCTTTCTCTTCCCTTTGCATTTCATATCTTCTTAAGCCCCAGTTCTGCAAACTGATCCAACAGGGTGGATCCCAATATCCCCGACTTCAATGAGACTCCTTGCAACTGCCAGGACCAGCCCACACAGATTAGATGACAAAGTTGGCGTCTTAGGGCTAGATCTACAATTGGATTCCTCTGACCACCTCCTTACACTTTTGTGGAACCTCTTTCGATTCAGCAGCTCATTGCACAGGCACAGGAGCACTCACACATTATAAGTTGCTGAACAGGGGCCTTAAATTGGATACCATCTTTATGCAACGTTTTGCACAAAACATAGCATGATTTTTGGTAATTTATAAACAATTACATTTGAAACCTTTGTGCCAGGCAGCAGCAAGAAATGGTTCAATATATTTAGGAGTCTGTCCTAAAACTAAAACACCACTGTCTCAAGTCCTCACCCAGAATTTCTGTGATCACTAAATACCTTCCTTGTGAGCCCTTACTAGGCAATAGCTCCCCACTTGCAACTACTGAGTCTGTGTGAAGGGGAAAAGGGAACACGGTATCAACTTGAGAAAATACAACAATCTATCTAGATGCATAAGTTCAAGACTCCCCCAGGGGAATGTTGGCAGTTGTTCATTAACTCAGTTCTCCACCTGCCTACAGGCAAGTCCAGTAGGCAAATGTCTCTTCTATATCACTTCTCCCTTCCCCATCTATTAAACTTTACTAATCATCAATGTGTAGTTCAGTCCCAGAGTCAAGAGGTGCACACAGGCAAGCCTGTCTCAAGTCCTTTGGGAAGTTCTGTCTGGCTGTGTCTCAAGGCTCCACCACCTAAATGTGATTTCATCTTTATTTACTGACTGGGTAGCAGGGGGCCTTACTGCAGTTCACTGAACTTTGCTGTTGCCCTCTGCCACTTCAGCAAAGCACCCCAACAAGAAACTGCCTCTGTGCCATCTCCCATCATTAAGTCATTTGCAACTGCTCTTCTAGTGAGGTCATAAGCCTGCATTATCCATTATCACAAAAACCTCTCAACAGCACAGGTTCCTCTTGGAAGGGAACCACTAACATATAGGACATTTGAGCACAATCCTTGCCAAAAGGGATGACCAAGATAGGAGCCCTTTCCCCCTTTGTCGGTTCAGTTCCAGTACCCAACCAATTCTGAGTTTGTGTACAGTTACGATGACTCCCAAAATGTCACTGAAATAATTAGGGGTAACTCTCTTATGCAGGTGATGCAGCTCTGTGGCCATTCTTCCTCTTGTTTACCAGAAGACAGGGGTAGAGAATGACTTACCCTCTAGAGCATCAGGCGAAAGAAAGAAAGAAAGAAAGAAAATTGTCCCCTATCTCTTAAAAAACTAGGGACTATGATGATGAGGATAGTGTGGATTTTGTGCATTCCTATGGATAAGTTGTGAGCAAGCAATCATTTGTCTTCTATGTATGTGATACTACAGTACAAGGGAAAATAAATAAATGGATAGTTTTGCTTATGCATTTGAATTGCTTGCAATAATGGAATCTGGGGTCCCATTTCAGGAGAGAGCAGCTATGTTCAGGAAAACTTAATTGCTCAATGTACTTAATTTGAAACATGCATGTTTAAGCATATGCTAAAGTAATGAGGAGTAAAGTTAAGAAATTACTTAAGTGCCTTCCTGAATTAGGGTCTGATTTATCTTTCCCTCACTCCCCAAGATTTGAGCTACTGGGCAAAATCAATACCATTTCAAAAATGCTTTTATTTTTTTTCCTCTAGTACGTCTTACTAGACCCTTCTTGTACTTTATTCAGTGAGCATGCCAGATGTTGTAATTTGCACCTGTTTGGTTAGTGTCAAAAATGCCTTTTTAATTTTTAGGCTAAGCAGAAGGAAAAGTGACTTCAGTGCCTTTGAAGAGTTCCATTAACTTTCTGTACTTCCCATTAACTCTTCTAGCAAGACTGTCCTAAAGAAGTAGAAATACATCAATGATATGCAATGGAGGAAGTAAATCAATATTGTAGGACAGATCCTTAGCTGGTATAAATTGTATAGGAAAATACCAGCCGAGTATGAACTACATTTTCCATTGGGATTTAGCCATAGAAGATTGTCTTGCAAACCGGAGCGTAGTGCTCAGCACACTTATCATCATGACCCTATTATTTAATTGGTTCTCAAAGCAAACCGACATCTGTGTTCTTGCGAAGGCCCTCTACAATAATGATTTATCAATGCCATACAGTGTAGGACAAAATGGGAACCAAGCTAATAATAAAAGCAAATATTTGCCAGATATTTTATTTGGAAATATTTGCAAAATTCATCAAGAAAAAGATTAAATGAATTGTTCTCTGATTAGTCGTCCAGCTCTGTGCATTCAGTAAAACAAGAATTAAAAGGCAGATTTTCAAAAGAGCTCAACACCTACATATGAAACCTTATTTTCAAGAGCCCAGCTCCCATTTTGGCACCTAAATGTAGTGACCAGATTTTCCAAAGTGCTCAGCACCCATTGAGAGCACTTTGGCTATTAATGAAATTCTGGGGATGTTCTCTCACCCCCTCCCCCACAAGCTAATTAGTTTCACTGATATCAATAAACAATGGATCATTACACCCCTTCTCTGAACATGATTAAACATGAGAGCTGAATTTGAAACCTGTTCAGGGGCCCTCAGAACTGCTGTATCTTTATTTGCTAGAAATGTTCTCACAGATTTCCAGCAGAGATCTAAGCAGCAAGATGTCTGAATCAAGAATCTGCTCCTCTCTCAAAGGCAGTGAAGAGCATTACAGGGATTTGGTGGACTCCAGTGACTAATTCCCCTATTGCAAATCTTTCTAAAGGATGCCTGTAATTACACTGATGGGGGTGCAATCAAGGTGGTTTGGTTAAAATGAAGGGGAAAGAACTTCCACCAGTCAAAAATAGAGACAATCAAATACTAATTAAATCAGAGCTAGCCATTAAAAAAAGATGCATGCCCATGCTGCTCCATTGAAACACAGATTCCCAGCGTTTATGACCCAGAGGCACATGCCTATGGTGAAATTTGCCCCGTGCAGAGGAGCCAGAACAAGGCCAATACACCACTTAAACCCTCAAAATCAGGCTCAATTTAGATGAAAGAGTTGCTGGCTCTCTGCCCACGGTTAAATTTCACTCACAGAATATACGCATGCCTGCAATAAACCATTGTTTTCAGAGAGAGTCCAGTGCCTTTGACTTTGTATTTTTGTTCCTGTATCAGTTCTATTATTTGTTCAGCCCTGTTGCTACTGGCTAAATATTTTAGAATTTTTTGTTTAGGTTTTTTACTTTATTTTATTTTAAGCAATATGTAATATTTGGACCCGAGCTTGAAAGGTATTGAGCACTTCCAGAAAGAAGCATAACATCAACTCCCATTGAGGTCAATAAGAAGACACAGACCTTGCCACAGCCAGCAGAAGATCTAGGAACGGAATCCAGGTTTCCGGGTATTTAGTCCTATTCCTTCACCATAACACTAGCAAAGGGACTGAAAGTTATTTGCCAGTGGAAGAGATCCCTACAGACATTCCCATTTTGAAAGGTCTAGTGGTACAGATGAACTGATATAATTACTCTCTTCCTCAATGCAGGGAAGATGCCAGAGAAGTTACAAGGTTTGACACAATGTATATAAGCTTCATCTTGCAGCCAGCATACAGTCTAACTCCTCTGCTGTGTCGCTGAGTCAAGCTAATGAGAAAACTCCTGAGGTTTTTCTAAAAGTCACCAAAAGGAAATAGAGGACACACATCAGGGCGGGATTATTTATTGGAAACAAATAGCTAAACAACCTTGGGCTGGAAGCCCAGGCCCCTCATAGGCCTAACGTCACATAGTATTACTTCTTTCCCAGACATGTGCTCGCTGAGCATTTAAACTCTGCCACATGAGCTTGCATTTGCTTTCAGGTTGTCTTCTCCCCCTTTCTGTACCGGATAAAGGAATTGGAACTAGTTACTGTGTTGGGGTGGTGAAATCAACCAGATGAAACAAAAATGTGCCACCATACTGCCTAAATAGAGCGTGAGAATTCAAGAGAGACCTCGGATGAAGAAAGCAAAGCAAGAGACTGACAAACTTATGGAAAGGTCGATCTGCAGAGATGCTTTTCTCCTACCTGCCTGGTTTCCTAATGATTTGCAATTATGTTGATCCATCCCAGAGAGTTTGCACTTGCTCATCCCTCGCTTGGTCGCATGCGTTTGTTCTCTCACTCGCTTGCTCTGATTCAGCATGGGCTTTTTATGTATAAAGATGGTTGCTTCTGGTGGGGTGGGAGTGTTGCTCTGACTATGTTAGCCCAGATACTAAAGAGATTAACAGGGGTGAAACTGAGAATGGAACTTGCTGCTGGGCTGTGAACAGGAAATGATCTGTGAGTAAATTCAACAAGCTGGGATGCAGTAAATAGGCAATTAACATTCATTTTGGCAAATCTACATCTGTGAGCTGAAATGCAAAAAGAAAAGCCATAAAAGGGGGAATGGCTCTTAAACGAGGTCAGAGACAAAGAGGACCCATCACAATTCCTGGTCCTGTGTTTATCAGATTCCTGGCTGCATTTCACCAGCGAAAAGGATTGTTTTTATTTATGAAGGACAGCAAGTGTGAGTCACGTTTTGCAAAAAAAGGCAAAGTGGGGATTAAAACAAGAAATGTGGAATAAAACCCAGCTCTTCACACACTGCATCTTCATTTAACCCTTCTAGTGCTGGATTCCATCAGCCTGTTCTCTTTTCCTGAGTGCTTCATTCAACAGACACCCTGGTGAAATTAGTGCTGCAGTTAGGGCAGGGCAGTTGCTCTGTCTGCTCATATTTCAGGGGCTGACTTTAAGAGCTGCTGAACACACACGCAAATCCCATTGCCCTCACCTAGAGTTGTGGGTATTTAGCATGTCTGAAAAAGAATCAAGCCCTTACTTGCTAGCACTACATACATGAGAAGTACAGAGCCTAAGCTGGGACAGGAAGACTTAGTGCATAGACACCAGGCTAGGACACAGAAGACCTGGGTTCTGTTCTTAGCTCTACTGATGGGTGACTTTGGGCAAGTCACTTCACCTCTGGGCTTCAGTATATCTGTATAATGGGGATAATAACACTGACCTCTTTTGAAAAATGCTAGATATTATTATTAATTATGCCAATGGAAAGACTACCATTGACTTCATAAGCTTCCAATCACATCCTAATTTCAAACAAAGAAAATATCTGCAAAAATCCCTTGAGAGAGATCTTCACTGTCTCAAATTCCAAGCCTTTGAGCTCCTTATCATCAGAGATGCTGATTTCATTGCAAACATCCCTAATAATAAATAAATAAATGTAAAAATAAAACAGAGAGAGGATCAGGAACTAGTAAGTCCATCTGCAGAACTGTCTGTGAACAGGATGTGTCTCAAAGTTTGCCCAAAGGCGTTCAAAAGAATCTGCCTCACCTATTTTAGTCTTGCAAACAATAGGATACAAACTAAATCACTTGCAGACAGTCTGGCCAGTTTTTTTCCACTCTCTACCTCCCCATCAGCTTCTTTGAGCCTCAAGTACCAAAATTCTAAATGCCAGCTGAATTGCAGAGGTTCTTGTATCCCAACGGTAGCATTAGATTGATTTTCTGATTGTGCAACAGAAGTAGTGGGGGAAAGAATTGATTTTATTTGTCTTGAAGGTTCTGGAAAAGCATAGAATCAAAGAGCCTGCTTATTTTTATTTATTTATTTGCTTGGCCAGCTCCTCTGAAATAAAAAGCGGCCTGCACTGCCAACTGATGTAATCAGAGCCCTTATCACTTAGAGACCATTGCAATACTTAAGCTAATCAGCTGTGTCAAAGAAAAACATGTTTCATTACCTCCTGGGCCCTTGTGAGAAAACAAATTTGCACAACAAGAAAGTGGCAGCAAAAGTGACCGAGAAAAAGAGAGAGAGAGAGATGAAGACTGTTTGGAAAAATAAAAGTAACAATTTAGGCCCGGGTGGTCCTGCAATGGTCCCCATGCAGTAGGCCACCGAGGAGTAGCTTCATTGTTGTGTGGGGCTGCAGAGATGAAAGATCATTCTCCATTTTCATAGACATGGTTCTGGACAGAATTGAACTGGAAATGGCTCTCTCATCCAACAAACATTTTCCAAATTTCAGAAATTTCCCATTCTGTATTGGGAGGAAACTAAGATCTCATGACATTTTTTTTGTGATAAAAGAGAGTCATCCCAGAATAGCCTGGTTAGGGCATTCACATGGCATGTGGAATATTTGGGTTCAAGTCTCTGCTCCAAATCATACAGAGCATAGATTGGAATCTGAGTCTTCTATATCCCAGGTGAGTGCTTTAATCATGCTATTGGCTACTCTAAAGCCTCTTTCTCCTTCCCTCCTGCTGCCCTCCATCCTGAACATGAGAGGCAGCCCATGAAATGATGGTTTTAAATGAAATGGCATTTTCCAGTGAAAAACTATGTTCCTGAAAAATGCCTGGCCAGCTCTTGTTCTGGACTGCAGAGAACTATGGGCTGCAATCAACTTCAGGCCCTGATTGTCCCTGTGTTTGAGTTTTACCATGTTTGAGTAAAACATTTTTAAATCTACAAGTCTCTGTGCTACAGTGAGGAGGATAACAGCCACCAGAGCCTGCACGCAGCTCATTGCAGGGTCAGAGCCTTAGAAATCTCTTTTGGCTGTGTGCTTTCTTCACAGTGTTAGAAAGGCACCAAGATCCTTGAGCTATTAATTGACTCCATTAGAAACTGCAGCATTTGTACAAGGGGGGGATGCAGTTGTGGATGGTGAATATGGAGAGTTTTGGTTTATTGTTGTTTCAAACAAAATTATAAACGGATGCCTCTTGTCTTTCAGCCTGGGAGTGCTGAGTTCAGACAGTGACTAGGTGAAAAGGAATTGAGTGGATGCTACTAGATTTACTAGAATGATGGGAAAACCCCTTCTGCTAGTGCCTATTTGTGCACACTCCAAAATATGATACAAACCATGTATTTCAGAATAACTGACTGTCTTTATACAGCAGAGGCCCAGAGTGGAATTGTTGGGGATGCTGCAGGACAGGATTAAAGTATACTGGCAGAGTTGTGAGCAGTCCCAGGACTGGAACAGCAAGGAAGCATACTTACTTGTAGAAATTGCAATAGATTTGGTTTAGAAGAATTCATTAGGCTTCCGCTGCTTTCTCCTCATTGTTTATTTTTTAATTGGAGAACAAGCCTCCAGGAATCAGTGGACCAACAGACAGGTTACATGGGTTTAAATTTACTTCAGAACTAGAAGTCAAGTATTCTCCATTAGAATGTCCCATGAATTGACAGTGTCCTATTGGGATTTAGGACAGAAATAGCAAGCGGTGGTGCAGGTCAGGAATGAGGTGCACTGAGAGAGTTGCATGGAGAAGAGGACTCTGCATGTATGAGCATCAAAAGCCTCAAATGTGTTTGCTTGTTGAAATGTTCCAAAGACAGTACAAAACATGTCTAATCAGCAGTTTCTTCAGACAAGTCTCTGCTCTTTTTAATCCAAGCAGTCTATACAACAGCAGTGTGTGTGTGTCCTTTTAATCCAAGCAGTCCACACAACTCCGCTTGTGTGTATATGTGTGTGTGTGTGTGTGTGTGTGAGTAAGAGATGGCTTGTGTGCGCTGAATTGTAGGGATTTGTTCTTGCAGCCACTAACAAAGAGAATGGGACTGAATCCTAAGAGGTCCTCTGTATGCTGCAACTGAATGATTTATTATTCAGTTAAAGCCTCTAAAGAGGGAAACAAGACCTCGTTGTCAACTCTGATTTATATTCTCTCATTTCGCAATTCAATGAGTAAATCAGGTGGGCATTGCTAGAAACTGCTTATGGATTTTGCCCAATGAGATATAATTGTATTTGTATTCAAAGTTTCATTTTTATTTCCTCTCCATTTGTGATCTTTTCCTTCTTTTCTTTTCTCACCCACTTCTAGAAGATCAAACTAAAAGGCTGGAGTAGGTCACTTACTATTTTTGCCATTTTTCTTGTTTTTCTATGGTGCAGCCCCATTGTGCAAGTTATTTTATACTTAGCCACTACATGATGCTAATTGCCATAGATGGAGAAACCTCCCCCACTGGAAGAGAATTAACAGGTCACATGTGGGGCGAAATCCTGGCCCCACTTAAGTTAATGAGAACTTTGCCATCAACTTCACCAGGGCCAGGATGTTATGCTGGGTGTGTTTAGCAAACAGAGGAATTAGAGAGAACATTCAGGATACCAAGATGCTTTATACTAGAGCTCATAAAAGAAAATATTGCCCAAAACTGTTTTGGATCAAAGTAGGGGGCAGGGGGCTGGAAACAAATTTTGCTTGCTTAAAATTCATTTTTCAATTTTTTTCTGGGTTTTATTTTTGAGGATGTGTGAAGACCACATCAAAACTTTCATAAACAAAACATTTTTTTCATTTTCATTTTTAAAAACCCTGCAAAAGTATCATTAAGATGGATTTTTGTTCCCAGAAAACACTCTCCATTGTCTGACCAGCTCTGCATTTAGTTTTCTTTGTCCCTTTCTTCTCTCTCAGTATGGGAGTGAGCGCACTCAGGTAATTACACAGCAGTTGCTAATCATGACATGTTCATTGAATGTCTCCTAAAAGCTCTTTCAGAGTGAAATTCTATTTTAAGGGCTTGGAGCATGGGCATTGTGCTTGTCCCCTTTGCACAGGGGTGAAGTTCACCCTCAGTGTTTGGACAGTTTCATAATCAAATTCACTTGTGAACAAAAAACAAATTAAAATAAGGAGAAAAGCAGCACATTACAATACAGTTGCAGAGATTTATCTGCCAATAAATACATCCTTCTAGGAAAAGGCTGTTTGTTGCTTCTTTAATAGCAATGAACAGATGCAAAGCAGCATGTATCACAAGGACCTCAGCATCATTATGAACATGTCCCATGGTGTGCAGAGGCCCAGTGAAACATATGAGACCAAGATATCCTAGCTATCATTGGGCTCTCTTTTTAGTCAGAGACCCACCAGCCACGGATCTGATCAGTCCAGCACGCAGAGGTGAAATTAAGTCCATACTGCAGCTTACAGTAACCAGCTCTTCCCCCATGCTTAGGCATTAAGGCTTTTGATAGTGAAAGGAAACAGTTCTTTGAATTAGTGTGAATCATTTTGTCGGGGAATAGTGTAACTACCAGTAATTTTCAGATCACTTTACATGACATTCCATTTATTTTATGCAGCACCATGTCACTGTTCCACTTGACTGCACAAATAATATGTGGCCTTAAAATTAAAAGTTTTCATCTTGGCAGAGCTCATATTTCCTGTGGTTATATATTGAAATATCTCCTTTTCATCAGCTGGTTTAACTCTCTGTTTACCTCCAGCCCTTAGCTGCTGCAAAGACCTTTAAAAAAAAAAGAGAGAGAGGGAGAGAGAGAAGGAGGAGAAAGGTACACACAACGCCTAATGATATAGGGTCTGATGTTGAACCGAGAGTGTATTTTTGCATCCTTGTTTCTGCGGGTGTCTATATATCACCCCCATAGCATCTGAGCACCTCCCCAGTCACAAACCAATTTTATCTTTACAACATCCTGATTTACAGATAGGGACCCGAGGCACATGGTGACTTGCTCATAGCTGCACAAGGAGCATATGGCTGAGTCAGGAACTAAACCCTAGTTTTCTGGGCCATAAGGCAGTACTGCAGCCACTAAACTATCCTTCCTATCCACCCCAGTGTAGATGAAATGACTTTCCCAAGGTCATACAACAGGGTCAGCGACTGAATCAGAAATGGATGGTTTCCCGGCTCCCTGTCCAACTCCCTTGCTACTAGACCATGCTAGGCAGTAAAGTAACAGATGATTGGAAGCTGAATTAATGTCACTTAGAAGCCTAAATAATTGATAGCATCCATGTGCTGGGTAGACATCGAAGTGGCATTTGTTCAGCCTGGAAATAATTACAGGTGTAAAAATCTGGCCCATAATCTTTAAAAGGGGAGATTAAAGTTGCAAAAAGCCTCTCCTATGAAAAAAGAGGAGAGACACAAGGTGGGTGAGGTAATCTCTTTTACTGGACCAACTGATGTCTAATCTCAAAGATTATGATTGAGAGCCAACTGAAGTCAATTGATAGATATCTACTAACCCACAGTGCTTCATAACAGGATTTGAGGCAGGTCAGTATCATTTTCCCCATTTTACTGATAGAGAAACAGAGGCACAGAGAAGCTAAGGGACTTGCCCAGGGTTACACATGGATCAGTGGCAGACCTGGGAATAACATCCAGGAATCTTAATTTACCACCCAGACATCACATAGATGGGCACAATGTAAACACAAAGACAGAATGATTCTCCTCAAGAACTAGTTTTGCTAGTGAAGCTCCATTAAATGGAGTTAATCTTTATTTCCATGGGTCTGAGATGAGACTCAAACCCTCTGACCTTTAGAACAATCACTGGCCTCAAACCAAGGGGAATAAAAGAAGGAGTGGAAAGAAAAGATCTTCTCACTTGTTGCTTCAGTGTGAATTGTTCATCCAGAAAATAAAGCTGTTTTGCCAACGCTGAGTGCTCTCCCTGCTAGAAAGCCCCGTGCATGATAGTCACCTGGTGTCACACTCACCCTGAGTCTCCAGACAGGGCATAAGCACAGTCTAAGGGATATCTCTAATGGAGAATCAAATTAGCACACAGAAAAAAACAAACAAGAGCTACTCATTATGAATTGTTAATAGCCTGTTTACTGCTGAAGCTGTCATGGAAAACAAGAGAGTCTGCTAAGTCAATAATTTATTTCAGGCCGTGGAATTAATTAGGGAGACAGTTAAATAATTGTGGGAAAGTGAAAATATGTTTGAATTTTAGATCCGACTGGCAGTTTGCAGTTTTTTCTGCAATAAACAACAAGTACAAGCAAAAGACATGCTGTATCCAGGGGTCACAGGCAAGAAAGGGATATGACACGCTGCACTTTAATTAGGGTTGGGAGAACTCATTTGGATGAATTTATCACCCAGTTGAAAATAATAGATTGTAGATTTAAGGCTTGACTACACAAACATTTAGTTCAGTGGTTCTCAACTCGTAGCTAGTCAGCCACTTGTGGCTGGATCAGCACGCAGCCTGCAGCCCATGTGACTTCCTCAGGGCCAAATGGTTAGTATTTATCGGGGTGGCCAAACTTACTGACCCGCCGAGCAGCATACAATAATCTTCAGAAGTTCAAGAGCCCGAAGTGTGTGCCAGAGCATCAGCCCTGTGGGGTGTGTTTGCCAGGGCTCAGGGCTTCAGCCCCAAGACCCACTACCCTACAGGGCAGAAGCCCTGAGCTTTCCCCACCCCAGTCTGGTAGGTGGAGAAAGTGGGAAGAGGATATGGTGGACTCCGCGAGCCACACTTTAACTGTAAAAGAGCCACCTGCAGCTTGCGAGCCATGGCTGGGTCATCCTTGGTATATATATTGTGTGGATGCAGCCCACATAACACAGAGAAACCTGCACACACAGCCCACAATGGTAAATAGGTTGAGAACCACTGATTAAGTTTGTGGCAAGCCGGGGTGTGACTCTACCCTGCACTGGCCTGTCATGCACTAAGTGTCCATGTGGACTTGGCTGACACGCGTTAATAGTTCTTTAGTGTGCTTTGATCTACCCCACTTCAAAGCTTATTAGTGAACGGTTAGTGCAAGGCCATGGGGTCCACATAGATACTTAGGGTGGATCTACACCTAAAACTTAGGCTGGCATAGCTATGTTGCTCACAAGTGTGAATTTTTTATACTCCTAAGAGCTATAGTTAAGCCAGCCTAAATCCCAGTGAATTCTTCCTTCAACTTAGCTACCACCTCTTGGAGAGGTCGATTGACTAGAGCAATGGAAACCCCCCTTCCCTACCATCACTGTAGTAAGTGTCTCCACAATAGCGCTACAATGGTGCAGCTGCAGTTTCCTCAGCACGCCAGGTGAGCCGTCATAATGTATTCTGTGAGCTCACACAGCAGTCACTTTCTATCACATCATCAGAAGTGACACAATGCGAATGTTCAAGGAGAGGGAATCCAATGTGACTTGACTTGTTACAATGTTGCATTCATGTGGAAAAAGTGGGGAAAAAATCTAGCTGAAGCTATATTTTATTCACACTCATGCACATACATATACACACACTCACGTAACTTTTGTCTGTTCATCTTCACGCATATATACATACACAAACGTGTGTGTCGGGATATTTATACGTGTATATCATAGTGAGTTTGTGCATAGTGTCTGTGTATGAGCGTGTGTGTGTGTGTATGTATTTATATAATGTGTTTGCATAGTAGCAAATGTGTGTATATATACAGTGTGGTATATATAAATATTTCATTACATATCAAGGAATGGATTCGTGTGTATACTTTGTGTGCGCTGTGCCTATTTTCCCTTTTTGTTTGAAGTTTTTGGCTGCCTGCAACATGTGGCATTCAAAGCCTCAGCAATATGAATGTCAGAACTGTCAGGAAGATAACAATAGGTGTTTGAAAAGACAACAACAGGTAGTTAAGGAGCTGTTCTTGGAATATGATTTATGGGACTTTTTATGACAGAACCATGATTTTGAGATTAAAACAGTGCCTGTTCCACGAAAACCCAAGTAAGTGGGTGTTCTGATAAACTGCTTGTTCTTTGCCAGGAGATTTTGTCCTGTTCTTTATTTCTTAAAGATGTTCATATTCTCTAAAAGGAGGATAAAGGAGAACTCAAGCTATAGCCCTAAACAAAGGAAAAATTCTGGGCCAGATCCTCAGCTAGATCAGTGTAGATTCACTGAAGTTGGATCTATGCTGATATACTGCAGCGGATGATAAGCCCTACAAGTTTAGCAGATTATTCATACTCATGGTGAATTAGGGAATTCTTGCTCCCAGTTAGGGACAGCCCATCTCAAACTTACTGTTCTCTCCCTGCTCCCTTTACTCACTTACTGCCACCATCTGTATTTTCTCCCAGAAAAATCTCACTCCTGTTGGTGCAAGAACCGTCTTCTCTGCAGCTTCTGCTACCTGCAACAGGCCTCTGGTGAATTGCAGCTTTCCCGCGCCTCATCATATTTTCGTCTCTCTGCTACTTTTACTATTTTAACTGTATTTTAACTGACTTAGTCTCCACCTCCTTGCACCTTGTTTCTCCATTCATAAAGCAAACATATCAGGTTGTAAAAATGGTCTCATATGATCACAATTTACACCCACTTTGCCCGGATAGAAGTGACTCCACAAGGTACATAGCAAGGGGGAACCCAGTCCGACAGATTTCAGGACACTCACTTGACTTACAGAAGTGACACGGGCGTCTACTAGTACAGGAAAAGGAATCAGAGCTTGAGCCAGCTCCCATTAGAGCTAATGATTGTCTTTTCATTGCTTTTAATGGGACTGGTTGAGACCCATAGCAAGAGCATGTGCAAAGGAAGAAACCTCTTAAAACAATCCTTTTTTTCTTGTTCTGTTTTAGAGGAAAGGGCAACAGTTACTCTTTCTGCAGTTAGGGTATCAGAAACATTTATGCTATTTCTGATAGACCTATTACAGCACAGTTGATGAAATTTTCAAGATTTTTTATTATTATTTACTTTAACTTTTCAGACAGCCAAGGATTGTTTTGCCTTGGCTATTCTTAATAGGGAATTAGACTTTGCTAGAAATATGAATGCACCGGCACACGTCCCATTTTCTGAGTAGTCTGAAAGACAAAAGTGACGTCTACTTCTTGGTTATGATTAAGCATTTGCTTCTCAGCTGTGGGAGCTGTTTCTTAGAAAAGGATCCAGCTCGTTTTATTAGCTGGCAGTACAAATATAACAATATGGAGAAGATTAAAATGAGAAAAATTATTTTCCTTTGTAAAAAAAAAAATACTAAAGATTGAAATTCACCCCTGTGCAGCGATTCAGCACAAGGTCTATGTGTTGTGAAAATATCGCAGGTTTAATGAACTTTTGTCAAATGGGAAGCAGGTTTCTATCCAAAATCTGCCTGGTTTCCTACTGGTAGGGGGCCTGGGCTTCCAGAATAGATAGCTCCAAGGGCAATCCCACCATGCAAATGCCCTGGGTACTCCAGGGTTTCCTGGCTCCCTGCTGCAGAGCCAGTACAACTGGATTCAGGAAAGATTTGGACCTATCCTCTATGAACTTATCTATCATTGTATATCTGCCACGATGATCAGGGATGCAACCCTCTGATCCAGGTATCCCTAAATCTCCAACTACCAGAAGCTGGCACTGGATAACAAGGGATGGATCTCTCGAAGTTGCCCTGTTCTTTTCATTTCCTCTGAAGCATCTGGCACTGGCTGCTGTCAGAGATTGGATACTGAGCTAGGTGGACCATTGGCCTGACCCAGTATGGCCATTCTGATGAGCTTTCAGGGCTTCCAAGCTCCCTGCTGTGGAACTGGAAGCCCTGGGAGCCCCAGCTCTAACCAGGGCTCAGAGCCAGACTGCACAGCAGAAAACCTGGAAGCTCTGAGAACCACAACTTGAGTCAGAGGGGCAGCTTCCTGCCAAAAAGTCCTGGGACAGGCCTCAAGGGTTTGCAGCCCTTCAAATGCACATTCTGGGCTATTACTGAAGTCAGTGGGAACCACATGCAAATGCAAGGGTAGAATTAGTCTCTCATCTCTACCTCTCACTCAAACCTCTGTGCCTGTTTAATAAGGGCTTTTTCTAGTTCCATTCTTCTGTTGCTGGCCTCTGAACTTGACAGCAGCTGCTGATACCCAAACTAGATGTTTCTGCTGCAATAATTTGATTGGGAAGATTTTATCTAAACAAGGTTCAGCTATTAAGTTTCATCAAGACAAATTTTAGCTCTCTTTCATAGAAACAGCAGGTAAGTTAGTCCAGTTGCTGTCTAGAGCAAAACTCATTAAGCTGGCTTAAACCTCAAGTGAGCATGGATATAGAAGCGTCTTTGGTGATAAAATCTAACACATAGGACATTTCTACGGCTATAATCTAGATGATTGAAATAAGCAATACTATCTTAGGTTTAACATCGAGGATTTCATGCCTCAAGGGTTCCTCAGAATTGCCAAGGCAGTATCAGATGGGCTGAAAAAAATCCAGACATGTCAAGTAAGAGCTGGGGCTCAGACAAAAACATATGTCTTCGGCAATGACTTTTTTGGCCATTTCACAGGCTTGAGAATTATGCCCGTCAGCCAAATGAGAAAAGGGGAAGTTGTCAACTGTAAAGAGATTTTAAAGTTTTCTTTAGGATATTTTCAAATTGTGAATGCAAATTCTTTAAAACATTTTTTCATGCCTTTCATTTTCACACATCCACTCCACTGATCAAAACAATAAAAAATAATAATGAATTATTATAATAATGCTTTCAATTCTTCAGAGGAAAGTTCTGTCACTATGTTGATACAAAGGGAAACTGAGTCACAGAGCTACAGTTACCTTGGATTTGAGGGGTGTGTGTACCCCAGAATGTGATCAAGCCAATTGCAACCATATTATGTGCATTCAGCCACTATGAATTAATAAAATAGAACACCACATAGAGGCCTCAGTCAAGGATTGGGACACTATGCATACATAGCTTACAACTTTATGAACAAAGCCAAATTCTTCAGTCCTTTCTAAAGCAAAACACCTACTGACTTCCAAAGACTGACCAACGCCTCTCATTGATTGAATAAAAGCTGCAAGATTTTGGATCTAACTTTAATTCCTGACCATTTTCATCTTTATTATATAGTCTATCCTTTCCCATTGCATGTCAAGTACTTTAGGATACCTAGCATATGAATTGCACCTTAAAGGGAAGAGGAAGAGAGGAAAGGGAAATGGTAATAAAAGAGATTGTTGTCACTTGAAAATGCTGTTCCTTAGCAGAGATTTAAATACCCCATGATAGTCAAAGTGGCCATATATGCTGAATGGAACAAAACAACGGTTGTTTGGAAGAATTTTCTAGCTTTTATTTTGTTAAACATTGGGGGGAAGAGTGAAAGCAAAGAAGAAATCTCTGTGCTTAAAACCCCAGGGGATTTTAGGAAATGGCCTGATGCAATTGTCTAAAACAGCTGTGAAACCATTTATCCGTGTTTACATTTAGGTCCTCTGCCTTTATCCCTTGCCTCTTTTTTTGGTTTGTTCTTTGTGGCTTTCATCTCCAGCCTCCTGTTGTAGCTTTTTCTCAGGGTTCTCATTCCTTGTCTTCTTGGCTGTCCAATCTATTAATACTGCTTTGCTCTTACATGCAACCTTTGACAGTGGGTTTCAAAACAATATTGCAAATGTGAATTATGCCTCACTGCTCATCCTGGGTGAAATTCAAGCACATGCACAAGGTCTGTGCAGTACGTCAGTCCTCACCCCCTGTGTGGTAAGCAAGTGTTACCACCCTGATACTACAAAGTGGGGAAATTCATGGTACTACTTGACTCTACACCACGTTTGGGGTAATTGTAGCATGAGGAGAAATGGAGTACCCTGAGACAGAGAGAGAGGAGTGACACAGTGAGTAAGATACCAGACTATGACTGGAACCTGAGAGTCCTGCTGTCTAATCACCTTCACTGATCATTAGAATAGAATAGAGCAGCCAAACGTCTCTTGGTCTCTTTTTTGATGTCTTTGATTTGCTCTTCATTTGATATGATAGAGCTCCATGGATTGGGAGCAGAATGAGTGCCAAGGCACAGGGGTTCATCTTGGAAACCCTTTCCCTCCTGTGCATCCCCCTCTAGATACACTTGGCATGTGGCTTGTAGGGAGGGACCACAAAAGGGGATCCTTGCAGAGATTTCCTCCTGCAGCGTTCCCTTCCTGTGGGTTTTACAGGGAGAAGGGAGAAGCCGGGCCTCAGCCAGGGCTTGGTGTAGCTCTCTATTCCCAGACTGCAGAACTTGTGGCTGTAGAATTGTGTTCAAGAGCCTAAAGTTTCATAGTCAAAAAAGAGAACTGCTTCCAAATATTAATGGAGTGTGAGCCAACTGAATGGATTAATGGAGTGTAATCCAAGGAATTGCTGCCTTCCAGACGAACTGGAATAAGAGCCCTTAGAACAGTGTTTCTCAAACTGGGGTTGCCGCTTGTGTAAGGAAAGCCCCTGGCAGGCCGGGCCAGTTTGTTTACCTACCCCGTCCGCAGGTCCAGCCAATCGCAACTCCCATTGGCTGCGGTTCGCTGCTCCAGGCCAATGGGAGCTGCTGGAAGCAGCGCGGCCAAGGGATGTACTGGCCACCTCTTCCAGCAGCTCCCATTGGCCTGGAGCAGCGAACCACAGCCAGTAGGAGCTGTGATCAGCCGGACCTGTGGACGGGGCAAGTAAACAAACCGGCCCAGCCCACCAGGGGCTTTCCCTGCACAAGTGGCAACCCCTGTTTGGGAAACACTGTCTTAGAAAGTCATGAGCTGCCCATGTTCACCTCAGTGGAGTGTTGACACTGAACCCTAATGACTGTGAGTTGAATGTCAGCATTGTTAACTATATCACTACTGTCATAAACAGATAGTTAAGGGTTAATGTCTCTTTTACCTGTAAAGGGTTAAGAAGCTCAGTAAACCTGGCTGACACCTGACCAGAGGACAAGATACTTTCAAATCTTGGTGGAGGGAAGTCTTTTGTTTGTGCTCTTTGTTTTTGGGGGTTGTTCGCTCTTGGGACTAAGAGGGACCAGACGTCAATCTAGGCTCTCCAAATCTTTCTGAATCAGTCTCTCATGTTTCAAACTTGTAAGTAACAGCTAGGCAAGGCATGTTAGTCTTATTTTTGTTTTCTCAACTTGTAAATTTCCTTTTTGCTGAGAGGATTTACCTCTTTACTGTAACTTTGAACCTAAGGCTAGAGGGGTTCCTCTGGGCTATATGAATCTGATTACTCTGTAAAGTATTTTCCATCTTGATTTTACAGAGATGATTTTACCTTTTTCTTTAATTAAAAGTTTTCTTTTAAGAACCTGATTGATTTTTCCTTGTTTTAAGATCCAAAGGATTGGATCTGGACTCACCAGGAATTGGTGGGGGAAGGAGGGGGTGGTTAAATTCTCCTTTGTGTTAAGATCCAAGGGGTTGAATCAGTGTTCACCAGGAACTTGGTGAAAAAGCCTCTCAAGGCTGCCAGGGAGGGAAGTTTTGGGGAGACAGGAAGTGTTCCAGACACTGAAATTTCTGGATGGTGGCAGTGTTACCAGATCTAAGCTAGTAATTAAGCTTAGAATTGTCCATGCAGGTCCCCACATCTTTACCCTAAAGTTCAGAGTGGGGGAGGAACCTTGACATGGTGAGCAGTGGTGAGGGAATTTTTAGGAACCAAAAGCCAGTAGGATTTTTTCCTCTCCTTTCTAGCTGCTTAGAAAGCAGCCTGAAGGCAGAGGTGTTAAGTTTTTTTAACAAGGGTCTTTGTTAGAGGAGGCTTCAAGCTGTGAGCAAGCAGCCAGCAAAAGGAATTTACAAGCTGAATTGTTTTCTTTTTTTCTACTCTTGGGTATAGTAGTTAGAAAGTCTCTGTTAACCAAACAGCCCTGAGCTGAGTGCATCCCAGTTTCAGTGAATTGCAGAGGGGTGTGGCCAGCACAAGAAAGCAGGAAAATGAGTACCAGTGGAGCAACTAACAAACTCGAACTAGCTAGGCGGAAGCAACAGAGAAAGACAACGAACATAAGAGATGGATGGAACTAAACAGTTAGAAATTAATGCAGAAAAGCCAGGAAGAAACGGCCCACAAGACAGCTATGGAGATGAAACAAAAGAGATGGAGGAGAAAAAAAAAGAGATGGAAGGAGAAGAAAAAGAGAGAGAAAGAGAAGAGAAAGCCAAAGAGGCTGACCACTGGAGGGCTATGGAAATTCAGAGGAGGCCCACAAGCATGCCCTGGAATTAGCAAGGGCTAAGCAGGATGTACCAGCCAACCCTAACAACCCTTCTCCAGGTACTGTTTCCCATCCTATAAAATTCCCACCTACAAGGCAGATGATGATACTGAGGCCTTCTTAGAAATTTGAAAGGGCCTGCCTTGGGTACAGCATCTCTACAGACCAGTACATGACAGAGCTGAGGCCACAGCTCAGCGGATCCTTAGCAGAGGTGGCGGCTGAAATGCTTAAGGAACACATGAACGATTATAAACTTTTTCAAACCAAGGCCAGAATCAGAATGGGGCTAACACCTGAGCATGCCTGTTGGAGGTTCAGAGCCCTAAGGTGGAAACCAGATGTGTCATTTACCCGACACGCCTACCACATTGAAAAATTGGGAGGCCTGGATATCAGGAGGAAGTGCTAACTCTCTGGAAGAGCTGTCCTTCCTAATGCAAATGGAGCAGTTCTTAGAGGGTGTTCCTGAGGAAATAGAAAGGTACATCCTAGATGGAAGCCCAAAACTGTAACTGAGGCAGGGGAGACTATAAGCCAGATGGTGGAAGTGGCAGAAAAGAAAAAAACTACTAGCAAAGGGAATGAATATCAGAGGGGGCAAACCGAAAATAAACCCTATCACAGGGCAACCCAAGACCCCACTACAACCAAGGAAAGCCCCAGACACCCTGTTGTCCCACCTCACCAGTCTCCAGCAACCCACCTTGACCCAGTGACCAGTCAGCGCTGGCGATGTTTATAATGTAATGAACTGGGACATATAAAGGTCTACTGCCCCAAGAACCTCAACCAATTACAGTTCATTACACCACAATCACACCAAAGATCTCCCAGGCACAGATGCCTCTCAAATATCCTCAGAGCGAAGAAAACTTGAGAGTGGGAGGAAAGAAGTTATCACGTGGAGGCACTGGGGCACAAGTGTCAACTATCCACCAATCCTTAGTGGACCCCAAATTCATCAATCCAGAGGCCCAAGTGACAATTCACCCATTCATGTCAAAATCTGTAAACTGCCTACAGCTGAGTTGCCTGTCCAGACAAAGGCTGGTCAGGAATGTGGACTTTTGCAGTCTATGACAATTATCCCATCCCCATGCTACTGGAGGAAGACTTGGCCAACCATGTGAAGCTGGCCAAGAGGGAGGGAATGGTCACACGCAGCCAGGCCAAGCAAGCTTCCACACCCATCCCTGTTCCTGAGCTGTCCACAAGGACCCTGTCTGTGTTACCAGAGACCCAGACAGAGGTGGTGGAACTAGATCCCCTGTCAACGACTGCAACAGCCACAGTTCATCCAGTCCCAGAACCGGAACTGGAAAAGCAACCAGCATCAGAACTGTTGCCAGCACTGACTCCAGCGCTTGCAAATCCATCTACAGCTCCAACGCCAGAGGGCACCAGCGGGCCAGAACTGGCAGAAGCAGCAGACAACCCTACCCAAGAGGCTCAGCCAGAGCCTGAAATATCACATAGTGGACCAGCAGAGAGCGGTTCACAATCAACGAAAACAACCTCATCATCTACATCACTTCGACAGGGACCAAACCCAAGTCCACAGTCTTAGGAGGAGCTGATGTCTCCAGCATCAAGGGAACAGTTCCAGGCTGAGCAGGAAGCAGATGATAGCCTTCAGAAAGCTTGGGTGGTGGCACAGAGCACCCAACCGCCTCTCAGCTCTTCCAACCGATCCCGGTTTGTTCTAGAACAAGGACTTTTATACAAGGAGACTCTTTCTGGTGGACACCAGGAAGACTGGCGTCCTCAAAGACAGTTGGTAGTTTCAACTAAGTACCGGGTAAAGCTCTTGATCTTAGCTCATGATCATCCCAGTGGCCACTCTGGGGTGAACAGAACCAAAGACCGTTTGGGGAAGTCCTTCCACTGGGAGGGGATGGGCAAGGATGTTGCTAATTATGTCCGGTCTTGTGAGGTGTGCCAATGAGTGAGAAAGCCCCAAGACCAGGTCAAAGCCCCTCTCCAGCCACTCCCCATAACTGAGGTCTCATTTCAGCGAGTAGCTGTGGATATTTTGGGTCCTTTCCCAAAAAAGACCCCCAGAGGAAAGCAGTCCATACTGACTTTCATGAACTTTGCTACCCGATGGCCGGAAGCATTAGCTCTAAGCAACACCAGGGCTAAAACTGTGTGCCAGGCCTTAGCAGACATTTTTGCCAGGGTAGGTTGGTCCTCTGACATCCTTACAGATTTGGGAACTAATTTCCTGGCAGGGATCATGAAAAATCTGTGGGAAGCTCATGGGGTGAATCACTTGGTCACCCTACCACCATCAACAATGGCCGGGGAGAGGTTTAATGAACTTGGGGGCAGATACGAATTGGTAAAATGAATCACTCCAGTGATGAAGACTAGGCTTGCAGCAGTGCTTTTTGCCTACAGGGCTGTACCACACTCCCTTTTGGTTCACAAATCAAACTTGTTATGGGCCATGAGTTAAGGGCCATTACAGTTGGTAAGCAGCAATGAGGGTTATGCTTCCAGGAACTAACATTCTAACTTTGTAAACATACTACAAAGCACGCTCCGACACTCTTTAGCTCTTGCCTATAAAGAAAAAAACCTAAAGGATACTCATGAAGAGGCAAAAGGCGACAATGAAAACATATCCAGAGATGTTCCTTAAAGTAGCGACCAGTTAAGGCTTAAAGGCACTCAGCCTATAAGATGGAATTGAAGCACAGGGAGGGCCATCACGTCCAAGAGCGCATGGAGCGTCCAACTAGTCTATAGCATTCTCCACCTACAACCCTAAGCTAAAAGCGTACATGTTAATTCTCAAAGCCTTTATTCCAGAGACTTAAAGGTTTGTAGTTTCAGCCTAGGAGGAGAATGATGCTGAGTGGCCTGAAGATGTCTACACGAAGAAAAAAGTGAATGGTGCCAGAAAGAGGTGAACCTCCCGTGACTCTTGGACATCTGAGCGACAGCCAGATCAAGGAGCTGTGCACTCCAGCTTTGCCAATTGCCAGCCACCCCAGGGTGGATCGAGGGGCATACCACTCCATTGGCACAGGTAATGCTTACCAATTAGAACCCCATCCACCAGGTGTCTCCCATGCCCAGCGGCTATAAGAACGAACATCCAAGCATGCTACAGAAGGTATTATCCGCCTCTACAGTGCATGGGATCTCCAGTGGATCAGTCCCAAACCAATGGGAAATATGCTTGCGGACTACCGTAAGCAAATGCTGTAACTTGTCTGACAACTATCCAATGCACGCAGCCGATGATGTGTGGAGAAATTGGGAACGTGCCAGTTCATCCTACATGAGACTAACCAAGCGGTAGCAAGTACCGCTAGATGAACCCGCCAACAGGAAGAGCAGCCTCATCACCCATGCAGGGGGTATGAATTAATGTCTTTCCTTTGGGTCGCGAAATGCACCAATGTCCACTTTCCAAAACTTGTAGATGGTCTCCTACAGGACGGGAGAAATCTGCAGTTGCCTACCCGAATGATGTGCCATTTTTCTGAATTCATTGGGCAAGAACATGCTGGAGCACCGGAAAATGTCTTCAGTGCATCAGGCAGGCAGGACTAACTGTAAGCTAAAAAGGGTCAAATAGGCCAAAACAGAGTGACTTACCTTGACACCAGTGTCAAGGAAGAAATCCCTACAGGCCAGGTGATGCTACCAAAAGTGCCTGTCCCAAAGTCAAAGAAACAGGTCCATCCTTCTTAGGGCTGCCGGATATTAGAGGGAGTTGTTATCCATCATCACAGCCAAATTGCTGCATCGCACTAACAGACCGACCAGAAAGACACAGCCAAATGCAGTAAGTGGACTGAGAGTGTCAGAAGGCCTTTAACCAGAACTTAGAGGCAACACTCAATGTCTGATCCTGTGCTAAGGCCCCGAGACTTTGACAAAACTTGCCTAGTAATCACAGATGCATCAGAGCGTGGTGTAGGAGCTTTAATGCAGAAGGACCGGAGTCAAAGAATTTCATCCTGTCGGTGTCTCAGCAAGAATTGGCTGAAGGGAAGCCACTGGTCAATCAGTGAAAAAGAATGGCTAACGCCATTGTGTTGTCCAGAAAGCTACGCCCATATGTTGGGGACGGCTGGTCCAGTACAAACCGACCATGCTGGCTAAAGTGGCTTCTACTGCCAAAGGAAACAAAGAAAAATTCTCGATGGATTTAGCTCTTCCACGATTTGATTTCAAAATTCAAAGCTTGTCAGGATTCTAACAAGAGCTGAGCACTCTCCTGAAATTCCAAAGCACTGGTTAAAAATGTCCTTTGAAATTGAAAATCTTGTAGTTACATAAGTAGTAGTATAACTGTGCAAGTGTTGTTATTAATCTGTTTGGATGTAAAGTTCTAGGAAGAAAATCATTGCCCCAGTGTGGTTCCACACTGTCTGAGATTGAGGCGGTCATAAATCAGAGATAGTTAAGGTTACTGTCTTTTACCTGTAAAGGGTAAGAAGCTCAGTAAACCTGCTGATACGTGACCAGTAGACCAAGTACAGGACAAAGATACGTCAAAATCTTGGTGGGGAAGCTTTGTTGTGCTCTTTGTTTGGGCTTGTTCGCTCTTGACTAAGAGGGACAGCGTCAATCCAGGCCTCTCCAACCGTTTCCTGAATCATCTCTCATGTTTCAACTGTAACAGTCAGGCAAGGCATGTTATCTGTATTTTGTTCTCAACTTGTAAATGTTGTTTTGCTGAGAGGATTGTACCTTGTTGTGCTGTACTTTGAACCTAAGGCTAAAGGGTTCTCTGGACTATAATAATCTGATACTCGGTAAAGTATTTCATCTGATTTTACAGAGAGGATTTACCTTTCTTTCTTAATTAAAAGTTTTCTTTTAAGAACCTGATGATTTGTCCTGTTTTTAAGATCCAAAGGATTGGATCGGATCACAAGGAATTGGTGGGAGAGAGGGGATGGTTAAATTCTTCTTGTGTTAAGATCCAAGGGGTTGGATCGGTGTTCACCAGGAACTTGGTGAAAAAGCCTCTCAAGGCTGGCCACGGAGGGGAAGGTTTTGGGAGGACAGGAAGTGTTCCAGACACTGAAATTTCTGGATGGTGGCAGTGTTACCAGATCTAAGTTAGTAATTAAGCTTAGAATTGTCCATGCAGGTCCCCACATCTGTACCCTAAAGTTCAGAGTGGGGGAGGAACCTTGACAACTACCAAGTACGGCTACCTAATGCGGCTATCCTACATTCCCACACTGCCTCTCATGTTCCAAAGTGCCAAAAGTCCGGTTCCACCCTACCCAAATACTAAAGCCTCTTCCTTTTCCCCTGAAAACTTTTACAACGCTGTCATATGTTTTCAAAGCAAAATTCTGTAGTACTGAACATTGAAAATGTAGAGGTAATACAAAATAAACTGAGTTCCATATGCAGTTAAATAGTGCATTTAGCCCAGCATTCCTAATATTATTTACTGACATCTTTAATTAAATAAAGATTTCCCTTTTATAATTTATCTGAAGCTGCTGCAGAATCTCCAGTTTGCTGCACGGGACTCCTGCAGAATTCAGATGATTACTGTTATTATTTATATATTTGCATTACAGTAGAACCCAGAGGACCTGACCAATATGGAGGCCGGTTCACGCTGTGCAAACACACAAGAGTAGATCCTGAGGTGGTATAAATTGTCAGTAGAGCTATGACAACTGACACCAGCTCAGAATCTGCCCAGTAGTAAGAGATGCCCTTAACAGCTTTTAATCTAAATAAACAAGAAAGATAAAGGAAACATTATTATTCCCATTTTACAGACAGGGAACTGAGACACAGGCAGATTAAGTGACTTGCCCTGGACACACCCTGGAATTGAACCCAGATTCTTCCAAGTCCTTTGTTGGTGCTGTAACCATGGCAGTATCTTTCACTTCAGGCTTGCTATAGTACACAGGGTGCTTTGCTTTTATCTCTCTCTGGCATACAACCCTCTGATTTCCCTGCACAACTTCTCCGTTAGCTTTTACTGCTGAAACATTCTGTCTATTACATACCATTGCTTTATTTCTTATTTTCCCTTCCATCCTTCTCTTCTCTGCCCAAACTGTCATGCCTACATCAGGAGAGCAATCAGAAAGAGGGATCTCAGAGGAGCTACCTGTCAGATCTGTCTACTTGGAGATCAGCTCCACTGCTTCAGTGCTGAGTTGAGTGATTCCTGGGAGGAAATATTGCTGGACTGGTGTTAAGCAAAGGCGGGTGGATGTGCCAGAGATCTATCAAAATAAATAAGAAATATATATTAAGCCATCAACCCTCACTAGGCCACTTGGGCACCAAGGGAAAATAAGGTTAGGAACATAAGGGAGATTTATTTGCAAGTTGCAACTAAGAATCAGAGTGCAATATGCCCTGTAGGGATTCTCACTGATGGGTCCTGAAATACCTACACATGTTATTATGCACTTTCAGATGAAAGACACGGAGGAATTAATATGCATTTTAACTACAACCAAAATATAATTACAGTTTTAGGCCATTAAGTGATAAAGAGAAGGATTCAGCAATATTATACCCTGCAGCATCCAGAAAGATCATTTGTACTCACTGTCGTTTAACTGCATGACCTTGATGAGTGATGGTTTACTGCCTTGTTTATATATGGTAGCCTAGTCAGATCTTTGTGATTACTATCCATTTTAACTCCCGCCAGAGAGGTTAATTTTCCTGTGGGCTCAATTTAATCTGCATTCTTTGGATAAATACCGTACTGTTAGTGCCAGAGAAGCAGACAAGCCATTAGCTAGTACAGCATTTTCCATAGGTGAATTTATGAATGGACTGCAGCAACTTTTCTACAACTTTCCCACATTGCTATGGCCAGCTAAAATGTAGTAACTGAGTATCTTAATCCTGTTCTGTTCATTGTAGCATGGTCTAGCTCCAATTCCTTAGTCTCCCGTAGACTCATACAAGGAAAGATCTCTGTAGATAGTTGTATAGATGCAGTAGATGGGTATCTGAAGGATAAGTGGCTGGGGATATTAGGAGATAGCCATCCAGGTAGATGTCCAATGGCTTATCAAGAAATAAGTGTTTGTTTTTCTGAATCTGGATGAAATTTCACTTCCTGAACCATGAATGCTTCTGAAAAAATAAGGCACAAGATAAAACATGCTGACAAGTAGGTGGAAGAAAAAAAGCCTCTTTCTTTTGGTCAGTAAACAAACCTAGAGAGAATAGGTTTTCAGTGTGTTGACGATGTTCTGGCAGTTCATTAATCCCAGCAAAATCTCTCCAAAGTTACTGATGCGTGGATTCCATTTTCAAATTTCTCATTAGTTCCTCTTTATGGATTAAATGCTCGTGTTCACGAATGAATGCACACAGCTTCAGTTGATGGATGTAATTGGGTTATAATGGATTTTAGCTGCTGTTCCTTCTGATCTAGCCAATTTGAAATGCAGTATCAATGTATTCTCTCCATCTCTCTGTAGGGAATGAGAAATTGAAACCTACAAGATGAAATTTATCAACTTTCATAAAGTCAGCTTCAACCATCATAAAACTGTTAAACTTCTCATTATCATTCTGCCACAGTTATTTCCCGAACTCTGGTCTGGCAGTCAAAATATTAAAGTGCATTTGAAATAAGTAGAGTTGATCCTTCAATATTCTATGTGTCCTCAACATTGATTTAGGTGCTGTAAATATTACCAACCCAGGATGATATTAACATCGCAAAAATTTTAACAGCAGGAACATGAAATGACAAGAAAAGATTTAAAGGTTGCAAAACCTCCTTCGAATTATTTATTTATAAATACATACACACGCACGCGCACACACGCACACACACACACACACGCAGAGTGTTGTTCCTCATTCTGCTTCCTTCACGTTTCTTGATGCTCAGAAATAGCATTGGATTAACAATAGCTGACTGCAGGAATATAGAACTTTAAAGATGGGCTTATCCTAAGAATTTAAGAGAGTTAGGCTCTTTGAAACCCCTATCCTAACTCTCTAAGTCACTGGCATAAATGAGACAAGTTTTAGGTGGTTAAAAGCTTTCAGTTGCCATCTGAGGGCTACTTCCTGAGTCAGAGCCAGTTAATCCAATTTCTGTGAGACAGGGGTCCACATCCTTCTAACCCATCATAACTGGAACAAATTAGCCCCTTGCTGGCAGATTCAGAAGAAAGGCTGAGGAAAGAATGTGCAAGAGATTGAGGTCAATTCCTCTATCCAAAAGTGGCCACCCTGGATTCTTTTGAGGCAAATTGGCAGGATGCATTGGGAAGGATTCTGCCGACACCGTACCTGCTCTGTGGATAAAGAGAGGAGGTTTGTCTCCCTTGGCCTCATTTGCAGAAGTGGTGGACTTCCTCAAATCTTTTTGAAGTCAATGGCAGCTGCAGGTGCTCAGCAGCTCTGAAAAACTGCCCTCCTGACTGTCTTCACCAGTGCAAAATTTATTTAAGGAATATAATAACTTTGACATTATTTTTTAATATTGGGGGGAGATTTTCTTTTTGGCATTTTCTAAACAAAACGTTTTGATTTTTCAGTCTGAAATAACTTTTTGTTTCAAAATTTCATTCAGTGTTATTAAATGACATTTTTAAAAAACACATTAGAAATGCTCGAAAACTGAACAGTATTTCCTTACATTTCAATTTGTTTCCTCCATTGCCTTTCACTCTGGCAATACAGCTACAGTGGGTTGTAAGCAAGCTATGGGCTTGTCTACATGATGCTGCAGACTGAACTGTGGATGTGTGATTTTTAGAGTGCTGTAAAGTGCTGCCCTGTGTAGATCCTTGTGGCATGAACTAAAAGGCACTTAGTTACATTGCCATTTAGAGTGCAACACTTCAGCGCGCTCTACAAATCACACTCCCATTCAGATTGTGGTACCAGGTAGACAAGCCCTAAGTGCAACAAAATCTGCTAAGAGGAAACTCTCTGAAAAGCTTGTATTTCAGTCCTCAAACTTGCCACAGCCATTAACAGACCCTTCATTATCTGAACTTTCCTACTATGATGTGGGAATGGATCCTTTGTGGTATTTGAATGGTTCAGGTACAGTATATGGACACAGCACTAGGCTTTATTTTCTTAGCAGCACTTACCTGTGCCAATTCTCAGCTCAAATATACCTTAACAACAATAACAAGCCTTAGTTCCAGATGATAGTCTCCAAATTTAGCACTGCATGTCGAGCAATTCATCACCTTTCTAAGTAATGTGAGGCATGTACTATTTAGATGCCTTCCTATTCAACCAGCTTTAAAATCTCAATTATTAAGAGCATAATGTGGAAAACACGATTGTTGTTTTATACTCATGTGACTTTACCTAACTAGAAATCTCTTAGGAATGTTTTATACCACAGATAATTTCAACGGAGTTGGAGGTTTTCAGCCCCTCAGAAAATAAAGTGATCAGGTGAAAATTAAACTATGAGAAATCTTGATGGAAAACCTAAGTTTCAGAGTTCAGATCTGAAAACGTTGACCTGTACGAACATGGATCCACAGTCACACACACACCTACATTGGGCACTTTTCAAAAGAACTCAGGGACAGATATTCCACAGTTCTCAACATTCAACGTTCACCCAGCAGCGCTTTTAAAAATCTGGCCATAGTGTATACGCACACAGATCCATAAACAGGGGGCTGTATCTAACACCACCAGACCCTGGTTGTCGGCAGATGGGATCGAACCTGGGACTTTAGTGCATGAGCCTCTGTCACATGATCTAAAAGCCAACTGGCTCTTAGCTAAGGCTGTAGAGCAGATTCATTAATATATTTTTTTGTTCTTTCTCTCTCTCTCTTGTCTCGGTGCTACTAGATGGGACAGAACACCATACCTAGGAGGCATGTGGGTTACATATATACACAAAACCACACATGCTTTGAAATGTGTCCCTAAGTTTTACATAGTAATAAAGTCAGGTTTATGAACACCTCCCATACCTAGCATAGGTAACATGGGCCTTGATATAATAATTGAGACCTATAGCTCTACGCCGGGGTGGTTCTAGCTATTTTGCTGCCCCAAGCATGGCTTGCCTGTGGGAGGTCCCCAGTCCCACAGATTTGGCAGCTTGCCTGTGGGAGGTCCACCAGTCCCACGGCTTCGGCATACCCGCTGCCGAATTGCTGCCAAATCCATGGGACCGGTGGACCTCCTGCAGGCAAGCTGCTGAAGGCTGCCTGACTGCCACCCTCACAGGGACCGGCAGGGCGCCCCCCGCAGCTTGCTGCCCCAGGCACATGCTTGGAGCACTGGTGCCTGGAGCTGCCACTGCTCTATGCTAATTGCCATCTCAACTGTTAGAAAACTGGTGAAAGTTCATAAAATATTATAACCTGTAATAATGAATGTTAATGTAAGGGGTATGAAAAGGAGACAGAAAATCTAGATTAGTTCAGACAAAAAGGGCTATTGATGCAACCCAAGGACTGTGGCAGGATCATGACTGAAAAACATGGGAAGATAGAATTGGAAATCAATAGTCCCAAACTGGTATGTCAGAAATTGGGCTAGACTGGTGAACAGAATAATGAGGAGATGGCCTGTGCTTCATTCTTTCATCAATGAGCCTTGAACATTGGGACGTCCTGATCAGCACGCTGGTGAGGATGCCTGATCATTGCCGCAGGACCAGCAAGGACCCCAGCTTGATACACATGAGATACTTCTCTGCTTCTCCTTCCCTTTTATGTTCCTTTACATCCCCCTACATATTCTCCTGTCCTCTCTATCTTTCCCTTTCTCTCAGCTTTTCATCTGATTCTGAGACCCACTGCACTGCACAGCCCCAGCACAATGGGTTGAGATGGCCCAGCCAGCTCTGCCCACCCTCAGAAGGATCAGTGAAGGAGAAGAACCTGACCCAACAAGCCAGATGGCATCGCAGAGGTGACAAAATAAGAGACTAACTGATATCATCTCTCTGAAAAAAGGGACTTTAATAAGTTTTGATTGTTTATTTTGCATAAACACTCAGGCTATGTGTACGCTACAGCAGCAACCACAGTGTAACTGAACTGATTCAGCTGCGTCACTGTAGCATTTCTGGTAAAGCCACTCTAAGACAACAGGAGAGAGCTCTCCTGTCGGCTTAACAACTACTGCCTCTGCGAGAGGCGGGAGCTATGTGGGCAGGAGAAGCTTTCCCGCCAACACAGTGCTGTGCACACCAGTGCTTAGGTTGGTGTAACTTATGCCACTCAGAGGTGTGGATTATTCACATCCCTGAGTGATGTATATTTTACTAAAGTAATTTGTAGTGTAGACGTAGCCTCAGTTTCAAAATGCTTTATGTTTTCCTTTTGATTCTCTTTCTCTTATGCATCCTAGTAGATAAATGTCCAAAGTGGGTGTGAATTTTCTGTGTGTTTGGCTTGGTACTACTTAGCAGGTTGAGGACTTTCTTCTCAGCCCCAAAACACGTTTATCTGTTTACTGTTGTACAGTGAAAAAGTCATGTTAGCACCTCTGACTTTCTGGGCACAATTATTCCATTGAAATTAACATAACAGCCAAAAACAAAGCCAGGTCAACTAAATGGGACTCCTTTCATTGACTTCAGTGGGCTTTGGATCAAGCTCTCTTGGCAGAACCTAATTTTTAAGGCTTTCCCAGTTTTACAACTTGCCAGTTGTCTTTCTCATCAGTTGCTATTATAGCTGAATTCATTCCCTCTGTCTCACTTTCTTTCTGTTCTGGAGCCAATTCAGAACTGGGTATAAGTGGAAACAATTTCATCCACTTCAGTGGAGTAACTCCTGCTTGCGTCAAGACTGAATTTGACCTGCTCAGTCTATTCCTATTCATGGAATCCCAGACTAATTATACATTCCCAGTAAAGGCAGATTCTACATTTCAGAATGTTATTGCCTTTCTCATTACACTATCCATTTCTATTTTACAAGGTATATAAATGACAGGCATCAACACTAAATTGTAAAATAAGGGCACTTCATAATGAACTTTCCTTATGCTGCAAAGCTTGTGGCACCCTGACTGTTTCTCTCTTGTAGAGGTGTAAAATGCATATTCAAGTCATGCTTCATTAAAACAATAAACCTCCAAACTATTGGAAACTTGGAGAGAGCAAGGATGTGTTTCTGATCTTTCTATCTAACCCCAAAGCTGAGATCTTCAGCAAAGCTTGTGTTTAACTAGTCAATGGGACTTAAGTACATGATATAGTTAATTATATGCTTAAATGCTTTGCTGAATTGGGGTTTTAGTAAAAGAGTCGGCATTGGAATATGGAGCATATATTACTTTGCAGCTGGTTCCAATCCAACCAAGATGATAGAGGTCAACACTCATTGTCATTTGATGACAGGTCCATGTGAAAGGAGTTGAGGTCTCAGTATAGCTCCTTGTGGACTGGTATCCATAGAATAAATCCACCAGCTCCACTGGCTACCATTTTGGAGCATATGGACCCTGAGGAATGATTTCACCACTACATTTGAACATGGATTTGGTCATTTAGCTGGAGCCATAGGTCTGAAGAATCGGTTGTGACATGATCAGATAACATTTTCTTTTGTAAAATGCCATCAATGCTTTTGCACTTCTGGGTTCTGACCCAGAGCAAAAAGGAAGGTTCTAAATGCCATGAGGGGACCCAACTTACCAGACCATCCCTATTCACAAAGCATTGAAGCACATGCTTAACATTAAGTATACGCTTAAGTCCGTTTTAAGTCAAAAGGGCATAATCCTAAAGCTAAGCATATGCTTAAACTTTGCTGAATTGAGGGCCTTGATATTTTCAGCCAGGATGGGAACAAGGAATGTTAGAAATCTGAGCAGGAAACCTGTTTCTCATGAAGTTCTTAGCCAAACTCAAAAAGTTTGGGGAAGCATCAGAGCTTTTGGGTGTTGATCTTTGAACTCTGAGAAGTTTGGCCACCATTCACTGTAAAGATAAGAAAGCAGCCGCGGAATGTTTGCCAGACTGTTCTCCTCCACACGTCCACCAAAGTTTTCCTTTGAGCACTTCATCTGTCTCAACTCCATTTTATTATTTGAATAATTTTCCATAAGATGCTTCCATCTGTACAAGTATTAATCAATACCACATACAAGCACAGTGAATCTCTACATACAGTTGCATTATGTAAAGCAGGCTAAACATCCCTAATACTAGTGGGAGGTTATATCTTAAACCTCTCCTGACAGGAGCTTCCTCTATAGCTCACCCATCGCCTTATGATTTATATTTAATTTATCACAGGAAGCTGAAGAAGCAAATTGCCTTCAAACTTAAAGAATTTAAACTTTTACTAAGGAAAAAAAAAGTAATACAGGGATAGTAAGAAAATGGGAAAGATAAGCCTCAATATTATGAAAATAAAATAGAGGTTCAGAATTGTAAGCTTCACATTTTTCCCTATCCTCATCAAAGTGTAAGAGAGATGAAATAGGCAGCTGCTGACAGCTCGTGTGTTTGAGAAACCCAGGATGCATGCTTTGATTTATTTATTTCCATTTTTTTCCCATTTCCTTTCCCACATCAAATAGAATTTTACAACGTATCTTTGTGCCTTTTCACCTATGGCTGGGCATGTGTGAACATCAACTTGACAGAGGCTTTATGTGTTTTCTGACTTTGAATCCCTCTGAAGTAAGGATGTTCCTATCAGATGCAGAGATTCCAAACTGCCTATGATCAGAGGTTCCTGCTTCTCTTCAGAGGTAGCAGTCTTCTGTCATACCTTGTCAGTGGAGTATGGGAAGAGAGGGGGAAGGAGACCTGAGAATGACAATATCAATGTTACAGAAAAGGAACACAGGAATATAAGAATTGCCAAACCCAATCAGCTCATGGGTAAGTCTAGTCCTGTCTCCTGTCACCAATAGATCTTCAGGACAGGGTCCATTTCTTCTTCCACATCTGCACAGTGCCTGTCACAATGGAGCACTGACCTGCATTGTAAACTACTGTGATACAAATGAGGAACAAAGGGATTTCCATACTAGATCAGACTAGTCTTGTCTCCAACTGAGGCCAGTGCCAGCTGCTTCAGAGGACCATGCACAGAACCCTGCAGTAGGCAGTAATGGGATAACTTGTCCACCAAGGAAATTCTTCAAGTTAGATGTCAGCTTAAACCCTGAAGCACAAGGATGTATATCCCTTCCAAACCTGTTTATTTTTAATACCTACTATTATAACCAAATATTCTTGTTATTCCTATAAATGGCCAATCCTTTTTTGAATCCTGCTAAGCTCTTGCCCTCAGTGAATTCATGTGGTAATAGGTTCACCAGACTAATTGTAAATTGTGTGGAAATTCATTTCCTCTCATCATTTCCATGTAAACTAAAGAGATGGAGCTTCTCCAACTCTTTTTATTCTGTGAACAGCTTTGTAGAAGAGAGATCCCCTCATGAGACAATTTCCCATCCAGTCATCACATTGCTTGGCTCTCAAAATATTTAATTTTGCCAGTTGCCAGGAAGTGCTCCATGGTCCATCTGAGTGAGAACCATTGACTGTGAATTAGAAAACCCCAGGTCAAAACCTTAAATGAGTTCAGGTCTGAGCCTGAAGTTTGGAATGGACAAGCTGTAACTTTAGGCAGGAGTGTGAGGCTCCCACCTACTTTCTTTCCTTATCATTCCTCAGATCTGCTTGACATGGCAGCTCTTCTGGGAGCTGGTGAATATGGCACACAGCCTTAGCCAGAACTTAGGGAGTGAGTTGATAACAAAGGAAATTCCCTTTTTTCCCCCTAGAGTTAAGCACACTGACTAAGCAGCACCTCCAACCCACACCTCCAGGGTGTAGCTTGGAAAAAGGAGATAGAACTGGTCAAGATCACCAGTAAGAGACGCTATGAAAACCTATTAGATCAAATATAGTTCCTTGCACCCCTCCTCCCTGCCCTCACACCATACTATCTTTGCCAGTAGAATGGCATCCATGCTGATTTGGAATTTTCATATGCTTTGTCCAGACTAAATCTCTGTTCTATCCAACTAGCTTTGCCACCTTGGCAATATACATTTGTTCCCTACTACATTTCTCCAGGGCTTTATCCATTCCATTTTTAAATGGCTCATGCAAGAGAGTTTCTATTACTCTCTTGGTAAACCATTCCATTAAATTTGGCCACTACAACCTTTGGAAAGTTGTTCCAGTGGTTAATTAATCTCACTGTTAAAATGTATCCCTTATTTAGGATCTAAATTTGTCTAGCTTCAAGGGATTCAAAATGTCCTTCAAAATTAAGGCCTAGTCTACATTAGAAAAGGTTTGCTGATACAGCTATACTGGCAAACGCTCTTCATTGAAACACATCTTATACCAGCAACAGCCTTCTTTTGCTGGAGTCGTTTATACCATTCCCCAAGTCAAACAAGCTATATCAGCAAAAACACTTTTTTGCTCAGATAACTATATCTGCAGATGGGTTTGCCAGTATAGAAATGTCATAAAAAACCCATACAAAACAAATATACAAAGAAAAAACCCAACCTAGCTTTTTTATATTGGCCAAAATTTCTAGTATAGACCTGACCTGAAATAATGAGCTTTCAGTGGCCACGTGGCATTTGGCAGCACTGAAAGTAAAACTCAGTATCAGGCCATCTTCTTCCTTTACTTCCATTCACACACAAAGGATTTTTCTCATTTCTTATAACTGATGATTCCCCTCCCCACAAAAAGTACCATATATACCCTTAATTAAATGATTCAGTCCTTTTTTTGGATTATGAATAAATCTTCATTTGTTTTCTTTATTAGCATTCAATCTGGTTTTGTTAATTGTGTAAATGTTCCCCTCAGGCAGAAAAGCAATATAGTTCAAATGAAGCAGGGCTTTTTGTTAAGGATAGTCAATTTGATTAACATCACTATCAATATGATGAATGAAAATGCTCTCAAACGAGTTGCCCAATAACTTGAAATTGATGCCGGAATATTCGTGTCATTAGGACACAAATGATTAATTCAATTTGGAATCATGTCGGTGTGTGCTGAATTTCCCTTAATTTTGAAAACAATGGTAAATACTTTGTCTTCTTTAATGTTTTAAATCAAGGATCTCAGCTTCTTAAAACCTCACTATTTCCCTGTCAGCTAGGGAAGCCTTATCACCTTTGTTTTACATATGGAGAAACCGAGCACAGGGCAGTGAAGTGAATTGCTCAAGGTCACCCCACAAATCAGTACCACAACTAGGAATAGAATCCAGGACTCCTTGTTCCCAGTTTCCTCCTGTTCTGCCCTCTAAAGCACGGTCTCTCCTAGCACTTAGGAATAGATCCCTGGAGTCCTGCTTCCCAGGCATCTGATCTAATTGCTAGTCTACAGTCACGCCTTACTTTGACTTCTAGTATCTCCCCCACCTCCCTGGCCCTTCTTTCCTCCTTAATCTCTCTTTTACTTCTCGACTCATTATTTTCTAACCATTTTTGCTCATTCTTTCTCTGTGAATCTCATTTTCCTCTCTTTACTCAAATGTTACTCCTAGGATCTGATCCAAATTCCATTGAAGTCAATGGAAAGACTCTCATTGGATGAATGGACTTTAGATCAGGCTGGCTCCTAGTCACTTTAGTACCTGATTCAACATAAACCAAAACCTGCATCCAGGCACCCCTGAATTCTGGGAAAATTTGGATATGGTTCTGAAATCATTTTCTGAGGCCTGGGATCATCTCTATTCCCTTTATCCCTCCACCAGAGCTCCTTAGAGGCCACTGCTATGCACAGAGAAGGCTTTGCTTCCTACACTTCCTCTCTGCACCACCAACCCTGTGAATAGTTCCAACCTTTCCATTGCTTTGTGTCTCAGCTCATTTACAAGCTCCAGTAGATCCTTGCTGTCAGCTTACCTCCATGTGGGTCCCTTTCTGTCCTGCATCCTGGAACATGACCCCCTATTGTCCATCTTTGAAAAGAGATGGGAAGTCTTTTGGCATCATCTAACAGGGAGGAACTGAGCGAAGTGGCAGCCCCATTAGTCCTGAACAATGGAAAACCTTCACACAACAGGTCTTAAAATGCAGCCATTTTCAGCAGTCACATTCCTCGTGAAGCACATAAGAGGTTGAAGACACTTAATTTGTTGTTGAGAAACAAACAAATAATAGACCTCAAAGTGTGAATTACAGCTTGCATAGAAAATGAAAATGTCACATCTTAACTGTCCCTTTAGTCCCTAAATCTCATTCCTGCTGGTTGTTTCATAATCCCCTTTGTTCTAGGCTGATTATTATAAAATCCTTAATTTAGCCTTACAAGAAAGACTTGGTCAGACATCCTCTGTTCTCCTTCCAGATAATATCTCCCCTCTGCAAGCATATGAGGAAGGTAGGAGAAGCCTAAGGGTTTGGCTACACCTGCAGGTGTGCAGCACTGGGAGTTAAAGCTGCCTTCATACAGCTGTGTAGGGAAAGCGCTGGAGTGTGGCCACACTGACAGCTACGAGCGCTGCAGTGTGGCCACATTTGCAGCACTGTTGGGAGTGGTGCATTATGGGCAGCTATCCCACAGAGCACCTCGTCCCATTTTGGCGCCAATTTGGCGCCATGGGTTGTGGGAAGAGGGCGGAGGTGCGGGTCATTCTGCTTCCTGTCCCAACGCCCCATGAGCATCACTTCACATCCCAGCAATCCCTGTTTTTCCATCCACGTTTGGCGCCATCTTGACTCTCTCCTCGATTTCTGTGCAGCGTGATTTCTGTGGGAAATGGAGCCCGAACTGCTGAGGAGTACGCCAGCACATCACGTTTGGCAGTTGAGCTATTCCTTAAGATACAAAGTGATGAGGAGTCTGACGATGATAGCGAGTCGCCTGACGCATATGACACTAAATTGCTTCTGGCATTCACGGAAATGCTCAGCACCGTGGAATGGGAAATGCACGCTTTTGGGCTCTAGGGAAACAAGCACTTACTGAGATTGGTGGGATCAACAACGATCGTCAATAATGGAAGTCTGGGCCTGGATGAAAGAACGAAAAAAACGAGCAGTGGCCAGGCTGCAGAAAAACTTTTCCAAATTGGATGATCCAGGCCTCAAAAGCCACTTTCGTGGGACTCGTTGTTGATAAGCTCGCCCTGACCACCTGCTGCCTAGTGCGCTGAATAGGATATTAAAATATTTAACACTTTCTATGAAGAAATATCAGGGCCACAACTCTTTAGACCCGCTACAAGAGAAACAATTTGACAGAATTGGATATTTAAAACCCTTTTTTTCCCACTCAAGGACACGAGATTGAGAGCTGTACCTGACTAGGCTGAGAAGATGGGTGGTGCTATTGCAATCTGCGAAAGCTGGCAACTCCAGACAGCTACCAATTTCATTCGACCCCCATCGGTCGATACCATAGCTTAGTTTGGAGTGGGAAAGTCCGACAGTTGGAATCGTTTTTGATGCAAGTTTGTCGCAGGATGGACTATTAACTTGCATCCTCTGCTAAGAAGAACCCGTGACTCTGGGGAACATTGCAGGACATTGTGAAATGGCTTTGCACAAATGGGTTTCTCTCTAACTGTGGAGGGGTGATAGACAGGACGCATATCCTATTCTGGCACCACCCCACCTAGCATCCGAGTACTTTAATCAGAAGGGGTATTTCTCTATGGTTCTCCAGGCACTTGTGGATCACCGTGGGCGTTTCATTTGACATTAACACAGGCTTGGCCTGGAAAAGGGCATGAATGCAACGCATCTTTCGGAACACTGGCCTGTTCAGGGAAGCTGCAGGCAGGGACTTTTTCCCCAGACCAGAAGATCACAGTAGGGGACGTTGAAATACCCATTGTGATCCTTGGAGACCCGCTTACCCGTTAATGCCTTGACTCATGAAACCATATACAGGGAAGCGTGACAGGAGCAAGGACCGGTTCAACTACAGGCTGAGCCGGCGCCGAATGACTGTGGAGTGTGCTTTTGGCCGGATTTAAAGGGGCGCTTGTTCCCCACAAGAGATCTCTGTATGGGAAGCTAGACTTGGGGAGAAAGTAGCATCCCTGTGGTTATATCCGCGTGCTGTATCCTTCCATAATATTTGTGAAGGGAAGGGTTGAAAGATTCAGTCAGGCATGGACCTCTGAGGTTCAACGCCTGGAGGCTGAATTTGCACAGCCAGAGAGGAGGGCTACTAGAGAGGTCCAGCACAGGGCTTCAAGGATTAGGGATGCCTTGAGGGCGAGGAATTTTGAGGCTGAAAACCAACAGTAATGTGTTGGTGCCTTGCACAGGAGTGAAGTGCAGTGGTTACAATGTTAGTAGGAATCTGTTTTTCCTAAGCTGATTTGCAGTGCCTGTTTTCTTTCCTGGGCTAAGGTATCTTTGACTGTGCCTCTATCAATAATAAAGACTGTTTTCAAAGCCAAGAATTTGTTTATTGAAAAGAAAATAACTTTATTGACAGACACACAACATTTTGGGAACCTAAAAGGGCAGGGGGGTGGGTTGGGGAACTGTACAGTCACAGGTTTGACTATATCCTGCCTGGTGTGCTGTGTAATGACTGCTGCACTTCAGGATGCCTATACTGTATGGTGATGGGGGTTGAATGCAAAGGGTAAGGGTCGTAGTTCTCAGGGCTGGTTGGTGAACGTACAGGTGTTGGAGGCAGCTGGTGGTGGTAAGAACCTGGATGCTGGGGAAGGGGGTTTGGAGCTGACATTGGGGCACAAGGGAAAGAGTTTTGGGACAGGGGGGAGGCAGCGCGGTAGTGCTCTGCCTGCATGGCTACCAGCGCCTGGATAGAGTCTGCTTGGTGTGCCCGGATGCTTATTAGCTGCTTTGTGCTTTTCTTCCTGGCTGCTGCGTTTTTCTGCATTTTCCCTTTCCCTCGGTCCTGCACTTTTTGATTCTCTGTGGTAGAGTGATCCATAACTGCTTGCAGCAGGTTGTCTTTGCTTTTTCGCGGCTTCTTCTGGAGGTTTTGGAGTCTTTGAGCTGTTGATAACACAGGCAGCCGAGAACTCAAGGTTGCTTGTGGAAAGGCAAAAAAGGCAACACTTAACAGAGGCAGCATTGTTTATGTCTCAGACAGTTATTCCCACACAGTGAAGGAGTAACATTCTTCACAATAGCATAATTTTCCCATACCAAAGAGAGTGCACATAACCCACTGGAGTCCCAAAATGGTGAGTAAGGGGGAATGATTGCTTCAGGGCTGTACTGGAGTTTCTGTGCATTGGGGAAAGCAAACAGCTGCAGGGGGCATCTACACTGAACACTCTCCCAACATTTTCCACAGGAGTTGATCCTGGAAGATATCTCGCTGCTGCGGGTCACCTGGGAAGAGCAGGAGGGTTTTCTACAGCAATGCGGATTCCACCCTGGCCCCTATGCAGCTTGCCTGTGTGCAGCAATGGTCCCCCCACCCCTAGCGGCACAGTGGCACGGACGCGTTAGCCTGACTGGGACAAGGACCATGGTGGCTCTCCTAATAAACTTGCGCAAGCGCATTGCCCACACTCTGGCTGAAACTTTTGAAGAGATTACGAGACCAATTACCGCGACGTGATAGACCACATCAATGCGCTATTCCACATCTAGGCATGCATGCAGAACCCTCCCTCCTCTCCCAAAAAATTTCCATCCTGAAAATAAAAGCCGCTTACTGGGAACCCACTCCTCTGTTTGTCCTCCACCAAGTACCGGCTGCTGCGACTGGCTACCTTCCTCCTGGCTTGAGAAGAGCTCCGGGTTGCATGTCTCCAGGGACTCTGGGGTGTCTCTCCCCACCCCAGTACCCTCACTCTTGGTTTCCTGCGCCCCTCCCTCTTCCTCCTCCTCCCTCCCCCCGCTCTGAAGTGTCCATTGTGGTCCTCGGATTGGCGGTGGGGTCACTCCCAAGTATCGCGTCCAGCTCTTTGTAAAAACAGCAGGTCGTGGGAGCAGAGCCGGAGCGGCGGTTTCCTTTGCGGGCTTTACAATAGGCACTCCGCAGGTCCTTCACTTTAACCCTGCACTGCAGCGCATCCCGGTCATGGCCCCTTTCCAGCATGGCCTTTGATACCTGCCCAAAGGTATCATAATTCCTATGGCTGGAGCACACCTGGGACTGCACAGCTTCCTCCCCTCATACATGATGAGGTCCAGCAACTCACCATTGCTCCATGCCGGGGCTCGTTTGGCGCGTGGAGGCATGGTCACCTGGAAAGATTCACCGATTGCACTCCACACTTGGCTGAGCAAACAGGAAGGGGATTTTTAAAATTCCAGGGGCATTTAAAGGGTGGGTCACCTGAGGCCAGGGCAGTAGAGTTCAAACTGATGAGCAGAGTGGCTGAACAGGCATTCTGGGATACCTCCGAATACCTCTGGAGACCAATAACAGCGTTTTTGGTGGCCACACTGGCGGAGCAGCACTGCATCACCAGGGCTGCAGTTGTTATTCCCCAGGCCGAGGTGGAGTACAGCCAGCGCTGTAGCCAGGGAGATACAGCTCTGTATGTGCCTTGCAAGTGCAGACGGTGAGTGAGTTGCAGCGCTGTAAAGCCACCACCAGTGCTGCAACTCTCCAGCGTAGCCAAGCTCTAAGTGGAGTGCAGGCTTCAATCAGCTGTGATTTCCAGCTGTCTCATGGTGCTTCCAAAACCCAGCCTGCTGATCATGGCTAGACAGGTAACAAGCTGCGATTATTCCTTTTCTTATTCCCTACCTTGAACCCACTTTAAAAAATAAAATCTATGTAAACTAATAATGCTGGGCCAATTCTCCAGCATGTTCGTTTGGTTGTCCAGTATGTTGTATTGCCATCCCCATCTCTTTGTCTTTGTCTGTTTGTGTCTAAAGTCCTTCAGAGCTAGATTTGTCTCTTTTCTTTATTTTGTACAGCACCCAGCACAATGGACTTTCAATCCCAACTGCGTCCTTTGGGTGCTACCATAATAGAAATGTTAAGTAATGAGAGAGAGGACAGGGGTCTGGCAGCAAGGGAGTGGAAAATGAGCTGGAGTAGCTTTAGAAATGCAGATAAAGATTCAGCTATCGTAACCTCAATGAAGCAGAGAGAAGGAAAGATTAAGGTGATAGAGTGGGTGAGTGGCCAAAGATGGTGAATCTTGCACTGCGTCAGAGTAATGGTGCATTGTGTTTGATGAGATGCAGTATATAATTAGCAGCATAGGAAAGGGGTCTCTCTGCTTTCTACTCCCTCCAACCTTTCTGCTGCTTTCTCCCTTTTGTCTTTTCAATTCAATATCCTCTAATCCTAGTGATATTGCCATTATTTAACACACTGTGTGTTCATTGGAAATGTATTTACACTTATCATATCTTGATTTATCAGTTCTTCCCTTCATTTCAATATGCCAGATTAATATGCCTTGGTGATAGAATTTATCTGACAAGTTCAGAAAAGCCTGCGTGAGACAACAACATTAATAACCCAAATGGAATCCTATTAGAATTAGTGAAAAAAAATCAGAAAAAAAGAGGAGCATAGGCAGTTGATCGAAGGCACAGTCAATAGATTAGACTCTTAAGTATATATTATCCAGCCCTATAGTGAAAAATGCCCAATCAGACACTTTTACCTGTTGGCTTCTCTGCTATATACATGTAATCCTAAATCCTAGATATAATAAATCCTCATTCTTCAGGGACCAAGCCAAACTCTAAATTATAGGGGTTAGGAACAAGCTCTCAATGTTAGGCATTTATCCAGTCATGGCCTTGCTCAGCTGGTACCAAGATACTGGACTAAATGACCCATTGGCCTGATACAATACGGCAATTCATTAGTTCTGAAATCCTCTATGCCTTTATAAATATATAGGATTCAGTCCTCACCTGGTATGAATTGGTGAGGCTCCATTGACTTCAATGGAGCTATCAGCTTAATATCTGGCCCATGGTCTCTGGAGGATTGGATCGGTTCAGGGGATTAGTTAGCGCTGGCACAGAAGTGAACAATCCACAGTGGAAAAATTGAAACTGGTGTAACAGGGTGTGATGGGGAGGAATGGAAATTTCTAATTATGTCTGAGCACAAGGAGAGAAATATCACATAGGTGCCCATCCTCTGTATGGAGCTAAAAATGGTGCCAGTTTTCTGGGGCAAGTTGTCTGCTGGAATCATCTACAAGCCATCACATGCTTCCTCAATAGTTACACAGTCAGTCAATTCCATGCTTGGACTGGCACTTTTTGTCTCCACCTACCATGGATTGGCAGGTGCTTTATGCTGGCCAATGTATTGCTAAACATGTATTAGAATAAATTTTGTCATCAAATGCTCCCATCTTGTTCTCTCCCTGGCTGTCTGATGGACAGCATCACTTGCTTGGGCATTAATAAGCCATAACAGAGAAGGAAGTTTTCCACAGTTCACTAAATTTACATTCTGATGTAGACCAGCTGTGGATTGCATTGCATCGCATTACCTCTATCAATATCACTGTGTTAATTGCCCTAGAAATACCAAAGATATTCAGGCAAAAACATACATTTTGGAGACATTACAACTACTGGCATCATCATAATATTTAGGTGCCAAATACATGTCAGTATGTCACATCCTCTTTAAGGGTCTGATGCAAAGTCCACTGAGGCCAATGAAAATATCCTCATTTATTTGAATGCCCTCTCTCTGCAGTGTGGCCCCAATCCAGACAGACAAACGCTTAATTAATATTAGTTTTAAGAATATGAATAATCCCACTGACATCAAGGCTTTACTAGATGGTATGACTTAGTGATTTATCTGTCATGTTGATTCCTCATGTTGTTCTCCAAATCAGTTGGTAGGCAGAACTACATAAGCCAAGTATTAAATTAACCCATTGTAACGGGTCAGGACTCACCACCTGGCGCCTCCTGCTGGTCACTTCTGGGAATTAGCTCATTTCCAGTGGAGCGCCCCCTTCTGGTGGTGTCCTGTCCATTATTCTGCCCTCTGTTGGCGTCTCTGGACCCGCGTTGCTCCCTGCTCGGCGGCATCCTCTTCGAGGACACTGCCCTCCGGCAGTGCCTCTCAGTCCATCTGCATCCCCTTCCGGGGATCGATCGTCAGCAGTCCCACATTCCAGCCTTTATAAGCAATCACCCACTCTCCAAGTCTAATCCCTCTTGGCAGTGATCTGGCGTGGTCTCTACGGCTAGTGGCTGGAAGTACTGCAAGGAGGCGGGGGGGGGACCAGGCCCGCCCTCTACTCTGGGTCCCAGCCCAGGGACCCTCTGGCATTAGCCTTGCTGTCCTCCTCCTTTTCCTCCTCCGTCTGTTTCCCTGAGCTGCTTCCCCTACGGCCCCATGCACCCGCTAGGCCCTTTCTGTCAAGGCCTGCGGCCTGGCGGCTAGGGGCTAGAGCTTTCTAGCCTCCTTGAGCCTACCCAGCACTGCGCTGTCCACGGTGCTAGTCTCCCCCCTGGAGACTGACCTTCTCCTTCAAAGGCCTGGGACAGACTGACTGCTCCTGCTCTGGGCAGCCTTTATATACTCCTGAGCCTGGTCCTGATTGGCTGTCTGCAATCTGGGCCCTGATTGGCTCCTTATAAGCCCTTCTCTGATTGGCTCCTGGGCTGTGCAGGCTCCCTGGCCTGCCCCAGCCCACTCTCCCAAGGAGTGGGGCAGTGTGCCCCACTACACCCATGTTGTTTATAACCTAACGGACATACTTTCTGGATGATGGTTTGAATCCTCAACAGTTGCCACCTGTCTAATCTGCAATAAACTCTAAAATCATGTCTATACTACAGACTTTTTCCGGTATAGCTAAGCTGCAATTCTGTGGGGTGAGGGAAAGATGCTGCAGATACAGCATTTTCCCTGTCCAGATGCTATCCTCCACATAGAGAGAGAGAGCGCTCTTCATCCCCCTCAGAAGCAGAGGAGAAGATATGGCTCAAAGAGATTAATACAGCCAAACATTTGTTTAGTAGAGAGCACGTAATATGGGACTGTCAGAATCTTTGCAATACCTTTGTGTGGACATGGTCTGCACACCTTGTGCAACACATGCAGGCTGAAAAGGACATGCAGCCTTGAAATCAGTTGACAGAGCAGGGAAGAGCATTATTAGGCATCTGCAACCTCCTGACGCTCTGCAGTAGTGAGATTGGTTGGAGGGCAGAAATGACAGCTATATAACAACATCTTATTGATATGAGCTTCCTGAACAGAGAAGGAAGAAAGGGTGAATGCCTCTGACAGCAAGCAACTGCAGCGTATGTTAGAGGTTTGATGGAGCAAGCAAGGCTATAAATGAAGTGGCAGAGGAAGAGAAATGGATGTGGCACGTTGCAGACAAAGATGTAAGTAGGTCAAGCACCACTATCTCGTGATGGAAGTGGCATTTTGTCCTACACATCAAAGCGAGTCATTCGTTATTATTTTGTTTAAGCCCATTAAGCACACTAGCTGGCTGCAAGTGAAGCCATTTGTATTAAAATTGTATTGAGGATTCCACTGCTGAATGCTGAGTTTGCTCTACAAGGTTATTAATTATTATCATTGTCAGGCTGAGAGCGTGATAGAGTTCACCTGTTTGCAAGAGTGTTATGCAGAGTAGTGTAGTTATTAAACCACAGCTGTTTATGATAGAAAGAGTCAATACACAGAGGCTGTTTTCTTTAAAGAGGAAATGAATACGAGAAGACATGATAAAGGTATAGAGAACATGAATTCCATAGAGAAGGTGGATAGGGCACTTCTATTTACCCTTTCATCTAATAATACAAGAACAAAGGTCATTCAATAAAAGGTAACCAATTTAAACAGGATAAAGGGAAATACTGTTGCCACACAATGTGCATTAAGCCAAAGTTTAAATAACACTGAAAGAGGTCTAGAGGAACATTTTTAAAAAGCAAGATCCTGAGTGACAGTGGACCCTGAGTCTCATTTTCCATATTGAATTAGACACTAAGCCCCATGGGAGTGAGGTGCCTAAATACCTTGGAGTCTCTGGGCTTAAGAGTCCGAAGAGCCTAAGTCACTTCTGAAAAGGTATCTAGCATTTTATTTCCTGTGTTGCCTTATTAGGAAATACACAAACAAACCAAGCTGGATTCAGAAGCACATGATCAGATTTTATTTATTCATTGTTTCTAGCCCACAAGCCCCATTTAGAGTACTGATTAATTTATCTGGAGTTTATATAACTTGAAGTACTGATGTAATTTTAACGAGATGTAACATTTTTCTAGGCAGTGATGGTGAGATAAGTAGAATGAATCAATCCAGAATATTCTTCCAATATATCATAAAATACAATTCCTTACTCTTTTGTGGCATCACAGACATTCCTCCCAACAGATGCAGTTACATGTTTTTTATTATAATCCTCCCTCCTAAAAGTAGGAATGGGCCACATGACCCTACATTTATCCAGGAAAACAAAGGGTATGGAATAGTGTGATTAACACATCACACCACAAATGGTGACCCTGAAGTCAGTGGGATCGTTAGCCCCAAGGTGCTAACTCAATATAGAGTAAGAGAAATTTGGTCCCTACTGGTCCCAGATCAAACAGGGACAAGGTTGCTATGATACCTGAAATGGTGGCTGACCTTTGAGAGGGAGGAGGGTATATGGACAGTGGTGAACTGCCTGTGAAAAAATGGAGGCCCAGTTTTCTAAACTAAACATGGTTGCTCTCAGTAAGTGTGAAATTCACTCTTCTACAGAGTTTCAGCACAAGGCCTATGCATAGAGCCCTACCAAATTCATGGTCCATTTTGGTCAATATCACAATCATCGGATTTTAAAAATTGTCAATTTAATGACTTCAGCTATTTAAAACTGAAAATTCATGGTGTTGTAATTGTAGGGGTCCTGACCCAAAGAGGACTTGGGGGGGAGGTCCACAAGTTTATTGTAGGGAGGGGTTGTGGTACTAGGGTGACCAGATGTCCTGATTTTATAGGGACAGTCCCGATTTTTGGATCTTTTTCTATATAGGCTCCTATTACCCCCCCCACACGGTCCTGATTTTTCATATTTGCTGTCTGGTCACCCTATGTGGTACTGATACATTTACTTCTGTGCTGATATTGGCGGGGCACTGCCGCAGAGCTGGGCACCTGGCCAACAGTCACCACTCTCTGGCCATCCAGCTCTGAAGTCAGTGCAGAAGTTAGGGTAGCAATACCACGGCCCTCCTAAAATAACCTTGTGGACACACACACACACCCCGCAACTCCCTTTTGGGTCAGGACCCCCAATTTGAGAAACACTGGTCTCCCCCATGAAATGTGTATAGTATACGGTAAAAGCACACAAAAGACCAGATTTCATGGGGGTAGACCAGAGTTCGTGGTCCATGACATGTTTTTCATGGCCATGGATTTGGTAGGGCCCTACCTATTGTGATGAGGCAAGGCCAGATGGCTACAGTAAAGTAGTGAGGAACAGGTATGTTAACCCCAGACTAAACAAATCCCTGGTACCATGGTAATCAAATGGCAGTTGCTCCAGGTTAATCAAGATACCTGGGGCCAATTAAGATTCTTCTAGAAGGCAGTGGAGATAGCTAGATTGATTGGGACACCTGAAGCCAATCAAGGGCTGGCTTGAACTAGTTAAAAGCCTCCCAGTTAGTCAGTGAGGTGTGGGTGTCAGGAGCTATTGGAGGGAGTTGTGCTGTTGAGGAATGAAGCAGTACAAATCCCTATCAGGTGCAAGGAAGGAGGCCCTGAGGTAATGGTGAAGGAGATATTGAGCAGGTCAGCTACCATAGCTGCTAATTTTAGGGTCCCTGGGCTGGAGCCCAGAGTAGAGGGGGGGCCCAGTCTTCCCCTTCCCCTCCCTGATTACTCACTGAGACTGGGAGACAACAGAGACTGTGCAACAGAGGGCTGCTTCTCCTCACCTCCCTTGTTGGCTTATGATGAAAATGGCTCAGTAAGCTGTGACCCTGGCCTCTAGAGAGAGAAGGGCTACGTGGAGGGTCACAGTGAGCCTCTGAGGCTAGCAAAATCCACCAGGAAATGCAGGACCCATGGAGTTAAGGACAGTACAGTGTCACACTATGTACCATATACATCCGACACCCTAAATTACAAAAATAATGAATAGCGAATAAGGATGTCCAATTGCACACTTGGACATGCAAGTGAGCACTGAAGTACCTAATTAAAAAGGTGCCTAGTTGCCAATCTGAACATCCATATGCAGAACTTGGTACCTAATTTCAGGCGTGATCCTGAAAACTCTTATTACCAGGCACAGTAATTATTACTGGGAGTAATCCTATTGAAGTTAACCAGGCCTAGCAGGAATGCACTATGGATTAATGTGCATAGGATCCAGCACAAGAATATACATCACTTGCGTCTCAGTTAAGCCCTCTAAAGGGCATTGCACCAGAGTATTTCATGGGCTGCCCAGAATGTAATACTGTGACTAGAACGGTTTCCCTAGGCACCGTCTCCGTGGGTGCTCCCGGGCTGGATGACCCATGGAAAAAATATAGTGGTTGCTCAGCACCCAATGGCCACAGCGCTGCCCATGCTGATCAGCTGATGGTGGGGTGCTGCTGCTGCCACCCAACAGATGATGGGGTCTGCACTCCTGACAAACAGCGGATAGGGGATGGTGCCACCACCAAAAAGCTGTTTGGTGGCTTAGGGAGGGATTTTGGGGAGGGTGGAAAGTGGCAGGTGGGCAAGAACCTCAGGGAGGGGAGGAGAGGGGGCAGGAAGAGATGGAGCAAAGGAGGGGCTTTGGGGGAGGGGAGCAGAGCAGGGCAGGAAGAGGCAAAGTGAAGGCAGGGCCTTGGGGGAAGGAGTGGAGTGGGGCAAGAGCTCGGGGAAAGTGGGGGTTGAGTACCCCTGGAAGAAAGGAAAAGTCAGTGCCTATGGCAAACCCTAAGGTGTCAAGCTGGAAAACTGATCTCTAGGCCTCCTGATGGGAAAACCTTAGAAGGTTCAGATAAATGCCCAAAAGTTCTTGGGTCTCAAAAAGCGGGTAGGAAATAGACATATTCCTTTTCAACATTAATCTGTAATTTGCCATTATGCTGGTAACAAGCCAGCGTAAGTGAGATCAGATCAAAGGGACAGATCCTCATCTGCAGTAATTCATATAGCTCCAGGGAAGTTAGTGAAGCTACGCTGATTTATACCAAATGAGGATGTGGCCCTGGGTTTCTTTTCAAAATTATGTACCTCACAGCAAACTGTTTATACTGATTTGCAAAGGTCCAGTTGACAAGAGTAATGATGAAGTAGAAGACATTAAATAGAAAGGCCTGAGAGCGTTGAAGGTCAGGTTAAGCTTTGTTTGTTAACAAGGTTATTTTGACATTACCACATGCAAGAGACACTAAACACTGGTAAAAGCCATTAGATAAATGATGGCATCAACAGCATTCACAAATTCTATCTGTTAGCCAGGCTTTTCTTCAGACCTTTATTACTTGCTCAAGGCAATGGATCTGGAAATCCAAGGTGAGCCTGGTTTAACCCAGGCGTCTGTATGTATTGTATGTCACAACAAGAAAAATTGTTAAAAAACAAACAAACAAAAAACCACCCTGATCCAAACCAACAAAACAAAATTTAACACTCAAGTTTGGAAAATGGAATTCATACGACCTCAGGTTAGAAATAATACTCTCCTTGCAGGTTTCTTTTTTCTCACTGCTCCCAAATATTTGGTAGAAGTCCCTTCACTAATAAAGATAAAAGTTGGGAGGAACTGGAACTATAACAGTAAAGATTGTATCATCTGAAGTTTTAATGATGTCTGAAATCATTCCCAAAGGCAATTTGTTCAGCGTTTGAAGGAGATGGATATTATTTATCCATCAGGAATCCAGGCATTATTTCAGTAAGTAAGTAGGTAGCAGTAATAGTAAAGGGTGCGTAAAATGGAACAAACAATATCTCAGGGAACAAAGTCTCTGCTCTCAGCAAAGGATTGCATTAGGACATATAGAAGTGCATTAGTCCAATAACTGAATGGAAATTATCATTTTATTTTTGTGTATTAAGAAGATGAGAGTCCCTATTAATAAATGAAATGGAGTTTCCTATTTTTTTAACTAACCACCAGCTAAACTGCTTTCTTTAAGTTGCTTATTCAGTTTGAACTGATTTGAAAGTGATCTCACTGTAGTTTGACAAGACTTACTGTGATGCTGTGCATGAGCATTAGGGGACTGATATTTTTATAAAATTAAAAACATTCATTCTCTAAGGTTCATGCAGAGAGCTCTTCCAAAATCCCCTGGCAACTTAACCCCCCATCTGAAATGATGCTATGTTTAAAACAAAATAAAACAAACAAAGAACATGGATAATTACTACAGATACTAGGCAAAGAATTGGATTAAAATTGGTTTAACTATTGGAGAAAGAAAGTTAGTTTAATGGATTTACGCCAGTAGATATTTTATCAGACGATGGCCCAATGACACATAATACTTCTTTTCTGCTCATGACCTGAAGAGAGAGATGAATTCTTGTATAAGAACTCTTAGAAGATAAAGAGAGGGGAAAATAAGTTTGACCTGCATTTTATGACAAGATGTCAAGCATATACATAAAAGTGTGGTATAAAAGGAATCTTTTTTGCTCAATATATGATGCCAAGGTTACTTATCAGATTAATAGAAGCTGCTGCCTACAGACTTCAATAGTCCAGAATCAAGACTTGCAGTAATGTGTGCAACACACACAAGCAGGCCTTGTCTACACTAGGAAGTGTTTACAGGTATAACTATACCAGCACAGCTATATCGACAAACCTCCTTAGTGGCATAGCTTATACCAGTCTGTCTCCCCCGCCACCAAACAAAATAAGTTATACTCACAACAAGACTTTTTGCCTATATAACTGTGTTGACACTGGGGCTTTTGCTGACACAACTGTCGGTCAAGGTGTGATTTTTTTCACATTCCGAACTGAAATAGCTATGCCAGTAAAACTTTTAAATATAGATAAGGCCACACACAATAAAACTAGGGTACCCCACAAATGGGTTAAGACATGCACTAATATCCTGCCATCACTGTTTATATTATTGCAGATTTCCACTTTTGGAGTACAGTAATACTCTAAAAAGTGTCTGTGTAAAAATAAGACTGGATGAAATTCATTTCTGTGCAGAGGACTAGTTCAAGGCCTATGCACCACCTAAGCCCCAATTAAACCCTCAAAACAAGGTCTTTTTTTTTCTAAAAGCTGATGTCACAAACTCATCCTGGGATCCCAAAATCTTTCTATTTTTATATTGACAATAACAATTACAATATCAGAATACAGAGGATTAATTCGCTAGTGGTACACGAGGAAGAAGATACTCCAACTCACTCTCCTATGTATATATATTCATTCTGTGGGGCTCATTAATGGAGTGGGTGAACATTTTTTTTCTTTGAAACGTTTATTTGGAAAAAAACTCCTTTTTTAAAAACAAAATTTTCACAAATAACTTTGAGGTTTTTAATTTTGAATGTTCATGTTCTGCTTTTCCCTACCAGCTCCCATTTTGCCAGTGAATGCAATAGAATGAATGATGTTGACAGTTTGTTTTTTAATTCAATTCTTCATTTTTTTGTTTAGTTGTTTTCTTTTTGCCTTTCTGCAACCTTCAAAAACTTCTTCAAACTTGAGACGGTTACTGAGTTGTGCAAAAGGAGAAAGGAAAACCCTGTAACTTCACCATTCTGTTACTCTTCCAAAGTTGGAGGCGTTTTCAAAATGTACATGGCACCTGAATTACAGTTTCAGTTTTCCTTTGTCACTCTAACTTTTCCCTACGTTTAGGGCATTTTGCAAAGTTACAGAGTTGCAAAAGGGGAAATGAAGAAAAGAAAAAAAATGAAAAAGGGAATCTTTGGTGACTTGGAGGGTATGGGACAAAGCGATAGGAGAGGACAGATGGCATTGTGGTTAAGACACTGGAATGACCTTCAGGCAATCTGAGTTTAATTCCTGGCTCTGCTACAGACTCCCTGTGAGTGAGTTGTTTTTATCCCTCTGTGCCCCAGATTCCTATCTGTAAAATAGGGGTAATAATCCTTCTTTTGTCTGTCTTGTCTATGGGGGAAGGGACTACCTTTTAGGGTAAGTCTACATTTGGAGCCGAGGGTGTGATTCCCAGCTTGTGCAGACATACTCACACCAGCTTTCAGAGAAACAGTGCACTAAAAATAACTATGGCATGGGCAGTGGTGAGTGGTCACATGAGCTATCTGTGCAGAACACAAGCCGAACTGAAGCCTGTGTGTACACATTCAGGGAGCTAGCCAGTGCCACTGCTACCCCAGCTCCACTACTATTCTTTAGTGCGCTAGCTCAACCAGAATTAGCACAAATATGTCTATGAGCTGGGAAATCACAGCTCCAGCTGCAGGTGTGGACATACTCCTACTATGTGTTTGTACAGCACCTGATCACTGCTCTAAGTTCTACCAAAATGCAAATGACAATTAGTCATAAAAATGCATTGCAAAGGGCAACCATTTGCAGTACAGAACAAGAAGTTTTACTGGTCGGATAAAACCCAGGAGCTATGATCCATCTTTTTGAGTGCCATTTACTTGTACCTTATCTATTAGCTATTTATATGTATAAAGACAGAGAGCACTCCTGTAACATACAGAAAGTGAGAAGGTACCATTGCTACATAATGACTTTGGCTGATTACAAACAGAGTTTAAGGTGAAAGAAAAACACTCCCAAAGGCCTCAGAATAACTTGTTTTCATATATCCCCTCTTATTAAACTACAGTGCCATCATTGTTGCTCTGTCCAATGCAGCTCGTAAGCTTTCCTTAATGCTCAGTTCCCAGTCCCCTGAGTCCACTCCAGGCTGTGAATATAGTCATTACCAATTATGTCATACTAGGGAGAGCAGAGATTAATAATTCAGAGTTGAGACATCATCAAGATTTATCATCTTGCATGTACGGTCTGCAGATAGCATTGAGAGGCTGTCACTGAAAGGCATTAGCTGGAGAAAATTAGAGCTTTGTATTGATCACCAACATTTATAGTTTATCAAGCAGTGATGCTTCAATTTATACCAACAGGTAACTTACGGGTACTTATTATCTCTGCATTCATAATTAACGTAACATTTTGCAAGGCACAGAAGTGAGGTGCTTGTGAAATTAACTCTTGGCTCCTCATTGCCCCATTGCCATCTCCAAGGTTTGGCGAAGCTGAATGTTGATCCCCTATATAAGAAGGTACTGCTCCATCCAAATCCCTAGCACAGACTCTGGTAGAGGGGTGGTTACTCTGCGCAGGAGTGGTGGGAGGGTTTAGGTGATGCAAGTGGCTCCACCCTCCTCCTGCTGAGGCAGGTATGTAAGGGCTGGTGTCACCCAAAAAATAAGAGAGGTGACTAGAAGGGAACAAGACCAGGGCAAATAAAGGATGTGCTGATTCTCCACGTCTGCTTGGAAGCCTCTATTGGCTGAGCTTCTGTGAAGCCCCAGTCAGAAAGTAACATTCTTCTCTTTGTGATTAGCTTCAATCTACATGTTAGGATTCTCTGCAAACCTCTGTAGGCTGATTCTGCATTTTAGCCCAGTACACGTGTTTTGTTTAACAAAGTAAGTAGTAAATCACTGGAATGACCTGATCTTGTCCTGTCTATCTACCTACCTTCCTATCTATCCAATCATTGCTACCTCTCTCTCTCTCTCAACATTTGTGTTGTGCTTTCAAAATGTTCTCTTCCCCCCTTTTTTTAAATTAAAAATTTCATCAAAAAATTAAGATTTGAAAAACATTGGCCAACTATAGGGATAAAAATGGAGCACAAAGATTATAAAAACGAACACAACGTTTTTCTATGTTTTTTTTAAAAACTCAAAATTTCATTGTTTCATAATTTGAAAAATTTTGTCCCTCTCTGATCATAATGGGGGCCTCGTGGCTAGTGAAGTTGATGAAAAATCAAATTGTGTTGTCAGGATGTGGGGAATGTTTCAGCAAATCATAAAGAAAGCAAAAATTGGATGATTTTTCCAAGGCACATGATAAAGATTGTAGAATCAATATGAATAGATAATGACATTACTTTGATACAAAGGATGTCAAAAAGAGTATTTGAGAGAGAGAGAGATTTACTGTAAAAGCATAAGGAGTCAAAAAGTTAAGTGCAGGTGAAGCATTAACTATGAACAAGGTGACTGAATAAAAAGACAAGTCTCGTTTTCATCAGATTTGATACAGAAATGCCAATGGCAACTGTAGCATCAGTAAGAGAAATAAAGTCCCAATCTAACTGGTGCAGGCTTCTTAACCAGAAGGAGTGAACTAGTGAATACCAATGAAAAAATACAATGTACCTATTTACAAGAGAGGAAAAAAATCACCAGGGGCCTTACTCACAGCTGTGAGCAGTAACTCACAATATGAGGAAGGGATTAACAATCTGCCTCTGTTTTTGAACATCTAAAATATTCTTAGTAACATTAACATGAATCCCAAACAATGACAATAGGGACAATAAACAGAGCCACACTTTCCCCTGTGATGCACATGTGATTCCCAGTGGCATCAAACAGAGAAGCTGAGAGTAGCTTTTGAATCTGTACTATGAAAGAAATGGTAAGTAGGAGAACAAGATGGCTAAGGAGAATGGGGAATGCAGTACATATTTATTCATGAGTTTGTATCTCATTCACATCTTGAGCTGGTTGGATGGTGAGGAATAATTCTTGGGACATTTCCTGCAACTTCTAAGTTGAAATGTTGCTCTGATGGTGCTGGCACCCTTTTTTATTCACTTCTTGTTAACGTTTGGGCAAGATGAGTCATGTTCACCTTAATATGTCTATAGCTGAAATTTATTTAGGGCCAGACTGTGGCCTGAGCTATGCCCTTGTGCAGCCTTCATCATAGCTAAAAGTCTCCATATCCTTTCCCTGCACAGGTGAGTGGTAAATAGGTGGAGCCGCTTCAAGGTGTACATGGTTTGCCAAATACAGACGGGGTATAGTATAATGTACTCCCCAGAACAGCAGAGAGGGAGGTGGCAGGGCCATGTGACTCCCCAGACAATTCACTTTTCCTAACCCAAGACTAATGATAAAGCCACAACTGAGCCTTCAGTTGTAAAATAAAATTAATTTACACAAAACATCCAGTGAACAAATTTTTGAAGAAGAGTCAAATTTGTAAAAAATCACAGCCTGCCTGTGGAAAAATTGTGAAAAATTCTGCACTGGGGGAGGGCTCAGTTTGAAAAGTTCCATCACCCCCAACTCTGATTGTAGGGTGGGAGCTGAGAGCGTCTAGAAAGTTGCAGGATCAAGTCTACCGAAATGAATTGTTCTTTCCAGGTTGATAGTGGCCACCAGCTATTTCTTCTGTCAATGGTTGTTTGGTGAAATGATGGGAGATGAATAATGCATCTTTGGCTAGTTCTCAGTAAACATATCAAAGAAATTGCCATTCTGATTAGCCACAATTAGCTCTTTCGCTGGCAGTCATGATGAAGAGGCTAAGGTCTGAACTGGCATAGACCTTCCACTACCTTATTACTGCTAGATAGTGTCCCTTCTGGACTGAGATCAAATATATCAGCACAGGGCATGGAGCATGAAAGAAGCCAGCACTACAATTGCATAAGCTATACTTGTCCTATGGCCTAATGAAGGACTCTAATCACAAGGGCTCCCAGGGCAGAATTTTTCATCAGTGCTAACCTCATTCAGCAGAGCAATGGATAGGAGAAAAGTAAATAATGAGAATGAATATAGGTAGGTAAAGAGAGAATAGATGTGTGTTTTTAATGGCTTAAAACATCAAAGATTAATAACTGACAGAGAGAGTTCAGCTCAGAGAACAATAGATTACGGAGATAGCTTTGATAGGTTGTCATGCCATGAAATGTGAAGGGGAAAGAGAAAAGCCATCAAGAAAAAAAAGAAGATTTTTTTGTGTGGTGTCTACATCTTTAACGTAAGAGGAGGAGCAGAGGAGAAATGGGATGATCTTGATACAGAGAATAATGATGGCTTTGATATGTTTTTGCCAATCCTGGCTGTGTGTTTTTCTCCTCATCATCTTTATTAATTCACTACTATTATAGTAGCAAGACACCCTAATTGAAATCAAGACCCCATTGTGCTAGGCATCATACAGACATGTAAAAGGCAGTGCTGAGAGTGTAAGTGGACAATACAAAGGATGGGAGGAAGAGAGTGTTATGATTCTCATGTTACAGATGAGGAATGGAGGCCTGGAGAGATTGAAGTCAATGGAAGTAGGGCGCCTAAATACTTTTCTGGATCTGGGCTTCAGTGACCTATCCAAGATCACACAGGGAATCTGTAGGAACTGAACTTAGGTCTCCTTTGTTAATCGCAAGATCCTTAATTTTCACCTGTACTCATACACACAGCAGCTAAAGAAGATCTGCACTACTGTCTCATGGTACACCATCTGTGGCTCCAGGTTACTCCATATAGCTAGGCAAGCTCCCTGCTCCAAGGCCCTTGAGCCCTGGTCATCTATTAAAACAGAGCAAAAGCAAACCGAGAATCCCAAGCCTAATTACGGTGTTTGAGATACCGAGCTCATCAGCTGACTTTCATTCAAAGAAGTTGCATTCACAGTTGAATATTTGTTGCAATTAGCCTGGTTGCAGTAGTAAAAAAAGAATCACTTCTCTGGTAACTTTCTAGAGAAAAAAAAATTACTCGTCATATTCAGCCTCTACAATCAAATGGGCTGTGCATATTTCTCTCTGGATCAGGCTGGCACCGAGTCCCGCTTGATACAAACTTAGAAAGGCCCCTGTGGTGCTCTCATTGGGCTATGTTTTATTTACATTGTTTTTGCTAGTGATCACGTGTTGCTATGTTTCTTCTTTTCTCATGCCATCGCTACCATAGTAAGTTGAAAAACAGATTCAGAGATTAATATTGCAATGTACTGGCTAGTGTCTGTGTGCGCTACAGTATTCTGCTGGCTGTAACCAGCTGTTTGTCATACTGAGTCAAAACACTGGATTAGATGGATCATTGTCCTGGTCCAATGTGATGTTTTAGAGCTGCCTTATCTCTATGGGCTGATCCAAAACCCACTGGAGTCAAAGGAAAGACTCCCATTTATTAGAATTGGCTTCAAATCAGGCCCTAACGTGATCACAGATGATTGCTGTAGGTTACAGTGCAGTTCTGAGCATATTAAACCCCAGAAACTAAAGAACCGTGGTTCAGTGATGGCTAATTGGAAACGTCCCCTCTATACAAAGGATATATCCTGGGATTTGGAAAGCAACCTTTCATAGTGCGCATTTGTTGCCTATGGACTTAGAATTCCCCATCTGATAAAAACTGCCAGTGATCAAGTCCCTTGACTCACAGCAGGAAATTTACACACTAGCACCCATCTCATGTTCAACCAGCAGTGATCTGCTGAGCCACGAAAAGCAGACAGACAGCAGATTTTTACATCATTTCCTCTCCTGGTGAGAACAATAAACTGTTGTTTAATATACAACTTGTAAAAGCAGCAAAGAATCCTGTGGCACCTTATAGACTAACAGATGTTTTGGAGCGTGAGCTTTCGAGGGTGAATACCCACTTCGTCAGATGCATGTAGTGGAAATTTCCAGGGGCAGGTATATATATGCTAGCAAGCAAGCTAGAGATAATGAGGTTAGTTCAATCAGGGAGGATGAGGCCCTGTTCTAGCAGTTGAGGTGTGAAAACCAAGGGAGGAGAAACTGGTTCTGTAGTTGGCAAGCCATTCACAGTCTTTGTTTAATCCTGAGCTGATGGTGTCAACTTTACAGATGAACTGAAGCTCAGCAGTTTCTCTTTGAAGTCTGGTCCTGAAGTTTTTTTGCTGCAGGATGGCCACCTTAAGGTCTGCTATAGTGTGGCCAGGGAGGTTGAAGTGCTCTCCTACAGGTTTTTGTATATTGCCATTCCTGATATCTGATTTGTGTCCATTTATCCTTTTCCGTAGTGACTGTCCAGTTTGGCCGATGTACATAGCAGAGGGGCATTGCTGGCATATGATGGCGTATATTACATTGGTGGACGTGCAGGTGAATGAACCAGTGATGGTATGGCTGATCTGGTTAGGTCCTGTGATGGTGTCGCTGGTGTAGATATGTGGGCAGAGTTGGCATCGAGGTTTGTTGCATGGATTGGTTCCTGAGCTAGAGTTACTATGGTACGGTGTGCAGTTGCTGGTGAGAATACGTTTCAGGTTGGCAGGTTGTCTGTGGGCAAGGATTGGCCTGCCACCCAAGGCCTGTGAAAGTGTGGGATCATTGTCCAGGATGGGTTGTAGATCCCTGATGATGCGTTGGAGGGGTTTTAGCTGGGGGCTGTATGTGATGGCCAGTGGAGTCCTGTTGGTTTCTTTCTTGGGTTTGTCTTGCAGTAGGAGGCTTCTGGGTACACGTCTGGCTCTGTTGATCTGTTTCCTAATTTCCTCGTGCGGGTATTGTAGTTTTGAGAATGCTTGGTGGAGATTTTGTAGGTGTTGGTCTCTGTCTGAGGGGTTAGAGCAGATGCGGTTGTACCTCAGTGCTTGGCTGTAGACAATGGATCGTGTGATGTGCCCGGGATGGAAGCTGGAGGCATGAAGGTAGGCATAGCGGTCGGTAGGTTTTCGATATAGGGTGGTGTTAATGTGACCATCACTTATTTGCACCATGGTGTCTAGAAAGTGGACCTCCCGTGTAGATTGGTCCAGGCTGAGGTTGATGGTGGGGTGGAAGTTGTTGAAATCGTGGTGGAATTTTTCTAGAGTCTCCTTCCCATGGGTCCAGATGATGAAGATGTCATCAATGTAGCGTAGGTAGAGAAGGGGCGTGAGTGGACGAGAGCTGAGGAAGCGTTGTTCCAGGTCAGCCATAAAAATATTGGCGTATTGTGGGGCCATGCGGGTGCCCATAGCAGTGCCACTGATCTGGAGATATATATTGTCATCAAACTTGAAATAGTTGTGTGTGAGTATAAAGGCACAGAGCTCAGCAGCCAGTTGTGCTGTGGCATCATCAGGGATACTGTTCCTGACAGCTTGTATTCCATCTGTGTGTGGGATGTTTGTGTAGAGAGCCTCTACATCCATGGTGGCTAGGATGGTGTTTTCTGGAAGGTCACCAATGCATTGTAGTTTCCTCAGGAAATCAGTGGTGTCACGTAGATAGCTGGCAGTGCTGGTGGTATAGGGTCTGAGTAGACCTGTGGATTCTAGACAACTGAAGGAAAAGCTTTCCTTGTTCTTACAGCTCAAGGGGAGAAAAGAGAAAGCTTTATGCTGCTTTAATGAACGTGACTGGCCAGTTTCTTCATGTTTAGATTTAGAAATCCAACAATATTTATGGGACATCTATAGAGGATGGTGGCAAAGAAACAACCTTGGTTAACTGGCAGGAAGTTTGTTTAGAGAAATAATTCTGTTTCACATTTTCTACCTTAATTCCATTCATAGTTCATTTTACTTTGTATTAAGCATTGGACTTCTGCCTAAGCCTCTGGTACCGATCCAGTTCTCATTGACATCACTGGAAATCTTTTCATTGATGTGAATGGACTTTAGATCGGGCCCTTATTGCCTAAGGACTGCAAGACTGAGCGTTTCTTTTATGGATCCCTCCCTGACAAGGATAAGCCTGCAGGTTGTAATTAAGCAGATGGCAGCTATGAACATGACTTTTAATCACATGGTCAGCCCCCTAAGTCTTTATTAGGAGCCTCATCTCCTGACTTCAGCTTTCTTATTCCTATGCAATTTTGCTTGTGATTGACAGGTGTTATCAGTCCATGCGAACCACCATTCCTGCTTATGCAAAAAAATAAAGGTCCCAATTATACACTCCAGATCCAGGTGAGAGAGAAGTTAAATAGCAGCCTTAGTTTTGAATGCTTTTTTAAAAATGCATTTCTGTGGCTTTTTCCTTCTTTAAACTAATGCTTATGTCCTAAATAGATTAATTTACTCTTTTACAGACACTTTAAAGTGATAAGCTAAAGATTGTAGGAACTCCATAGGTAACCAGTTTGTTTATTTCTGTAGTTTCACTTCTTGGGAACAAAAAATTGATCCAGAATGAAATCTCTAAGGGATTCATTTACATGGCAAAGCCTTTTTTTAAAATAATAAGTCTGACTGAACTTTGGGGGAGTTAATGAAAGATGCGTACATACCTAGGGTGCCAGTGGTCTTATATGTAATTAATCTTCTATCTCCAGTAAACCTGCAGTACAGACAAAGAGAAAGGAAGAGACCGATCTAAAATCATGATTTATTTTTTAAAATATTAATTAAAATGGTTGTTTCTCTGCCTGATCTTCCCATTGTGGGTTTTACATGTTAAGAATCAAATTGGGAATTACTATTATCATTTGAAGGCGACTATAACTAGCTGACATCCTGGCATTGTGGAGGCAGAATGCTTAAGGCATGCTGCTGCTTTGGGCTCCCAGGGATCGGCTATACTGAAGGGGTCAGATCCTGAGCTGGAGTCAGGGCCGTCCTTAGCCATAGGCAGAATAGGCAGCCGCCTAGGGCACCACTAGGTCTGGGGGCACTGCTCTTCCGGGAGCCCAGACAGACCGGAAGCAGTGCAGCATGTAAGAGCAGGGCTGTTGGGTCCTAGAGAGACGAATGCAGCACAGTCTGAGGGAGGGGATTGGCTGCTGCGGTCTCTGGGAAGCGGTGGGGGAAGGAACTCACCAGGCTCAGCAGCTCTGGCAGTACCCTTTGTTGTCCTCCATAACACCCGTTCTTCTCCCCCCCACCCCATGGAGCACCCCACCTTTCTCCCTTCCCCCTATTGGAGCCCTTCTTCCCCCTCCATCCCTGGGCTCCTACGAGGAATGAAAGGTGAAAGTAATCCTTCCTTGGCAGGCAGCAGGCCTGGAATGGTCGCACAGGACTTGGGGTCTGGGTAGCCAGATTAGCATGTGCAAAAAATCAGGGCAGGGGGGGTTGGGAGAGGGCTCCGGGTGAGCCGATGTCCCACTTTTATAGGGGCCAGTCCCAATTTCTTGCGGTCTTTCCTCTCCTTATTATAGGCTCCTGGGTTTGCTATTATTAGAGATAGTAAAGAGCCGTCCTAAATATCTCCGGACTGGCCCTATAAATCAGCGATATCTGGATTCCTCGGTCACCGTTAGCTGGGAGCGCATCTCTCCCCCACAGGCGCAGATCTAGCACAGAGAATAGGATGGAAGGGCTGTTGTGGGCTCCATGGCGCTTGCCCCGTCCTCTTAGATCCAGATGCTTGTGCCTAACTTTCACCATGGTCGTTGGGGCTAGAGCCCCCGGTGGTGACCGTATTGGGTGTGTTGCATTGGACCTGATGGTTTGCTGCTGCTTGATTGCCCACCTCTGCCACCCCAAGTAGGATGTATTTTTGGTCCTGCAGTTTTCACTTATCTCCTTCTTCATACGCAGGCTGTTGGACAGCAGGCTGGGGGTGAGCCAAGCATGAAAGCCATTGGCTTGTGTTGCCATTTAGATGGTTCATTTAACCAAATTTGTTGCCAAAATGCCTTGCTAACAATCCCGAATCAATTTCAATTTTTTTTAAAAAAATTCAATATCTTACGCAAAAACAGAAAAATTAGTTGTTTGACAGTGTGAGTTTGGAGCAGGTTTTTGGGTATGGGGAGGGAGTGGGCCAGTTTTCGTCAGAGAAAAAAATGTTGACGCTTTTCGTTATGCCTGAATGGTACTTGACTAAATAGAGCCTCCAACAACTGTGAATATGCTCATCTCCTTACTGCTGTATAGAGCAGTGGTTCCCAAACTTTAACAGCCCGGCGAACCCATTTTTATAATTGTGAAATGTCTAATTGAACCCCTCATTAAAATGATTTTTCAGGGATTTAAGGTTTTTAAATTTCATCAGGTGATGGATGCCCACCCGCTCTTCCTGGGGAGGCTGGCGTTCGGGCTGCCGGCTCCCCCTTCCTGATGGGGCGGGCTTTCAGGGCTGCCAGGCCCCATCTTCCTGTTACTCGACTGCAGCCCCGCACAGAGCACTTGGTTCAGTGCTGCTGCTGGCTCCACTTGCTGACGCCAGGACTTGGGCTGCAAAGCCCCAGCTTGCCCGGACCCCACCTCTCCCTGGAGCTTGGCGCTACCAGCCCCGTGCACGAGCGCTTGGAGTTTGGGTTGCCCGCGTCCCACGCTGTGACCACCAGAACTCGGCGCTGCCAGCCCAAACTGACCCAGCCGCCCGCTCTCCCTGCGGGTTTGGGGTGTTCTACCCATTGCAACGGGTTCCACTCTGTTGGTCTCCTAATGCCGGGGGCCCTCTGCGGTTGGCCATTAGTGAATTTTTACTTGACGCGAACCCCTGTAATGTTCTGCAAAACCATGGTTATTAGAGCAGGGGTTCAGTCAACCTCGCACCACCCGTGCCAAATGGTGGCATTGCCAGCTGATTTTTGATTGTCCGGCAGTTGGGTTCCCTGCTGCCCATTGCAGCCAAGGTCCAGTCGCTGGCCGGCCCTCTCAGCTACTCCGCTGCTTGGCGGCTGGGCGCATCCCCAGGCAACCCATGGGGCTGCCAGCAGGCTTAAGCAGGCCGGTGGCTGCAACCCGGCCTGCAGGCACTAACTCCCACTTCGGGCCTGGGTTCCATTCGACTCAGCTGAGCAGGCAGGCTGAGCAGGACTAGTAATAAAGATACAAGGAGGCAACTAATGAACAAGTGCACGAACTAGAGAGGCCTCCTGAGCACTAGTGATAGATTTCAATGGACCTTGAAATTCGGTATGATGATTGAGTACACTGCCAGTGTTGCCATATTACCAATCCTCCAGTTGATGAGACATTGTACTGTTATTATACCGGCAAACTGATTTAGATATACTTATCCTACATGTTACCTATCACCTAAAATTTCCTGTACGCTTAGCATAGTATACAGAGTTTCTCAAAACTAAAGCTCATTAAAAACTATCTGTGCTCTACAATGAGTCAGAAACGCTTGGCTGGTCTTGCTATTCTTGCAATCAAACAAGACATCACTTTGTCTTTGTCATACGATGACGTTATTACTGATTTTGCAACCAGAAAGATTGCTTTTAATTAAAAACAAATCCTTGTTTCAATACCTCTTCATAGAAATTTCCAATAAAATGGTGACAAATTAAAAAAATTATATTATTTGCACCATTCTGTCAAATCAGAATTTTTTCTATAGTGCTGCTTCTTTAGTGCTAGTCCATCAGCGTTACAGTGTGCTTCATTAACTTAATCTAGTTTTAATAACATGCATGTGGCAAGTTTTCCAGTAGTGTAAGCTTATGTTTGTGTTGCTCAGAGCAAGTCAGGCACAGGGGCACCAGTTTAATAATCCCGCCTAGGGCATCATAAATCCTAAGGACGGCCCTGGCTGGAATAAATCAATACACCTCCACTGATTTACACCAGTTAAGGATCTGGCCTAAGGTATATATATAACTGAAAAGGTGTTATAGCAAAAATGATGATAATGATTTGAAAAACTGGTTTAACTCTTTTAGATTTATATTTTGTCACTAAGTGCCCCACAATTTCTCACAAATAAACATAATGAACACTATTAATTTTCTCTGCAGGTAGATGAACTAGAAAGGAAAACAAAGGGTTGTGAGCCCTTTAAATCTAATCATTATTTAACTTAGCTTCTTCCTTCACTACCTGCAGCTATTGGATTTGAGGGAAGCATCCTGAAAATGAACAGTGATCTATTGCCAATGACATTGTTAAATTACAAACACTACTTTCAAACACCCCAAAAGGTCCAAGTTTGTCAGTGTATCTATCCCTAATTTCTGTTTCACACCATGTTCTTGTATATTCAAGAGCCAGTTTAGCTTTAGAAACATGGAGTCTTCTCATGTTATTACTCAGCATGTAGTACATAAAACAGAGCTGGCCCGCTGCACAGAGGTGAATTTTGCCCATAGATAAAGTGATTTCCCTTGTAAAAGAATGCTGTGGTATTATACAGCAAACTTAGCATGGTTTGGAAAATTACCCTGGAATATGAAAGTTCTTTTTTAATAGTGGTTAGTGAAGTTCACAGAATTAGTGATAGAGTCAAGAACAGGATCTAAGAGATCTGAACCCGTTCTTTTCTCCAGCCATAGACCATACCTCCCCCATCTCTCTTTCTCTCTCTCTCTCTCTGCGCATCTCTTGCCATCTATGTATTTATTCTGGAAAACATCTTTTCTAATATTGTGAGCACTGCATAGTTAAAAATAACCTTTAAAAAAGGAACTAAGGCTGTGTAGAAGGAAAGCAGATAACTTGAGGAGCTGAGCTGCTGATGAAGTAAAATATTTCAGTCTCAGAGGAGATGTTTCCCTGTTTGTAGTCTCCAAGTTGGAAAGAGAAAGAGAGCATGTTCTAGTGTCAGAGGAGTGGAATTAACATGCTATTTTCCAACTTTCTATGTCAAAGGGATGTTTAATTTACTATTTGATTTAATTATTCATTGCATCTAATACACTTAACATTTCAATAATTAACTTCTACAGCAACTGTGAGGAAAATCTGATTTATCTGTTTATTTCTGTCTTTGGCTGTCTGATTAGCCATACTATCCTCTTCTCTGTAATGAAAACACTGAGACAATTACAGGGACAAATCAAATGTCCAGAGCTTCCTTTGGCTGATACAAAGGCCGGGAAGTGAAAACAAGGTAAAAGGGTTTTTATTCTCATTGCCTTTTAAATAGAGTTGGAAGCTGAACCTTGTATCTGAACCTGTCTTCAAAATCTGGGAATATCCAGATTTAGGTTCATGCTCTACACCTGGGGCTTATCACTACTTTGAAACAAAAAGGAGGAAAACTAGATGTAGGTTTGCTTTTGTAAAATGCAAACCAGGGAAGGTTAAGATCTAAATATCCTTGTCTCCAAATCTTCAAAGTCATAACAGGACACGAGTTCTTGATTTGTCCCATCTTTGCTTTATTAAAAACAAAATCTTCTTCATTTTTCCCTTGAACATTTGACCATGTTTTCCATGGAAACACCACAGGTAGCCAGCAACTGAGAGCAGAATTCTCACATGTAGATTTCAGATAAAGGTGGAGAGAAAGCTTTGAAGGCTGATTTCTAAAATTTAAGCTTCTCCTGAGAAAGTTTAACCCTTTGATCACTCAGAACAAGCCATTCACATTAATGGGTCAGTTCCTCCTATTGCCGACTCTCCTCTTTCACTTCAGGCTCTAAGCTATTGTATAGTATTGCTGTGCACTGTTAAAACAGCTACTAGAGTCCCCTCCCACTCCTTGATTCAGATGTGAGTCCAGCGATGGGTGAAGTGATCCCTAGGCATAGTTTATAAAGCACCATGAGATCCTTTACGCATTCTATATGATCTCAATATTGCCATCATCTTTGAAGTGTGTGTTAGGGAGTTGCACATGGACATCTCAGGTTTTGTGTGCATACACTTTTGCCTTACAAAATTTGGGCCATAATATATACTTTTTCATATCTTTCACATGGTCTTATTATGTGAAGTCTTCTAGGTTGTCCTACCCACTCTGCAAATTTACACACACAGGGAGCAATGGATAATACAACCACAACTAAAACGAGGCATCCTTTTGGTCTTCTCGTTGTTTTTGCTGATACAGACTAACACAGCTACCACTCTCAAACAACTACAACTGTTAGCTACCAAATTTCCATGTTTGCAGAATATTTATTTTGCTCTTTAACTCACCATTCCTTTACAAGTAACTCCTCTCTGTAGTAAATAAGGTTAGAAAGCCTAATCATTAATTCTATTTATACCTAATATGTTATAAAGCCAAGGAAAGCAGGCCATTTTCCTCTCTGCTGGGGCACAAAAAGTGTATTAACTACACCAGCTAGTGCTGTGAATGATTTATTAATTCAATTTTGGAATGTGTGACTGTCAGATCATATAAGTTCATCTTATAAAAAGACAGTCTCTCTTAGGACTCTCTCACGCTTTTTTTAAACCAACTGACTGACACTTCACCTGGTTCACCACTGTATCCATCTATCTCCTTGTCTCTCTTTCTGTCTGTCTCTGTAAGTGTGGTATAGAGGTTATACAGATTGCTGGTCAATATTAAGAAGTTGTTTTTACCCTAAGGACAGGCATAGGGGTAGTACTCAGTGCTCTAGTGGCTTTACAGTCTCAATCTATGCCCTAAATTCTTGTCTTTGGCCCGCGGACTAACCCTCTCCGTGGAGCACTGAATAAACAGAATTGCTTGTTTCCAAAGGGAATTCTGCATTGCTCTTCTTTGCCAGAGGTAGGGTTGCTAAGCCTCTCAAAGATGAGGAGCAGAACAAGGGGACATATGTGGGATATTCTGGGCCTAAAGGACTTTTTAGAAAACAAGAATGTGTGTGTATAGCTATAGATATATATGCACAAAGAGACCAACCGACATAGGTATCGATATAGCAATGCAGCTATAGATTATAAATTAGATTTGGATAGATAGATATCTATCTTATCTATCTATCCAAATATAATCTCATTCTCTCTCTCTTTATACTTACATACATATATATGGACATAGGTATAGGGAAAGAAGAGGATAGAATAGAAAATAGCACCTAGGCTATAAGAAAACATCAGATTTGTTTTTACAGGCAGCTCATGTTCTTAAAACATTCCACTTATGAACCCATGTAAGGTCAATTTAGGTTTTGTGAAAACAAGCTTTTACAAAGCCTAACATCAAACTGTCTGGTAACAATCTGGATGGTTTTGCCTTCATTCCCCTGCTGTGTTTTCAAGCGCAATATTGCTGCAACATGATAATCACAGAAAAGCAGAAAGTGAAACTGATAGAAACTAACTAATGAAAGAAAATGAAATTGGACTTCATTGTCCAAGCTGAGAGAAATGCAAAAAGCAAACCAGAAAATGGTAAACATTACAAGCAAAATCAGATTTTTATTTTTTACATTTAGTAACCTGAGGTGCTATTTTCTTAGCAACACACGTAAAAGAAGCAATTTTTCTTTTAAACATGTGAGATCAGAGTCTGTTCCTGATTATACGGCTGGATATTCAGCATGACTCCTATGGCCCTGATATTGCATCTCCAATGAAGCTGCTCCCGATTTACAAGCATGCGAGGCAGAGGAAAGCTGGCACAGTGGTGAGGGTGCAAGTTTTGGAAGACCCAGGTTCAATTATCTGCTCCACCCCAGTCCTTCAGTGTGAACTTGGGAAAGCCAGTTAAACTCAGATTCACAGAGATATTCAGGCTCCTAACGTCCACTGAAATCACTGTTTTCAATTGATTTAAATGGAAACAAGGAGTCTAAATAGCTTTGTGGATCTGGCATTCATCTCATTGTGCTGAATGCTTGAAAGGAGTTTGGCTTCTAAGGGCCACTGAGCCCAATGCCTCAGTTTCCCATCTGTACAATAATGATAAGAGCACTGCTCCATCCGACAAGGGTGCTGCGAACATAAACACAATAAAAATTGTGAAGTGCTCAGATACTCTGTGGTAGAGGGGTCATAGAAGTTATTAAAGGGGGATAATCAGGGCCAGTAAATCTAATTTCCACAGCCTTGGTATTGTCAGGGGGGCAGTTTGGAATAAGGGCTGCAGAATGAAGCTTCCACTTAGGTTATTTTTCATTTTTATATGTTAGTCCCTGCCCTGCTCCTCCGACATATCCCCTCCTACCACCCCTCTTCTCTGATTTGTCTAGGGTGATCAGACAGCAAATGTGAAAAATTGGGACATGGGGTGGGGGGTAATAGGAGCCTATATAAGAAAAAGACCCAAAAATAGGGACTGTCCCTATAAAATAGGACATCTGGTCACCCTAGATTTGTCCTCTGGTTTCCTGTCTATTTACTTGTGCATGTAGGAAAAGTCTCATGACTGTCAAGTCAGGAGGAGGATACACACAGTGAAAGAACAACATAACTCCATGCTTCTGGCTGTACCGAGAGACATTCCTATAACCTCCAAGGTGTTCTTAAGTGGTTGGATAGAGGCTTTTATGAATCACATTTAAATTAATATTAAAAAAATAGGCTACGATTTATTTTTAAACCTATTTTATACACAGTGATTAGACCTTTCCAAAGCTGGGTGGCAGTGAGTGGGCTTTGTAAAATTTCAGTATTACTCTTCTTGACCCAAGCGGTTAGCCAGTTAGAAATTGATGACAGAGTCAGGTATTTCTTTGATGCAATCCTGTTTATTTTCAAAGAATGTACAAAGTTCTGTTTCCCTGAACACAGCAGGGATCAAACTACAGGAGACAGTTTCTTTGCTCACAATTCTAAGCCTCTCTCCAGCCAGCACTTTATCCAAAAATTTTATCTTTTAGCTTTTTTCTTAGGGATATGCTGCCTGGGCTTCACTAGCTGTGCCTGGGGCTTCTTTGCTCCATCTCTGTGCTTTTCTAGGTATTTCTGCTGCTTTTATTGCACACAGAGATATACACAGCTCCATGGATCATTGCCCTAGCCCTTCGTTTGCTATATCAGTCTCCATGAGAGAGACCTCTCCTGCCAACAAAAAACTTCCATATCCAATAAGTAGCGTTAAGATTATGGGGAGGAAAGCGCTCCTGCTGACAAACCGCTGTTCACAGAGGTGCTTTTTGTTGGCAAAACTTTTGTCATTTGGTATGTGTTTGTGGTTTTTTCACACCCCTGAATGACAAATTTTTGTCATTTAGTTTGCAGTGTAGAAAAAGCCTAAGGGAGTTCGATGCCCAAATCCCACTGAACTTTAACGAATGTAGGCATCTTTAAAAATCTTAGCTTTAAGCATGCACTTAGCTTTAAGCAAGTGATCAGTCCTGAAGCTAATTGGACTCTGCAGGAACAACATCCAAGCTCAAAGAACTCTTTGTAGGATTGGCATGTTAGACTTTAAACTGTTTGGACTGATTGGCCCATTTCATTAATTTTTCAGTGTTATTTACATCTATAGCATTAGATAGACAGATAATAATGCAATGAATGATTAATCTTCATCATCTAATGAAGATACATTCAAATTAATTATTTCCTGTGAAGTCCTCATTTTTGGCACTGTGGGGGTTTCAGTTTGAGTCCATCTCAAAATAAAATAATTCTATCAGATCGTAATCTCAACAATAAACGTCATTTCTCACCAGAGGAAATAGCTGTAAAAAGTTACCTTCAAACTGGGAAGTATTACAATTCTGCAACAACATGATCATGATCTCAATTCCATTTTCAGTCACTCAGGCAGTATTTTGCAGCTATATCTCTCAAAGTTAACCACACTTTACTTAATCATCTGCATATTTGAAATGCAAATAACAGGGTCAGTTCTATTACATGACTCTGATTCAGGCCAGGCTGATACTTTGCAGGATTACAAATATATGAGGCAAGAAAGACAAGCGTTAGGGAAATGAATCGCTTTTCAACTCATTTGTAAATTCAAGATAGAAAGGAACCTATGCACACTGGACATGGAAGGTAATAAGTACACTGATCACTGACTTACCTTTCAGATCTTCCCATATGGGGAAAAAAAATAGGGGTGGAAGGAGAGAGAAAAATATTTTAGCTTTGCTCATTTCTGGGGAGGTTTCACCCTTGTGATTTCAGGATGCTCTGGGTCTCTGCACTTAAGGGACTTCTGGGTCTGGCTTAGCCCCCAGACAGGCTCAGACAGCACTCAGCAAAAAGTAAAAGAGAGTGAGGAAGGGACGGGAGAACCCTAATCCCCTATTAACAACCCAAAGCCTCAAGAGAGGCAATTAATAAGTCTTTAAAAACAATGAAAACTCCTATCCCAAATGGATCTCTGCCCCTGCAGAGGGAGACATGCCAGAGGGTACATCTACACTATGGGATTATTTCAGTTTTACATAAACCGGTTTTGTAAAACAGATTGTATAAAGTCGAGTGCACGCGGCCACACAAAGCACAATAATTCGGCATTGAGCATCCATGTACCAAGGCTAGCATCAATTTCTGGAGCGTTGCATTTGTGGGTAGCTATTTTGTAGCTATCTCATAGTTCCCGCAGTCTCCCCCACCCATTGGAATTCTGGGTTGAGATCCTAATGCACGATGGTGCAAAAATAGTGTCATGGGTGATTCTGGGTAAATATCGTTACTCAATCCAATCCTTTCTCTGTGAAAGCAACGGCAGACAATCATTTCACATCTTTTTTCCCTGGATTGCCCTGGCAGACACCATAGCATGGCAACCATGGAGCCCGTTTTGCCTTTTGTCACTGTCACCGTATGTGTACTGGATGCTACTGACAGATGCGGTACTGCAGTGCTACACAGCAGCATTCATTTACCATTGCAAGGTAGCAGAGATGGCTACCATCCCTATTGTACCGTCTGCCATGCCATTGTAAATTGGCGATGAGATGACAGTTATCAGGCGTTCTGTACCATCTGCTGCTATCATGGGTGCTCTGGCTGGCCTTCGCTGAGGTCGGCCAGGGGCGCAAAGACAAAAATGGGAATGACTCCCCGGGTCATTCGCTCCTTTATGTTTTATCTAATAATAGAGTCAGTCCTGCCTAGAATATGGGCAAGTTAAGTAGAGAACACAGTGTACCAGAGAACCAGAGAGCCAGCCGCTCCATGTCCAGATCCGCAGAAATGATGAGCTGACATGCCATTCTAGGGGTGCCCCTGCAACAACACCACCCGTTGCTTCTCCTTCCCAACCCTCCTGGGCTACTGTTGCATGTCCCTCCATTTGTGTGATGAAGTAATAAAGAATGCAGGAATAAGAAACACTGAGTTTTTTAGTGAGATAAAATGAGTGGGAGGCAACCTCCAGCTGCTATGATAGTCCAGCAGAACATAATTGGTGGCGGGGAAGAGGACCAGCCTCTCCGCTGCTATCGAGGTAGTCCATTGTAGTTCACAGAATCTTTTCTTTTAGACATGAACGGGGAGCTGATGGCGCTCAGCCCCCAAGTTGCTTTATGATGAGGACGCGGTTACCAGCCGTTCTGTACCATCTGCCGGGAATGGACCGGGATCATCTTTATTGGTTTTACCCAGGCGCCCCGGCATCACGAGGCCATCAGGACACTCACAGGATGATGAGGACGGCTATCAGTCTTTTGTCTGTAACTCTGCCATCAGGGAGGGGAGGGGAGAGGATGCTGCTGTTGCAGTGACGCAGCACTGTGTTCTACAGCAGCATCGCAGTAGACCATACGGTGACATTGAAAAAGTCAAGAAATGTTTTTTTCCCCTTTTTCTTTCAGGGGGCGGGGGGCCGAGATGGGGGTAAAGTGACGAGATATACCCTGCACCACCCTGGACAATGTGTTTGAAACTACAGCATTGGGAGCTCCGGCGAAGAATGCAAAATGCTTCTAGGAGACTGCGGGGACTGTGGGATAGCTGGAGTCCTCAGTACACCCCTCCTCCTGAGCGTCATTTGATTCTTGGCTTTCGATACACTTGTCACACAGCACTGTGCTGTGGCCTCTGTCTATCATAGCCTGGATTTTTCTTCCAATGCTTTGTCATTTCATCTCTATAACAGAGCTCAAGAATAAACAGATTTGTCTCTCCATACAGATTAGATCCCGTATCTCCCGTACGGTCCCTGCTGGAGCTCTTTTTGGAGGTTGGGCGCATCGCACCCGTGCTGATCAGAGCTCCACACTGGGCAAAGAGGAAATGAAATTCAAAAGTTCGCAGGACTTTTCCTGTCTACCTAGCCAGTGCATTTGAGTTCAGATTGCTTTCCAGAGCGGTCACAATGGTGCACTGTGGAATACCGTCCGGAGGCCAATACTGTTGATTTGCAGCCACACTAACCCTAATCTGACATGGCAATACCGATTTCAGCGCTCCTTCTCTCGTCGGGGAGGAGTACAGAAACCGGTTTAAAGAGCCCTTTATATCAATATAAAGGGCCTCATTGTGTGGACGGGTGCAGGGTTAAATTGGTTTAACGCTGCTAAATTCGGTTTAAACGCATAGTGTAGACCAGGCTAGAGACTCCATGAAGTCTGCTAGGACCGTTTGTATTTATATTGATTTGACATGGAAGGACCTCAGATCCTCCAGTGAGGGGTGGCAGCAACGTCTTATGCTGTAACAAATAATAAAATAGTCTTGCCACTCTAGTTCCTTTGCTTTATAATTTGTCTGATTCATCCAGGGCAGCTCTGGTAATAAAACCAGGACATGCTCCTCTTCTTCCCAGATCGGGATTAGATAATTAAATGGATGTTTCTACCACAATGTTTTTATATAACACACACACACACACACACACACACAATCTATCTATCTATATATACAGGCTTGTGTATGGGGTGAATTAATACTGTATCTCCAAAAGATCCTACTTGGAACCAGGAAACAGTAGAAAGAAATTGATTTGGATCTAGCTCGGTTGTACGTTAATCTAAGTTGAGGTATGTTCCTTTCTGCATTATACAGTGTAAGACTGGGAAAGCAGGTTTATAATGGTTTAGAAAATCAGGATTGGGGTGATTTACTCCCACTTTGTAGCTACTTTGCACAAACACAAATGAATGCTCAAGACACAAGGAATAGAAGAATCAGACTATCCAGGCCTGAGTCTTGTTTACATTAAGTCCCTTGGGGTATGTCTACACAGCATATTGGAACAAGCAGGAGCAAGCATTCCAGCCCAGGTCAACAGACTCAAGGTGGTGAGGCTCATGATAGGGTGACCAGATGTCTGAATTGTATAGGGAAGTCCTGATTTTTTGAGTCTTTTTCTTATATAGGCTCCTATGAATCCCCACCCCATCTCAATTTTTCACATTTTCTGTCTGGTCACCCTACGTTAGCACTCTAAAAATAGTTGTAGACAGAGCTTTGAAGCTGCGGTTTGAGTGGAAGCTCAGGCCCTGAAGCAAAGGTCAGTGAGAAAGTGATTGGTATGTTGCAAAAGGTGCATATAAGTGAAATGTTTCAATGCTATGCTTGAATTTAACAATCCCGCTTCCATGCATTGTCCCCTGTGCTTCACCAGATGTGGCCTTCAGGAACTCTCCATGCACCCCTCATGGCCGCCTCCGCCAGATAAGAAAGAGGTCAAGATGCAGCAAAGAATACATGTTCTGGGAGGTACTGCAGTGCTCCAGTACAGAGAAAAGGGAATGAAAAGAATGCTGGGAAGCCAAAAGGCAGGACAGAAAAGAGAATCAACCGTTTGCTAGGGATGCAACTGAGTGGATGAAAAAAGTAATGGAGGGGCAAACAGAAATGCACAAGTCTTTAATAATGGTTCAGAGTGAGCAGGTTCAGGCTCAACCTCCACTGCAGCACGTGTACAATTCTTTACCAGCCCCCGGCCAACACATTCCTTTTCACTTTCGGGGACTCCTCAGTTTCCCCATCATTCCACACCCTCACACAACTTTCACAATGACAGCTGGACCTACACGCAGTTGTGACGGTTGGCCCTGTCCCAGTCCCTTTTTTCCCAGCAAGCATATGTGTTTTGGTGAGTGTCGCTGTGCTTTTTCTTAATCAATAAAGGCAAAGTTTTATAATGGTAAATCATCTTTATTTTGTTTTCTACAAATTCACATTGCAATCACAACGTATACATGTACAGGCATTTTAATAATTTTCTTACTGGCACATGTGGCCCCAAATATCAAGATAGCCTCCTAGGAAAAAAGCCTGGAATGCACCATGGAAGCTACTCTAAAGATATATGTTGCTGCTGCTCATTGTCAAAGTGCTTCCTCAAAGCCTCCCTGAATTCAATTGCTGCCTTGTGGGCTTCTCTGACAGCCGTGGTATCTGGCCGCTCAAACTCAGAATCCAAGCGCTCTGCCTTAGTGCTCCACCCCTGAGCAAACATTTTACCCTAAGATCCACAGAGATTAGGCAAAGCGCAACATGTGACTATGATCATGGGAACATTCTCCTCATTAAGGTCTAACCTGCTATAAAGGCAACGCCAGCGCACCTTTAATCTGCCAAAGGCACATTTAACCGTCATTTGGCACCTACTCAGCCTGTTGTTGAAATGCTTGTTACTGCAGTACAGGTATCCTGTGTAAGGTTTCATGATCCAGGGCTGTACGGGGTAAGCGAGGTCTCCCATGATTACTATGGGCATTTCCACATCCCCCACTGTAATTTTGTGGTCTGAAAAAAAGTCTTCACTTGCAGCTTTCTGTACAGCCTGTGTTCCTCAAGATGCATGTGTCATGCACCTTTCCAGACCACCCCCGCTGATGTCAGTGAAATGTCCACGGTGATCCACAAGTGCCTGCAACACGCTGGAGAAGTACTCCTCCTATTGATGTACACTGTTGGAAGGTGGTCTTATGCTAAAATTGGAATGTGTGTGCCATCTATCACCCCTCCACAGTTAGGGAAACCCATCTCTGCAAAGCCGTCCACTATTTCATGCACATTTCCCTGAGTCACAGTCCTTTGTAGCAGGATGCCATTTATTGCCCTGCACACTTGCATTAATGCAGCCCCAACGGTAGACTTCCCCACTCCAAACTGATTTGCAACCGACCGATAGCTGTCTGGAGTCATCAGCTTCCAGACAGCGGTTGCCGCACACTTCTCTACCGAGAGGGCAGCTCTCATTCTGGTGTCCTTGTGTCGCAGGTCTGGGACCAGTGCAGCACACAGTTCAGGATGGTGGCTTTATACATCTGAAAGTTCTGTAGCCACTGCTCTTCATCTCACACTTGCATGATGATGCAATCCCACCATTCAGTGCTGGTTTCCCTAGCACAAAAGCAATGGTCTACCCTATGCAGCTGCTTTGTGAATGCCAAAAGTAATGTAAAGTTGCTGCTATCCATATCATGCAGAATGTTGGGCACCTGCGAGTCTTCCTCTGTCAGTAATTTCACAATTAACTGCACTGCCATGCATAATGTCCTCATGACACTTAACAGAGTATAGGAGGGAAGTGAAGGATCCATTTCTTCTCACAAAGATGCCGGGGTGCACAGCAGAGAATGACCATTGCAAAAATGCCACAAAAAGAAAGCTGGAAGCCCATGGAGTGCTGGAACACAAAGCATTGCATCATAGGACATTTAGCAAGGTCCCAAGATGCATCGTGACCCTCTATGCCTTTCCACAACACCTAGTGACAGCAGGTGTCACCCTGCACTGTGGGATACACACTCGCAGTGCATTGCTCACACTGTCAATGATGGTGCCCCTGATGTGGACGTGATCTGTCACTGGGCGGGGGGCTAGAGTGAACAAGCTTTTCTGATTTTTATTAAGTCGACTTTTGGGTGTCGATATAAGTGTAGTCGACAAAACTTGGTAGCGTAGACAAAGCCAAAGTGTCAATGAGATCTAGGGCCTTATTTCTGCTATCAGAACACCCATGGCCTCTCTCTCCCTTTGCACTTTGTACAGACATTCACAGAAATGCAAAGCAAGTGCAAAGAGGGTGTATAATTCCACCACATCAAATAGTAGCATTTTACATCCTCTTTCTCCTTACATTGCACAGGTGTAAACAGCAGCACATGGTGCAAGACCGTGGAGGGAATCAGGGCCGGATTCTCCTTTCACTAGCATCAATTTTATACCAGTGAAATTGCAAAGATTACAGTGCAGTCACTCCTGGTTTACATGAGTGTTACAGAGAAGAAAATCCAGCCCACAGGGTCTCAAGCTCCCCCTTCTTTTTTTTTTCTTTTGAATTTTATCTAAAGTTTTGAATGTGGCATAATTATTCTTTCAAATGGCATTATCCATAGAAGAAAAGCATGTGTAATTAGTATAATTAGTGTACCTCTTCAGCTGGAAAAAACAGATAAGCAGATACAGAGGGGAGTCTCACCAGATGGCCATAGGCCAGCATTTCTGTACACTCTGCTTTGCTGATCCTTATTAACCCTTTGTAAAACAGAGTGCTGTAAAATCACAGTGGGTGGAATCTACAGAGGAGCAGTGAAAGGGCGAATTTCAACCACAGTGACTGAAACCATTGTATCAAGTTAACCTCATCTCATGCAAGCGCTTCTACCCTTCTGTGAATCAGTCCTCCCCCATCACTCGCCTGAGCTTCTCTGATCCATCTTGTCTGCATCATCCGTCTCATCAGGGCATCACTTCACTTGCATTAACGAATGGCTCAGCAGGTGTGTGAGGGTAAGAGAAGTCAGGCTGCTGTGGACTTCAAGGAGCCAATCTATCAATATAATTGGTGCCCTAACTGTCAAAAGACTTCTCAGGCACTGACAAGCAAGAGACACATAATTACATGGCATGATTCTCTCTTTGAAAGGAAAATTGAACTTAATAAACAATGTCCACAGGGTGCAAAGGGGAAAATGGTTCTCTCATTGTACTCCTGAGTCATTTCTGCTCCTCTTATGTATCCTGCAATAAAGTGATCTCTCCAATAGGGACAAGAGATTTATTGAACCTATCAATCTAATGTAAGGTATATTTTCCACTTGCACCTACATTACCCCTGAATGGGCTGCAAGTCTTTTACCTTCTAGAGGCAGGAGGTGTCTCTGCATTGAATTTTTTTGCACAAGGATGCAGTGTTTTGTGACACTGTACCCCATATTCTTCATAGTGATATTATTACGATACGAGTATAGCATAATTATGATGAATTTTATTCAAGATGGGTCATGTGAGGTGTCACTGGAAAAGTTATGATTTGATGAAGATGATTATCCTATTTGTATGCATGTATCATTTTTGTATCCAAAGTTAGGAATATTGACTAGGGATCTGTAATTCAATCGTGCTTACTCCGGGTGACACCCACAACTAGCCTTTCTCTTACAACAATGAAGAAACCAGACAGCAAAGACAATGGACTCCAGAAGAACTTAACCTTCCTGTGAACATTCCAGAAAGTCTATAAGTAATGGCTGCTATAACTCAGCAAGGTATGCAAGGTCATGTGACCAGACCACATGTCTTTGGACTCCATCTTGATATATCAGTATTTTTCCACAAACTGGTCTGGGAACCAAGTTTTGAAACAAAGGGTTCCTACCCTATAATAAAGCTATATAATGCAGGGCGTGACATCATCTGTTTTTCTTCCCTCCCCACACAAGAAGACTCCTGAAAACATCAGAGGAAAAAAGACTGAGGGGTTGGGGGACGGCGAAGTGCTGGACCCAGGATAAAGGGATTTCTAGTCTGTGTACGAAGACCTGTATGAAGACCAAGCTGTAAAGCTGATGAAGCTTGTGCCTTAAGAATCTACAAGTCTGCCTGTGCCATCAGCTGCAGTGAAAATCTGCTATTCATATCCAATCTATCTAGTATATTAAGCTTGTGTTGCATTTTTGTTTATTTGCTAGGTAGTCTGCTTTGATCTGTTTGCTATCTCTTATAATCACTTAAAATCTATCTTTTGTAGTTAATAACTTTATTTTATGCTTTAATCTAAACCAGTGAGTTTGGAGTGACGTACATGCGAATCTTAGAGAGGCTGTTGCAAATTCCTCTCCCCACTGGGGTGGAGGGGGCGGGGGGGCGAACTCTATAAGCTTATGCCGTACAGTTCCCTGTGCAACACAAGATAATATAATTTTGGATTTATGCTCCAGAGGGGGTGCATGTCTGGGAAGCTGAGTTATCTTGGCTTTAGCCTTTCTACTGTTGGTTCATGTAGTGGCTAGTCAGAGAGCCTGCATGTAACTGCAGATGGGTGTGTCCCTACCTGTGTTTATGCTGGAGGAAGTGTAAGACCGGGAGTGTGTCCGCAGCTTGTCACAGCAGCACAGTGAGAGTGCAAGACCAGGCTGGTGGGGCAGAGGGCTCAGTGGTACCCCAGTTATAGTTGGCACCCCGGGGGAAACGATCACACATTTTTCAAGTTAACAAAAGAGGAGGAGCAGAAGGTGGAGTAGGAGTGTGTTTGTGGGGAGAACTGATATACGGAGGGTGGAGAGGTCAGTCTGAACGCTCCGAAAGAGAAAGAAAAGGGGAGGAAATCTAGCTAATGCTGTGATTTAGCCGTCAGGGATAGCTCACATATCAGTATTTTATACTGAAGATCAAATGTTTCAATGGCCTTAATGTAAGCAGGGTATAGAACAGAAGTAATGGACTGCTTTGTTCAGCCTCTGCAGGTCAGAAAACTTGAGTATGAGAGCAGATTTCCCTTGCTGACCTCCCATGTCCTCTATCCATTACCAAAGGTAAAATCAATTCCAAAAGAGAGTCCCAAGCAGAATCAGAAGTGTCCCAGCTGAAAGCATCTGAAGGGTTTCAAGGTGCACTAAATAGGACCTCCCATAGCAGGATGACTTCAAAACTATTTGTACTGGGCCTGTAAAGGTAGAACTTGCCTGGATAAACTCTAAGGCAAGTTTCTTTATGTACGGAGGCTTCCACTCAGGACAAAATTCAGTTCCCTCCCTGTGCATGTTCTCCAGCCTGGCACTAATAGTAGGCAGTCCAGCCTGATAGTAAGATTACAGAAAGGACCTAGCAAAATGGGGTCCTGGTATGGGATTCCTAGTCATTATTGTAATAAATAAATGATAAAGGGTAAAATTTTCACAAGTACCTAAGTGACCTAGGATAGAACTGGATTCCACTTTGTGCAGGATTTTAATATTTTGAAAATTGGTTTCATTCCAATTTGAAATGCAAACCAAAAATTTAAAAATTCTCCATAAAAGGGAGTGAAGCTTTGACTCTGGGGCCATTCATCATGGATCCGGGAAGCCCTGAAGTCCCCAGCTGGAAGGCAGTCTGCCTGGGGGACTGTCTTAGAGCCACAAAGCCTGGAAGCATTGGGAACCCCAGCAAACTGCCAGGTAGGCTGCTAAAGATGTGAGCTGGTGAGCTAGCAGGTTTCAGACACAAGCCTGTCCAGATTCCATTGGGTCTTTGGTGAAATGGAACTTTCTGTCTCAAATGTTTCAATTTCACTGAATCAGTACATTCCAATGAAAAAACATTTCACTGCAATGATTCCAAGTCACTCTAACTTGGATGCCTAAGTTCCATTGATTTTCAAATAAAAATTAGGCTCCTAAGCACCTAAGGGCTTGATTTTTAAAGGTACTTTAGATAGCTACTAGGATTTTCAAATGTATCTAGGTACTTAGTGGGTAATTCCCATTTAAATCAATGAGGTTTAGGCACCTAGCCACTTTCAAAATCCCACTAGATGCCTAAATATTTTTTTAAAATCTGGTCCTAAGTCACTTTTGAAAATGGGACTCAGGCCCCTACATCACTTGGTTGGTTTGAAAATTTTACCCAAAAGCCTTTACTATGAAAATGTGAGAGTTTTTACCTACTCTGAGTGAAACTCATTCATCTTCTGATTTACTGTGAGACTTTGTCCTTTTGTAAAAGCTCTAAACACTGTGACAGAAAAGGATTAACAGTTCTATATTCTTTTTTTTTTTAAAAAAAACATCCTATAGAATATAATAGAAAAATATCATGATTCTAGGATTCTATGGGATGGTTCAAAACCCTACAGAAATATCAGCATTTGCTATTAGGATTTTAGAATAATTTTCTGCAGAACCCTATTTGTTTCACCACTCTTTAAATTCTATAGGACTTTGCCACTGGAACAAAGTGAGCAAGTCACTTCAAGTCCCCTTGGTCTCAAGTTGGTCTGATGCCAGAAGAGAAATTGTGGTTTGCAGCTATTATATTTTAGTGGGCCTGATTCTATCATCCATAAAGAGCATAATAGACCTTTGTGCTGATGGCCAGCACAAAGCCTTGTTCTGAGGGCTTATGTGGTACACAGGGTTTGAACAGAGGGGTGAATTTCACTCACCATTTCAAAGGTGGAAGAATTGAGTTTTTAGAGATTTCTATCCTTCCTTCCTTGCTCAGCAAAACAGTCCAGAGATTTTCCAGTTCAGCTAATACATCCCTTCTAATGCTGCATCCACAAGGCTATTTGCATATATAACAGATCATGAGGTAACCATGGCAAATGCGGCAATTCCTAGTGAGGGATTTTGAACTTTAAATCTTCATTTGCCATTCAAGGTCACTTCACAGCTACTTGCTCAAGAGCAATGTGTGCCGCACTCCGCATGGGAAAAGTAGCATGTTATTCTATTAGAGGAAAGAGAGAGAAAAAAGGATGCGACAAGAGATGTCTGATTAGAATTTGTTTCTCTCTCACACAGGCTCCCAAGCCAGTCTGTGAGAAAGCCTGTAAAGTGAGTGCCAGCTCTGCATGAAGAGCATGAACCATCAGGTGAGAGACGTCCAGAGAGGTAGATTGGTGATTATTATTAGTTGAATATTACAGACAGGAAAACTGAGAGGGTAGTATGATGTACCTAGGAGGCACTGTGGTCCAATGAATAGTATGACAGCCCCAAGCATTCAAAAGAGATGAGTCAACCCCGCCTCCCCCAAAATCATGAGATTAAAACAAAAATCATGATTTTTAAACCAAAAATATAATTAATGGGTTTTGTTTTTCATTTACCTTCTGATTTCTGAGCCTTTGGGGTGCATTTGGGTCACAGTTTAAGGTTTTTCTCCACTATGAGCTAAGCTAGAAACTTACTTTTTATTAAATTTAAAAAAAGCAAAAGAAAAGAGCAAAAAAGAAGTTGAGATTCTCTTCTATTCACTTGACTTCAGAAGCTGTGGCTGTAAGAAAGACACCAAATATTGGGTGTCTTACAATAAAATCATGAGAGTTGACAGCACTGGGAGAGGACAGAGTTAGGCGGCTCACATTTTAATCTTGGTTGTTGTTATTTATTTGTACTGTGGTAGCATCTAAAGGCTCCCAGCAAAGATCAGGGTCTCATTATGTGAGGCACTGGGCACACATAGCAAAAAGAAAGTCCCAGCCCCAAAGATTTTCTTTTTTCTTTCCACTTTCCTATTCACGGTTGGTGACTTTTATAGCCTTCTTCCAAAACTTGACACTGTATTCCTGGCTGTCAGGCAAAATTGGATTCTTAATCCATGGACAGTGTCTTTGGCCTCCCTCTTGGTCATCTTCCGTCCACCATCATTGGAAGGGCCATCCTATCAATATAACTCTCAAGTCTTCACCGGACATGTCCATACCAACATGGCCTAGCTTCCATCAACTTGTCTTCAAGTGAGACAACCGACATTAGGGTCCTCACAATCCCATTTCATTTCCTATCATGGAGTGCCCAACCTTCATTTCCAAGGTGGAGAGCAAATGATTTCTTTCCTTGTGGCAGGCCAAGTCTCTGTGCCATACATAAAGATGGGTCAAATTACAGTTTTGACATTCTAAATATTTTGACTTTTTTGGAATTTGTTTGTTCTTGATTTAAACAATTTGATGAATTTCACACAAATTCATAAAATGTGTCGGATGACTCCAATTCTCCCGATTTTAGCGAAAAAAATAAAATAAATAAATCATCCCCAAAATGTCACCTGCTCTACAAAAATCATCTCTCTTTCCCTCCTCTCCTCCTTTTTAAGCCAACATTAGACAATTATGAAAAGGAAAATCAGTGGCTAGTGTTGCGACTTTAAATAAATAAGAGGGGAGGGGATTCCAATGTAAACATGTGATTTCCAGACATCTCTTCCTATTGTGTGGGGTAGAGAGCTGTGTTTATTCCTCTGAACCAATTTGCTAAATGTAGAAAGTTTCTAAGCCCTGTTTCCATGACCCCAAGATGGCAGTGGTTAAAGAGTAGGGTTGGGAGGCTATTGCTTAGAGTATGGGTCATCAAATGCTTCCCACACTCCCTCTCTTCCCCAGTTGTGAAGTACACAGATTGCCCATGAGGAGTAAATTGCCACTGGATCATCTTTCTAGTCTGATTAGACCTTTCTGATGTAAACTCCAACTGGCAGGCCATGGATTTTCCCCTACAGAGAATCATTTTACAGATTAGCTAGAGTCTGGCATCATTTATTTATTTGACTCTGTCACCACAGAAAGCAGCTGATCGGAAAGCAACCGGAGACTCCTATTCATGGGTATCCTGTGCTATTTTGTTACAGGGTGAGGAACCCCACATCCGCAGACGGGATAGTTCAAAATGATGGTGTTGGTTTCTACAGTCAACTTGGAATTCAGACAGTTTTCAGTAGGGCTCGTTGAAAATTTTACACTGAAAGTTTTTTTTCCTAAGGGAAACTGGGTTTTCCACTAAGTAAAATGTTTCACAAAGTTTCTGCTTTCTGCGGAAAATTTTGACTTTTCATACCCTAATAATAAAATTTTGGCCAAAATATCAAAAAAAAACTTTTGGTATTTGGCTGAAAACTTTTTTGACTGTTCATAAAAAAATGTCCATGGGGAGAAAATAAAACATTTTCCAACGCTCTGGCTCTGAGCTAAGTCTGTAGAGAAGATTCATTTAACTCTAAGTGATCTCGGTGCCACTAGATGGGACAGAACATCACACCCAGAAGGTGTGCGGGTTACACTTGCTCCTCTCCTTCTGCAAGGAGAAGAAATGGTGGCTTTTTCTGATGCCGAACCCTTGTCCAAGTTCCCTACAATTAATTAAGCTCATGACCTAAATTTATTATAACATGTTTCCATACCCTGTAGGGCGATGATCCGCCTCCACTCTCATACTTGTTCATTCTGCACGACCAGCAATGGCAGTCCCTCCACAGAGCCTCGCTACTGTTGATGCCAGAGCCTCCTCCTCCTGTGAGGGTCCTGCCATCTGGAACAGCCCCCCGTATCTGTTCATATCATTAAGCTCCTCTATAAACATGAGCCAGACACAACGACATGTCCTGGTTGCTTTGCCCCACCCAGGCTAACCATTAAGTATAATTTACAGGTGCTTTCTGTAGTCAGAAGTGTGAAGCAGCCAATGGTGGGGCACTAGTGAATGTGGCCCATAGTTTTTCCCTTTCCTCTGCTGTTAAGTGGCTCCCAAGTAGGGGGACCCCAAAACGAGCTGGTTCTGAGACCGTGCGGAGTTGGTCGACGCTACGCCCAGCTCATGAGACAGCTCATGGTGTCCGACACCATCAGGTGTGTCCAGAGCCATTTATACAGAACACATCACAGGACAGCGTCAATACCACACTGAGTAATCGAGACTGCCGACCAGGGAAATAACCCACTTCCTTCCCTGATGAACCAAGGGACGTACCCCACCCATGTACTTAGTTGCTACACCGATACTGACTTGGACTCCTTATACAGTCTGTGGGTTGCGTACCCAAGCCCACTTATCCACTTTAAAAACTCTTGCACCCCAATCTGGGTCTATGCTGGTTATGTGATACGTATGTATCTCTTCATCCTTGCAACCGATACCTGTAATCCCTCATAACTCAAGTCGGACGCCAGATGTACAATACCTTCCCTCTTAAATTGTGGATATTTAAATTTAACTTTAATAAAATTTTTAACTCAGCAATTGCATTGTTTGCACAGCATCACTGTGACACATTCCGCAACAGAGTTTGTCTGGAACAGACTTTACATAAACTGAATCATTGTAGATCAAAGTTATTCAACAATAGACACAGTGCGAGCAAAGCCCAGATCCAAAAGGTCTCACTAACTCTTGTTCCCTACAAGAGGCAACACTTGTATTGCTCTGCCTGCGCTTGTTGCTCAGTGAGTCAGCGACCTCATTTACTGCAGATCTTGTAGACGAAGGTTTCAAGTGTGTTCTAAGAACTGGCATCAAATTTATTTGCTAGATCACACAGCCTGGATTCAGTACACAATTAATCTGATTCTCTGTGGCCATGTAGTATGATCCAGATCCTCTGCTGTGTATATCAGCGTAGCTCCACTGAAGTCAATTTAGCAGCAATTTACACCCACTTTTCACTGGTGTAAAGAACCACCTTAGAAGACTAATCCTTCACTGTTCTACAGCAGCAGAGCATCACTGATGTTAATGCAGCGAGGCGATTTTACACCAGTGCAGGATCAGTCCTCTTATGTGGTTATTTTCACCAGTGAAAAGTGGGTGTGAAGTAAAATCAGACCAGATTTACCTGCACATTGCCTTCCCTTTGCAATGTAAATGTCGACACAAGATGCAGGGCAACAGAGAGTCAGGTGTTCAGAGTCTTCACCAGAAGGAGGTTAGAGAAAGGCAAAGTATTATTATTCTAAAGTTACTTGGCAGGCCACTTTTTTAAAAAAAAAGAAATGTTTTCCAAACTCTCTGGCCTCCATGATTAATGAATATACTGAAGACCTAGTCAAATGCATCTCAGGAACAGATGGGCCTGTTTTGGCTCAATTGCCACCAAGAGGCACTTTATCATTTTTCTTTCCCCCAAATGTACTTATTTTATTTATTTTGTCAAGACTCTAAATTTTCAACCCAAAAGGGAGAGGAGGAGAGAAGTCAGGAGGGAGAAAGCTTCCTCTGGTTAGAGAGAAAAGCTGAATGAAACAGAAGGGAAGGAGAATGATATACAAAGAGCAGGTGGATAGGCTGATGGGGCTGGATAGAGACATACTATTGTGCAAGTTATTCCATGCAAAGGGAATTCATCCACCCATAGTCCTATTGACTTCATTTGGGCTCTGTACAGGATGGGACAGCAGGGGTTGGAGGGGAAGGTGGGTGGCGGAAATCAGGACCGGAGAGAAGAAAGGGAGAATAATGAAAAGAGAGGAAGAGAAAAAAAGAAATGACAAGGAGGGAGGGGAAACAAAGGAGCTAGAGAAGACTAGAGAGATAGGGAAGACAAAATAGAAATACAAGGAAGAGGGAGAAAAAGCAAGAGGAAAGAAGAGGCAGAGAGGGAAAAGTTAGAGAACAATAAAGGAGGAGAGGGGGATGTTTTTTGTTTGCATCATGAGGCTAAGAATTCATCTAGTTTATTAAATGAAAGGACCCCCTGAAGATTCCAACTCTCCGGAAAGCAGAAGGAGCTTATTGTACCAGCTACAAACACAACCTGCTTCACTGCTTTGTAATCAGAACCAGAGAGATCATGGGGATGTGACGCTGGGGCATCAGAAAGAAAACTTTGCAGTGTGCTAATTCATTTTGTATTGATATTTTTATTACCGCTCCTATTGTTTTAACCCTAAACACAGCCCAGAGAGACACTGAAAATAAGGTGGAGTTTGTAAAAATTTTCAGACTTCTAAGATCTCTTTTTGGAAATGAAAAATTTTCTTGAAAGTCTGGATGCAAAAAAACCCGCAGCTGACTGAAATATTTAGCCAGCTGCTTTAACTAGAGTTTATTTAGGACACAGAGGTTAGTGAGAGGTTTGCCATTGATTTCAGTAGATACAGAATCAAGCTCTTAGAACATTAAGGTTCTAATTGTCAAGAGCCATAGTAAGGTACGGAAAGGAATCAACTTAGGTTACCTCAATGTAAGTCACTTTTAAACTGATTGTCCATATAAGGGACATTGCAATGGATTTAACTGAATCCCTTTCTAAACCAAATCAGTGCAGTTCTTGTGTGTGTAGATAAGGACTGAGTTACATTATGTCTGATTTTCAGAGCTGCTTAAGGATACCTTTGTGTGTCTCAGTTTACCTCCTTGCAACATGGGGATAGTCCACTACACCTGGCATTACTATGATGATACAGTTAATACTATTTGTAAAGTGCTTTGCAATCCTAGAATGACAGACAATACAGAAGTGGCTTGTAATTTTTTTATTGTCATCTTTGTATTTCATCTTTTCTTTCCTTCTCTTTTGGCTTCCTTGGTTGGCATACAGGAATAGAAGATTACATAGAATAACAATAGCCAAATTCTTCTCCTGGGTGGTGAGTGAACAGAACCGAATTTGTGCGCGTTTAAAAAAAAAAAAAGGGACCCCTCTCTCTCATCTTCCCCTCCCCTCTTTCTCTCTCTCCCTCTCTCCAAAGGCAGAAGGTATACATTGTACAGCCAAGCTGCCAAATCAGATTTCAGCAGGCGGACATGATAGAAAGAACAACCAGATCTCAGGATTAAATTTGCTTTGCTCTCTGCTCCCTGACCTTTGACAGGGGTGTTTGTGTCATCCTGGCATCATCAGCTGAATCTTAGGGTATTTATTTAAGCCTAGCAAATGGAGGCTAGAATTTCTCCACAGCCCTCGCTACCTGCAGCTTGTCAGCTCTTTGCATCCTCTGTGAAAAATATGGTATACCCTTGAGCAGAGCAGAGCACAGGGAGGAATCCAGAGGGCAGGTTGGCATGCATGTATGGGAGACAGAGAAAACACAAGGCCTTAAAGCAAATGAGAATCAACCCCAAACTCAAACTTGGTTTACAGAGCCAAGATTTGTCCTAAGGGATGAATTTTTTCTTATCCTTATAGCTAACATTTATGCTACATCCCTCTGTGCCTGAGCTTCCCATCTGTAACACAGGGATACTTCCCTTCCTGGCCAGGCTGTTGTGAGGATAAATGTATTAGATGCTGTAAGGTGTGACAAAACTGCGGCGAAGGAGGCTGTGTTGTTTGCGTGAGGGTAATGAATAAGCTCCAAAAGAGAACAGAGACCCACTGTACTAGTTACCATATGGTGTACACAGAGTGAGAGTCAGTCCCTGCCTCAGTGACCTTACACTCTAAATTAGTGGCTCTCAAACTTTTGAACTGGTGACCCTTTTCACATAGCAAGCCTCTGAGTGCGATCCCCTTTATAAATTAAAAACAATTTTTATATATTTAACACCATTAAAAATGCTGGAGGCAAAGCAGGGTTTGGGGTGGAGGCTGACAGCTCGTGACTCCCCATGTAATAACCTTGTGACCCCTGAGGGGTCCCAACCCCCAGTTTGAGAACCCCTGCTCTAAATAGACTAGACTGACAAAGGTAAGAGGGAAAAAAATGAGGAAATAGGACTTGCCCAAGGTTACACAGCAAAGCTGGAGCAGAACCCAGGTATCTGGTTCTTATAGCACCCATCTCACCATGGCATCTGAGCACCTTTTAGTAGCACAATAAGCAATGTGACTTACATTCTGAGCGTCAGCCCAGTGCTCTGCCCACTAAACTACCCGGCCTGGCTCCCGTCAGTGGATAGACACTAATATTTACTCTGTCCGTATCAGTGATTTTTTGAGGACTATGTCTCAAAACAAAACCAAACAACCCCCCGCCCCCATATATAGCATGATTAGATAGATTTTGGTACATTCAAAAGACATTGTGAGGCTTGACAGGTTTCTTTATGCACATTGTTTGACACTAGAGCTGGTTGAAAAATTTGCAATGGTATAGTTTTCTGTCTGAAGAGGCTGTTTGGTGAAAATCAAAATGTTTCACGGGAATTGTCCATTTCAATGAAATTTTGAGAAGAAAAATTTTAAAATGATTCATTTTGGCTTTTTGATTAGTTTCATATTTGCCTTTTCTATGATATCTTTAATGATACATTGTACGTCTGTATGTTATATTTAACATATTTAATGTTCGTGTTATTTTATGTTTCTTCATTATCAAAATTATTTTTATATATATATATATATATATATATATATTAGAATCAACACTTTTGGAATTTCCCTTCCGCAAAAAAAAAAAAAAATACAATTTTACTTTTCTTCCTGATTTGGGATGAAAAGAAATTTCGAGATGTTGGAATTGCCCATGGGATGGAAATTCCTTTTTTTTTTTTTACTATAGTAGGTCTATTTAAAACACAAACAAAGGTGATCTTGATATTGTACCATCTTGGACAAACACATATTCAGTGCTGAATATGTCTGTAGGTCATATTTGCACTACACTGCAGCTAGCTTACAAGTAGCAATATCAAGAAAATAGCGATCTCTTCTGATACAGGAAGTTCAAGGTGAGGGTTTTTTTGTTTTTTCTCCTCCATTTTAAATGGAAGAGAAGGTTGATATTTGAAATATCTCCAGCAAAGGACTCATTCTGTTTGCTCATTTAATGCATGCTCAGCAAACTAGACATCTGCACTCCAGATCAAAAAGCAGGAGCATGTGATTCATTTGGAAAAGGTGGCTGTTAATCGCTAAATAATTATGCATGTTAGCTTCCAAATGCAGAATTTCCAACTCTTAGGAGGAGTGAAGTAAAACTTGCTCTTTCTCAATTCTTTTTCTGTCTTTTCTACTTAGATGGAAAATTCTTCAGGGAAGGGATTCTTTCTTACTATGTTTGTACAGCACCTAGCACAATTGGGCCTCGATTTCAAGTGGGGCCTCACATCAGTACAAGAATAATAAATCAATCATAACTGGCCATAAAAATGAGATGGCAAAATGCCAGGTTAGTTTCTTCTGAACTCTGAAGCAAAATTAAGGTGACTGAGTAAAGATTTGTCCATCTAGATTGTTACACAGCAATCATCATCATGCTATCTCAGCATTGGTTTGTCTCTGAAGGAATTTGGAGATACTCCACCCTTATAGTCCAAAGGCAAAATGAACCAAATGAGAGATGCAGGTGAAATAGGGTTTGGCTCTTTATATGTGCAAGACCAAAAACTAGCCTCAAGGTATGTCTATACCACCCGCCGGATCCGCAGGCAGTGATCAACCCCTGAGTGCTCTCCTGTTGACTCCTGTACTCCACCGCCCCGAGGCATGCAGGCAGAGTCAACCGGGGAGTGGCAGCAGTCGACTCACTGCAGTGAAGACACCACAGTGAGTAGATCTAAGTATGTCGACTTCAGCTACGCTATTCACATATCTAAGTTACATAACTTAGATCGATGCCCCCCGGGTAGACCAGGCCTCAGTTACCCCAGCCCATGCGCACTGAGTTCAATGGTATTGCATCATTGAGAAGCAGATCAGAATTTCCTTTATCCAAGAACCAGTGATGGTAAAGTATGCATTAGAGACGGACAGACAAGGTGAGTGAAGTTATATCTTTTTGTTGGACCAACTTACGTCGGTGAAAGATAAGTTGGTCCAATAAAAGATATTACCTCAGCCACCTTGTCTCTCTAATATCCTGGAACTGACAGAGCGGTAACACTGCATGCAAGATAGATACATAGATCTACTACAGCATTCTACAGCAATAGGCCCAAGCCCTGCAATATCTGTGTTGTATGGGACAGCATTTTGCACTATTATATTAGAAGTCTGAGGGCTTTTCCTCTAGAAGCGTTCATTGTGTATGCCCATACATCCAGTAGGGTGTACAGGTGGGGACTGTGAGAGTACAGTCCGTCCTTTTCCCAAAGGGGTTTAGCTATTAAATCCCCTAAAGTAAATACAAAAAAAGTGGGTGTTTTTTAAACATATTCCTGTCTGTGGACCTGGGAATTAGACCTGACGCAAGCCTAACAGAGAGTGTCAGAATTATACCATATTACCTACTGAAAAGGACCAGCAGGCAGGCTGGTCAGCAGGAGGCCACTTTCCCAGGGCTCCAGCTAGCAGAGCGCTCAATGAAATTGGCACTTTATCTGTCAAAGGCAGAGGCCCAAATTAGGGCTTATTGTATTTAATAAAGCTACACATCTCTCAAGCACTGGAGTAGCTAGGGTCTTTCTAAGGACAGAGCATGCTGTGGCTGGTGGGTAGCTGTACTGATACATCACGGAACTTCCCCCTGCTCTTCTCACTCTCAGTGTCTCACTGTGCCATTTTTGCTAAATAGGGAGGTGTCAGCCAGGTGCCTGTAACTGCAGAATATATTAGCAGTGAATGTTCAAGATGCACGAGTACAGCAAGAACTGTTAAAAGGCAGGCCTGTTTGGGGGTTTGTTTAATATATCATTAATCTCTAAGAGGATTTGAAGCCAGATCCTCATGTGGTATAAATCATACTTGGAAGTGACTATCAAGTTTAGGTATTAAGGCCAAACAGACACATGGAAATTATGCGTTTGCACCTCCAGGGACACTCTGGGAGAAATTATGCCTTGAGGAGATACAGTGCTTCCCTAATCTCCCAAACAGACACTGGAAATTTCTAGAGCATCATCTTTGTAGTTTCAATGCTACTGAGGTTTGAACCCCTGACTGCTATAACTTGCATTAGTCCCTAAGCATGAGTCTTTCCATTGTCTTCAATGGGTTTTCAGTCCATTTTTAAGCAGGTTGCAGTAATAGGTTGTTGTCCTCTGTATGGATCAGCCAGTAGGGGGATGATACAACACACTTTCCTAGAGTGTTACATATGCACAAGAAAAGAGTGCAAGTCTCTTGCATGCATGTGTGTGTGTTCATGCGCACGTTCACACACTGTACGCATACTAGCGCCAGGTACAATGCAGCCACTAGTGTTTTAAAACTTCAGAAGTTGGGCCCAAATTCAGGAAACCACTTAAGCATGTGCTTAGTCCCATTGCCTAAAGCTGAGTACATACTTAAGTGCTGTCCTGAACTGAGGCTAGCTGATCAGCAGAATAGGTGATTTCACAGGCCAGGAGAGGAAAGTTAAATCAGAGCACCTAATGGTGACTTTAAAGGACATTTTTTTTTTAGATTAATGCAACTATTTTCTAACAGCTACGCTCATTTTTCTTTCAATCTATCTTATTCTACCATTATGCAGCTTTCCAATACACTTAACCACAAGCTGAGAACCCCTCTCTTTCCCCTCCCCTTTCTTATCCTTTGAATCTCATGCTTTTAAATCTAATTTGAGATGCCCGGGATTCATGTTTAGCTGCTGTCTCTGAAGATCAAGTGTGGGCAATATGAGAGACCCAGCCCATTAGATAACATTGTACTCAGCTGCCTGGAGTCTGTGCTCAAAAAATGTATAGGCTTTTAAGGCTAATTGGTTCCAAAATATACTCCCCATTCTCTCTCATTATAATCCCTCTAGGGATAACTTTAGTGAAATAAACAGTGATATTTAGGAAGCTGACACTATGCAGTGAGGCTGTGGAAAATAGTCTCTGGGCATTTTTATCATCTTGCCTGTATTTCGTTTCCATGAAATATGCACCTCTCAAAGTCGCTGTCCATTCTTATCTCTTTTTGCTTTATTATATGGATTTACCATAGTGGATAAGACTAGCAGCCCATATAGTTCAATATTCTGTCTCCAATATTGACCAGTGCCAGCTGCCTTAGAGGAAGGCACAAAAAACTCCATAATGGGATTATTGTCTTCATTTTGACTGATCACCGTAATAGAGAGTCACACAGGATAGGGATAAACTAAACAGACATTTGAGACAGAGAGAGAGAGAGAGTGAGGTAATATCTTATAGGAACAACTTCTGTTGGTGGAATAGTCAAGCTTTCAAACTTCAGAGCTCTTCCTCAGGTCTGGAGAAAGTAACTAGAGTGTCTGAGCTAAATAGAATGTGGGACACATTGTTAAGCATGTAAAAGCAGCAAAGAGTCCTGTGGCACCTTATAGACTAACAAACGTATAGGAGAATTAGCTTTCGTGGGTGAATACCCACTTCGTCGGATGCTGGCACTGGTCAATAAATTGTTAAGCATAAGGATTTCACACATACAGTATGAGACTATTTAAAATGAAGTGGGCAATTAAAGGTTAGCAGGCAGTACTGTGAGAGTTATTTTATATATCTCCATCATGTCAATTTGACAGCTTCTGTTTCCCTATCCCTAAAATGGATCTGAAAATATATCCTTCCCAAGTTTACTTCTAGTTTATAAAGTGCTTTGAGATCCTCAGATGAAAGATCAAGAAGTGACACGTATTTTTGCTGTGAATTTTGCACTGGCAAAATAATATCCCTTTGAGCGCCTTCTGGTGGTGCTCACTGTGTTGTGTGGTTGAGAAACCAACTAGAGCTGCAGTGTTTATATGTAGCTAGGCCTTGTACAGGGCCACCCAGAGGATTGAGGGGGCCTGGGGTCTTTGGCGGCGGGGGGCTGTGGAGTGGAAGGACCCCCTGCCACAGGCCGAAGACCCAGAGTGGAAGAAGCTCTGGGGGCCTGGGCCCTGCAAGAGTTTTCCGGGTACCTCGGAGTGAGTGAAGGACCCTGCTCCAGGGCCCGCGAAAAACTCTCGTGGGGGCCCCCTGTGGGGACCGGGGCAAATTGCCCCACTTCCCCCCGCACCTCCCCCCGAGTGGCCCTGGGCTTGTATGTTGTCTATGTTTAGTAAATATGGTTATTTGGACCCTATTGTGACTGTATAGTTGCTTCATATTATGTTTATTGTGTAAAAAGTAAGACAATAATATCTTGCAACCATAAATACTGTGATTTGGGAAGTCTTTTGTTTGAAGGACTTACTCTAAACTCAGTATTCAGAGCTTTAATTAGCTAGAGCACCTCTAATTAGCCACAATACCTCCAATAACCCTGATGAGAACTGTCCAGGTTAAAATCTTTAGTACCACTAAAGCTGCTTTAACGTAGTTTGCCTGGCTGTGGTATTGCAAGAAAGCCAATTATCATTATTGTCTTTACTTGTTCAGGTGGCACCTACCAATGCTCTAGGCAGTATTCGAATGGTCCCTATCTATCTTTAGATTACGAGTTCCTCAGGAAAAACAGAATTTAGAGAGAAGGAGGAGTCAAAGTGATGGTTTGAAACAGAGGTTTTGCATCCCTACACATTGTTACCGTAGCAAAGTAGATTTGTCAAGCAACCATAGTATACATGTATTCACAATTGAAATAAAAATTCTCCTAATCCTTTAGCTGACAATTTCCAAGAGAGTGAGAGAACTGAGTTAAATTGAGCTGTGCTTTTCTGTGCCTTAATAGGAGGTTTTCAAAAGTATTCAGTGGGCTCCTGACAACAACAGCTGTGAAGCAAGCTTGCCTAGGAAGTTTCACTTCCATTCATTCTTCCAGGTAGAGGCGATCCTATGGAGCAATTCTATCCTTAAAAATGGTAGCAAAAAACTTTGATGTGGAGGGATTGGATGGACAGAGGAATTATGACTGTGTTGCAGCTAATTGACAATGATCAATTTAAACCATTTGTAGATTTTGAGCAACCGTTTGGCTTGCCTGCTCCAGAGCATGGAACTCTCTCCAGTTACAGCATTTCCTTATGAATATATTTGGACTAGATGCATTGGTTGCTAATGAACCTGTATTATTTTGGAGGAAACTTCCAGGATTTATTCAGCCGGCATTGTCCTTTTACTATTTTCTGACCCAAAAAAACTCTGCCAAAGGTTGAGAATTTGAGAGTTGCTTGACAGAGAGGTTTGGATGCAAAACTCTGACCAAACTGAATACAATTGTATCAATAGACCTGAGACTAAGGCTTAATCACCAAAAAGACACTTTTTCAAATATACTGGTCCCCACATAGGCTCATGGTAATGGGTCTCAAATGCCGAACGCTGTTGGAAATGCAACTCCCTTGGTGCTAAATTAACTCATGTTTTGGGCGTGCTCCTGTATCAAGATTTTCTGTTATGAGGGAGGTCAAAGGACCAAGTAGATATTGGATGCTAAGTTGGAGCCCTCTCCCTTAAATTTCATTCTTGGGTGTATTCTGGACACCTGGAGATGACCTAGCAACAAGGCAGTGTGGGTCCAATGTGAAGCTTTGGTAGCTAAATATTTATCCCGCAAAAATTGATCCCCACCAAATATTGATGCCTGGCTCAGTGATCTGGCTGATCTCGAAGCTAATAAATAACTGGCATTCCACAGAAAAGGAATGCCTGGCACACTTCAAAGCAATTTGGGCTGACTTTTTAGTGGTCTATGATTAAAACAGATCCCAAGATAGGACAGAAGGGAGTGGAGAAGCACCATAATCCAACTATTTATTTGCTTCGTGAATTATGATTAATCTGATATTTTAGTATATTTGTTGTATTTTGAAAAATTAATAAAAGATTATAAATTAAAATGTTCAATGTCAACCTAAGTACTCCCACTAAAATCAGTTGTGAACCTCCTTTAGGTGTCAATGAAGCAATGTTAGGCCAATGCTGAGTGTTTTAGAAAAACCTGTAACATTAACTGATTAAAATATGACCATATAGATCATTGTTGCAACCACTGTTATATAATTTCAATGAATCTTATACAAAATGTGGCATGTAAGATGTTTCTGAAATGGGTCTGATTTGCTGGTTATGATTATGCTATCTGAACGCACGTATCATTTTTGTATTTGAAGTTGTGAGTATTGGCTCTACACCTGAATTTCAAATGTTTGCTGTGGGGTAACGATCACAAGGTATCAAGTATCAGGAGGTAGCCATGTTAGTCTGGATCTGTAAAAGCAGCAAAGAATCCTGTGGCACCTTATAGGCTAACAGTCGCGGGAGCTCTGAGCCCTTTAAATCCTGGCCAAAGCCTGGCCGCTGGAGCTGCGGGCGGAATTCAAAGGGCTCTGGGCTGCCAGCTGCAGCAGGGAATCCAGAGTCCTTTAAATCCCTGCCACGGAAGCTGGTGCAGTCCAGCACGGTGTACTGGCTCTTGCCAGTACGCCGCACCGTACCGTACCGGCTTACTTTCAGATCTGGAAGTAGGTCATGGTTCCAGACTGGGATTCAGTAACTCGAAGGATTAGTGATGGGTTTCATAATACTTCACCTTTATGCCACTGGTTCAAATGAAGACCAGGTCACTATTGGCCAAATACTTGTTACTAGGCATCAGGTGCCTGTTCAGTGGCCCACATGGGATGAGTTAGAAGTCTCTATGAAGCACCAAAAAAACAGGGGTCCGCATCCCAAGATCAGTGGTGCTGTCAACATTATTGGCAGTCTCAGAAGAAAGGCCAAGGGCTGAAATGGCTACGGAGATGAAGAAGGAATGCTGGAAGAATGTTGTGGGGTCCCAAAATCAAATAGCCAGAGGACTGTGGGGTCAGTTGTATATGCTTCGCATGATACCTTTGTTTACCAGAGTCCCTGCATTTTAAGGTGTAACTGTTCTGTTCCCTGGGTATGATCATTCTGGCTGAGCCTCACATAAAACATCTGGAGAGAAAACCATGCTCTGTTCTGACTGTTGGATTGTTGCACTCCAGCCCCTGCATGCATCTACACTATTAAGGCTTTGAATCAGAAATAAGTATGGAATATGGTCATCCCAAGCTACCAGCTGCGGCTACGCACCCCTTTCCAGCTTCAATCTTCTCTGTTGCTTGTTTCTTATCTAGCTGGTTGTGGGAAGCTCTGCTTTCTCCCTGTGACTCTCTGACCGTAGGAGAACGTTCAGCGCAAGCAAAAAGATCAATGCATTTAGCTTGCATAGGTGCATGTTCCTCACCAGATAGGGACAAAGAGTGACAAGAAGAGCCCAGCACTGATGCACTCTGGAATCACCACATTTGTAAAGCTGCATAAAGAACTATTAGTATTCTTCACAACCCGCTAATGATTCAGATACTTTCTAGCTAAAGATCTTTGGAGCCTTTTGTTCTGCTACCTCTTGGCTAATATTTCATGCACTGAACCCCTCCAGTGCCAAGCTACTCACATTCCTGGATGGGGAGGCTGTGTCTGCCTACCAGATATCACCATTTAAAAATGTAATCAGTGATGACATTATTAGGAGCATGAAGCGTAAGTGGCATAAATTGTTAATGAGGAAAATTTAGGCTTCGGGTGTTGTAGCTAGCAAGTGAGAAAATGCCTCTCAGCGTCTCTTCGCTGGCATGTGGCAAACTGTTGGTGTTATTGGAAGAAGCACTGCCAAGGGTTTGAAACCCCCCAAACATGTCCTAATTTACTTTTTAAAAATAGTTACAGGAAAAATCCTGCAGCTCCTAAATAATAATGAAAAAGCAATTCTGTCACTGAAAATTAGAGGAAAAAACAGGTTATTTCTGCAAAGCCAACAGAAAGAGGGATTTGGGCTCCCCCCAATGGCTAGATAGGAGCAATTAACTTACAAGCAATGGGCCTGATTCTGATCTAGCTTACACTGCTGCAAGAACTGAGTAACTCTGATTTACTAGGTTTGCACCAGCATAACAGATGTAGTGCTGTTATATGGCATGATGAAATTATGTTCTTGCAGTCAAAGAACCAAAGTGAGATCAAATGACTTGGTTTTCATTAGTGGCTTGGCCACAGATTCCGTGTGACCTTGGGTAAGTCACTCGACCTCTGCATCTCAGTTTCCCTTCTGTAAAATGGGGATAATTCTTGTGAGAATAAATTTATTAAGGATTGTGAGATGCTCAGATACTACAGCAATGGGTGACAGAAATCCCCAGATGTAAGAATTATATGATAATAAAGCTGGATGTACAGAGACTATGGGTAAATGCCAGATTGTAGATGCATAGGTTATATCTACATTGCATTTAGGAGGTGTTAGAACAGCACATGTAGGCATACCTAAGCAAGCTTTGAGCTATACTTCCTGCAATCATACCATCCAATTGCAGTGTAGACATACCTTTAGAAGCAATAAAGGAAGTTTTTGGTGTGTTCTCCCCGCTCCACCCCCAAACTTCAGATTCTGGGGCTTGCCTGGCTGGAGATCTTTTCACACAGAAAGCTGGAACCCAGACATTTACTTCCTTTACCGCCTAGGCTGCACTGCCTCCCACCATTTACTTTCTAACAATTAAGGTCCAAGTAAGTTTTCTTCTTTAAATGCTATAAAGTCTGAGCCAGTTTCCCTTTGATATTGAGGCAGCAGCCATGGTGCTTCAATTTAAGGTACCTAAAGGTGAAGCAAGACTTAATATTTAATATTTTTTTGTCAAATAAAGTCTGTGTTTTTATGGATTTGAATGCACTTGACATTTCTCTTTCACTCTGAGCAGCACACAGCTTGCATAACAGGAATGCCAGTAAGCAGCACCACCCAGCTCTGCTGCGGGGGCTAAAGCTCTATCAGACAGACTTCATCACTATATGCACTGCCTTGCTAGGGTTCATATACTAGCCTTAAAACTGTGTTCAGGGTGGAGTGGTCCATAAACTCTTTGTAGCAACCTAGCTTTAGCCTGAGCCACGCTGGGAATTAATCGGTGTTTTACAGAATTGTTAAATATGCATTGAAGCAAAGATGATCAGTTGTCTTTGCTGATCACTTGCACTGGCCATATCATACCAAGCACTAGGAAGTGCACATGTAGCTCCCATTAACTTCAGCTGGAGTTTGTACACCTTGCTGAGAACCTAGCCCTTAAAATGGTCTAAATATTCCTTAATCCTACTGGCCTCACTCCTCCTATTCCACAAAATGCTGTCACCCAAGAGAGACATTCACCCCATGCAGAATTTCAGAATAAACTAAGTAGCATACAGATCTTATGCTGGCTCTCTGCATGGGGGTGAATGTCACCCTATATTATGAAACCTAAAGGCTTTGACCAAGATGGGAGCCTCATTGTGCAAGGTGCTGTACAGTCACATAGTAAGAGACAGTCTCTGCCCCAAAGCACTTACAATCTAAATGGAGAAGTGAAGTATCACTACTGGTATTTTTACAGATGGGGCACTAACCAATGAGTTTAAGTGACTTGCCCAAGGTCACACAAGAATTCTCTGGTAGATCTGGAACTTGAACCAAAATTGGTTTAAGGCAAAGGCCTTGGCTATCTGTCTATTCCCCATTGTATGTCTGATAGTCACCACCACTTTGGCTAAACAACAAAAGTGCTTCCCCATCTGATCCCACCTGTAGGCAGGAATGCAGCTCTTTTTTGTTTTTTGTTTTTTTTTAAATGGAGGAAAACTGAAGGGCTGGAGGCTAACTACCAAGCCTCAAAGAGGCTGTTCTTATGTGCACATCTCAGGGTTCATGTCTCTATCAAGCAGCCAGTTGATTCACAGGGACAAAGGTACTAATTCTGTTCAGTGTACTAGCCCTCCCCTGGCAAACACTGCAGGTCGATCAAGAGAAAAATCAGCAGTTAGTTTCCCATGAAATTCAGCATGAACAATGCAGTCCACTGGGTCATTATTTGTATTTTTCAGTCAGTGTTATACTGTTGTAACCAATCCTGCTGTTATCCACGTAGGGGAATCCTGGAGAGGACATGCTAGGCTCTGTATTGTTTTACTTTTCATCCTTAGTGTCAACCTGTTACGTTGGTGTAACATTTTCAATTCCCCAGCTTCATGGGAAAACAAAACGTCCCCCATTTCCTCCTGCCTATCCGTAGCATATAATCCTTGTGAAGGGCAACAACACAAGGACAGAACTTGAATGCTAAAACAGACATCATTGAGGGAAGAGGGACTATATCAGGGAAGGGCAAGCCTCTGAATCTTCTAAATTTTGCTTTCTATGTACACCCACATGCCTGGCTGGTAACCCAGCCCTTCTCCAAGCTACTCAACCTATTGGATATGCTAAACCAGGCTGAAAAACCTCATGAGAATGATTATATTTCAAATACCAGACCATCTGTAATAAGCGCAGTTGCTTATAACACTAATTGTAATTGCCTCACGGTTACCTTGTGTTCTCCACTCCAGCCTGTTGAACACCTGTTGGCTTAAATTTAGTTTGTACAGAGTGCACGGGGAAGGGGGTTTGCAATTATCCTGGCTCCTGCTTGCATCAGCTCAGCTAGCATAAAGAGACTGCAGGGCAATGATGAATGAAGCTGAAAGGGTCTTTTCAATAAGGTGTAGAGCCCAGGGTCCAGTGTAAGGTGACAGGCCTCCCACAGAGCAAGAAAGATAAACCCAGCCTACCAGCCATGCAGCACATCTAAGCTGGAGACAGAGGATACAGTAGGGCAGCAGTTTTCTGATCTGCATTTTCAAGACTGACTAGTGGTGTGCAGGGCCATGGTTGGCAGGTGTCCAACTTGAGACATTTAAAAGAGGCCTGATTTTCAGAGGGTAAATGTTCAGCACTTTCTGAAAATCAAGCCCCTCTGAAGTGCATGAAGTGAGGCCCTTCTAATCACTAGTCAGTTAAAGAAAAAAAAACAGGAGTGTAACGGTCATTTGTGGGATCACCAGTGGTCTATGGAACCCTTCATAGTCATCTGTAGGATGCAGTGCCTCAAAAGGCAAGCAGTGGAAGGGACTGAAGAGCTGGGAAGAGAAACAGGCTCTTTGGAAGGATTATCTTGCCAAGGAGCCTGTAGAACAAAGAAGCTGGGGCCCCACTACGGATGAAAGGAAGGATGGTCCAGTATTTAGTGAACCAGTTTGGGGCTTGCAAGAGCTTTATTCAGTTTCCTGTGCTGATAAAAGCTTTGTGTGTCTCCTTTCTATGGCAAGATTTTTAAAAGGTATTAGATACTTAACTCCATTGCTTTCCAGGGTATTTAGGTGCCTAAATACCTTTAAAAATTTGGGCCTTACTCTCTATGTCTCAGTTCTCCACCTATGAAATGGGGATAATAGCATTGCCCTCCCTCAAAGGGGTGATGTGAGGATAAATACCATAGTGTTTGAATTTCCTAAAAATGTTGAGGTAACGGGAACCATATAAGTAACTAAGATTGCATTTCTATCTACCTGGTCTTCCTTAAACATCTCAGAAAGGCTTCTATTTCCCAGGCTCTTGCCTGACTCCCCAGGCGACTGGTGCCAGTGAAGGAAGATGAAAACACAATTTTTGTTTTTGTTTGTCTCAAAGCAGCAGATGATTATGAATCACAGTCACATTTTGTGAAGCTCAGAGCATTGCTGACACACACCGGTCCCCCTTCGGATCCCAGGAGTGGGGGAGGGAAGAGTTCTTAGTGTGAGATGCAAAGTGAATTGTCATGCCAGCTGAGTCCAGTCAGATTAAATCCAGAAAGATTTAAATAACTTGCATATGTGTCAGATGCTCATGTTTGCCTGGTTAACGCTTTGGAACAGGCGTGTTATTTTTAAACTGGAAAGACATCATGTGTGACATATATCATGTCTGCTAGATAGTCCAAGCTAGCTAACACCAGCTTCCAGAGCTCATTTGACCTGGCAGTTGAAAAATGAACTGCACATACATAATAAGTTCTGACAGGGAAAAGCCTCCTGCTCTGCCTAGCCATGAATTTTCAGTCTGTTCTCTCACTTCATCGGAACCTCCCTAAGTTCTTTAGCTCCCCATCCTTGTACAAAGCACCTGTGATACCTGAGCTTGAACTCATATAGGGCTGGTCTACACTAGGGGGGGAAATCGATCTAAGATACGCAACTTCAGCTACGTGAATAGCGTAGCTGAAGTCAAAGTATCTTAGATCGAGTTACCTACCGTCCTCACAGCACGAGATCGATGTCCGCGGCTCCCCCTGTCAACTCCGCTACCGCCGTTCGCATTGGTGGAGTTCCGGAGTTGACAGGAGTTCGTTCGGGGATCGATATATCGCGTCTAGATGAGAAGTGATATATCGATCCCTGAGAAATCGATTGCTACCCACCGATACGGCCGGTAGCGAAGACCTACCCTTAGGCAACTTGTTCTAATAATTGCGTTTAATCAACAATTTAGGTTTGCTCTACCACAAGACAGACAGTTCCGCCTGCTTTCCCAGCTAATTCCCAGTTAGCTCATTCGTGATGGTGTTAGTAACAGGATGGCTGCCCCCCCATTGTCTGAAGTAGCTCTACCACACCCTGCCTCAGTTTCCTTTCTTCAGGTCTCCTTAATAAAACACCACACTCAAGCTTCTCTTTGTTCAAACACCCTTCCTTAGGGCCTAGATTTATCAGCATTAAAGTTCAGATTAAAGCTCAAAGCCCCAAAATAAAGTCTATAAAATTCAACTCAGTTCCCTGTTTTTAGCAGGCCACTCCCAGCCCTTCCTCCCTAGAAGGGTTTTTTCCTTTTCCCCTAGACTAGAATCTGCTCTCAGCAGTTCTCTCCTGGTTTCTGTCCTGCCTGACAGCCCCAGGCTTAGCTGGAGAGAGTTTTAGATCAGGGGTTGGCAACCTTTCACAAGTGGTGTGCCAAGACTTCATTTATTCACTCTAATGTAAGGTTTTGCGTGCCAGTCATACATTTTAACGTTTTTAGAAGGTCTCTTTCGGTAAGTCTATAATATATAACTAAACTATTGTTGTACATAAAGTAAATAAGGTTTTTTAAATGTTTAAGAGGCTTCATTTAAAATTAAATTATAATGCAGAGCCCTCTGGACCAGTGGCCAGAACCCAGGAAGTGTGAGTGCCACTGAAAATCAACTCGCGTGCCGTCTTTGGCATGTGTGTCATAGGTTGCCTACCCCTGTTTTAGATCCAAATCCTTTCCCGTGGTCTAGGGTGTTCTGCAGAAGCCTCTGGCTCTTCTGCTGTCTCTGCCATCACTTCTTCTCCAGTCTTTATGGAGAGCAGTTGCCCTATATCAGGCCCCATCATGAAGCTGTATAAGAGGTTCAAGTGGTCTGGACCAATTCCCTCTTAAAGGGTCTAGTCCACAGTGTTCACTGTATTACAGTAGGTCCCATAGTGCTGGGAGAATTCCTTGCCTCTTAGAACTTACACTCTAATAGAAAAGATAGAAAGAGTGGGAAAAAAGGAAATATCCTGTTTTACAAATGGGGACCTGAGGCACAAGGGTATTAGATAACTTGCTCAAGGTTGCAGAGGAGGCCTATGGAAGAACCAGGAACTGAACCAACCCAGATCTCCTGGGGCCCACTCCAGTACCTTAATGATAAGACCATTTCTCCTCATTACAAGACCAAGGCTGTCCTTCACCTTGTTAAACTTGAGAGTTCGGTGCTAATCTGAAAAGTGGTAGTGTGATGTTCCATATTCTGATAAGATTATCCTGTGTCCCATAGGCCCTTGGGGACCAGACAAAAGGATCTTCTCCTTAAGCTCATGTGATACTATAGGTGTCTGGGTTTCTGGAACAGGATGATCCAAGTTCTGTTCTCAATGTCATTGTGAGGCTCCAAGGGGCAGAGATATAAAGATACTTAGGTGCCTAATGGGATTTTCAAGAGTACCCTGAGAGTTAGGCACTTGAATACCATTAAAAGTCTACCCCCAACTGGCTCCTGTACAGATAATAGTGATAACTGTCCCCATGACCCCATATTCAGCATAAGGTTTATTTTCACAGGGTGAATGCCACACCTGTGCTAAGGGCAAGCATGGGGCCTGTTTAAGTCTTCAGATGTAAGTGGTATGTAAAAGTTCATGTGTGAATTTCATAGTGCTTCCTGATCTCATTGGCTTAGCTTGCAAGCGAAGCCAAAGATGCATTTGCTGTCTGCTAGAGACTTAGGCTGAGATTTTCAAAAGCCAAATCAAGGATTTATTGACATCTCCTAGTCAGCTTTGAGGAATCTCGGATTTAAACACCATCTGGGATCTGAGAATCCTGTGTTCTTTTTGCCTCTGATATTTTCAGAGGCAATCATGATTCATCATTCAGAATACAGCTCTGTTACTGGAGTGCAAGGCAGGGGAGAACCTAGCTCACTCTCCCCTACCTGTCAGAACAGCAGTGAAAGTGGAGGGACACCCTGACATATGCATGTCTGGGACGTTTGGCTCATGTGATATGCTGAGCTGTTTCCAGTGTACTTGTTCCCAGGGAATCAGCAGGTTGGGAGTTAATGAGAAGTGTGCTGCTAAGAGACTGCAGGTTGATTATAGTTGAGGGGGTAGGGGAAGGAAGAATTTGCAGGCCCTTGGGCCCTCTGTTCCACACTACTGGCAATTAGAGCAATTTTACCAGCTTCCTTTTTGTGCATGAAGATCAAAGTAGACCTGGATGGGGAGTTATGCTCTCCCAGGGGTGCTGTAATGACTAAGGAAGGGTTGAGAGAAATAAAGACCCGACATGAACCTTTTCCTGCAACTGAAGCAGAACTACAGACCTCTTGGGGAGGTTTAGGGAAGCTTACAAAATCTGCCAAAGTGTTTATTTTTCATTTCAGCAGAGTTCTTTCCCAGCAGGGACACCCTTCTTCTCACCGAAAAGGACTGAAAAACCAAGCATGAGGTGGTGAACCCAAGAGATTTGGGGCTGTTTCCTCTCTTCTTCCCTTTCATTTCACACCCAACATCCCCCTACAAAATATACATCTACTTCACTTCTGCTGAGGGGGTAAAGTATGTGAGAGATGGTCTGAGAATAGCTTTAGAATTCAGGAGTTCCTGGTTCCTAATTTCAGCTCCCACCACAACCTTGTCCAGGTCACTTCCTCTCAGTGCCTCAGTTTCCCCATCTGTGGACTGGAGATAATACTACTTATCTAACCTCCAGGTGGTGTGTTTATGCTTAATTAGCAAATAATGCTTTCAGAGCACTTAGATGAAGACCGTTGTATGTGTATTAAGTATTAGTATAGCACAGAATAAAACCACTGTTTCAAAAGCCTCTGGAAAGGGTGCTGCATTTAGACAAGTTAATTCTCCTTGTAATGTTCTCTGGTCTTTTTTAATGTTCTCTATTAAATATTCTGGGAACTTTATATGGCTTGTATAATACATGTGAAAAATGGCATAACATCAAGGCCTAGGATGTGTTTCTGTCTTGGTTTTCAGGCAGTACCAGTGCAGTCTATGACACGAGTCAGATTGTCTAGCACTTATTGATACCAGAGGATTTGAACAAGCAGTTAATAGAGTAAAACTGAACTAAGGAAAAATTAGTCTCTTATTTCTAATTGCTGTTGAGAACTAAATTAAGCTTGCCTTTTTTTCATTGAATAGTTGGGTAATATTTGGCCATTTTCTATGAATGAAATTTCACAAAAACATTTAGATTTTCCTGAAATATTTCTCTTTCCAATTAAGTTTTGTTGTTGTTCTCTCTGTTTACAGACAGCTTTTGTTTTCCCCTCCTCCAACTGCTGATTTTGGGTGGCCAGCTTAGCCTCATGGTGAGATTTGGGATTTTTCAAGTTTGAAATTTTTCAAAAAAGTAATATTTGTATTTCTAAAATAGGGAAATTTATTTAATATAATTTTCAAAACCCAAAAGAAATTAAAAAGATAGAAAATTAATGGAAGGTCCAATAATATTTTAAAATTAAAATTGCAGATTGTTAAATTTTGTAAGTATGGAACAATCTCCCAGAGGAAGGGAGTAATTTAAAACTTGCCTGGACAAAGCACTTGAGAATATATGGTAGGGAACAATCCTGCACCAGTTGGTAAAACAGATTACATCACTTTTAGTTCTGTCTCTAACTTCTGGGATAGCATGAGGCCTGATTGACCTAAAAATCTCAGTAAAGGGCTAAGAAAATCTGACTGATTTGGGAGTTCCAGCCCTAATTCAGCCAAAAGATAATTTTAGCTGCATAGTTCTGGATAAGTCACTACATCATCTTAGATCAGCCCAACTAGGCAAAAAAGTAGGCTGAGCTGATACTAAGTTTTTCCAGAGAAATATATCACACACACTGTACTTTTAATGTGAGAGTTCTCTGGCTTTTCATGGTGTTTTGGGGTATAGTCCACTGTCAGATGTGGCTTCTTGGACAGTTATAACAGAATTACCAGATAGAGGAGAGAGCAGCACAGTGTTAAAGGAGCAGAATAATTGGTGAAAGCTGAACTGCATTTGGGGTTAAATTTTAACAATGTTTAGTCAAAAGTGACAACCTCTTGGAGTGCCACATTCTTTTTCTAAGCATTTTGAGCAGAAGTGGGCTGGTAATTACCGAAGTCAAACTTTCTATGCAACATATTAGGTTCTTGCACCTTCCACGACACTGATTTATGAGTAAAAAGATGCATTAAACACGTCATCAGCAAAGTTGGCAATAATCAGGCGCCACATTTTCAAGAGAATAGAGGTTCTATATTGTCAGAATCAACATTTTGGTTCAAATTAATCACTCATGACTCATTTCTGCCTTCATAGGAGAAAACATACATACACAGTCACATCTCACACCCAATTATATACATCTCTACAAATCACATTCCTGTTCACACTCCGCGCAGTCTCACACACACACAGACAATTTCACTCCCCACACACAGTCAGTCATCCCAGCACAGTCACACAGACTTGCAACTTCACCCCACCCCACCCCCCAACACACAGGAAGTCACACCACACACAGCAATCTCCTTTTAGAAAGTGCATGTATTTCCAAAAGCGACTATTGCTGCTTTCACTATGTAAATGCTATTTGTAAAGCAGTGAGAATATACACACAAGCACTCTCTACTGCATTAGTGTGCATGTGTACCTGCTGCCCTCTCCTGGACGGACTGTCAGAACTACTCAGGTGGATATGATCCCATGACCCTGTAAGTGGACAGACACTGAAGGTTTGTTTTTAGTTCAAGTGGCACTATGGAGTTTGTTATTTTGGGACCAAATTCCCAAGTTCTAGCATTTCTGCTGAGCAGAAAGTCTGCTGGGGCCATGGCCTGCAAAAGACCAGACAGACCATGCAGCCATGAGTGTAAGTATAATCATGCTAAACTGTAAGCCTATAATTTGTTTGTGATTTATTTCCCAGGCGAAGCACGACGTGGAAAGCATTTGGTTCACTGAGATTTCAACCATCTAGCCTAATTTTCAGACTGATTTGGATGAGGCATAAGAACATCAAGTGACCTGCTCTGGGTTACATGGACATGATCTTCCATTGGGACTGGAACTCCTAAATCATTCTGGATTGCCAGCCTTTTGCTGAGACCAAAAGATCCCTCATGCTTCCACATCAGTTTGTTGGATTTGAACCCCAGGCACTCATGCTAAAAGCAGCACACAGCACTGTTGTTAGACATCCCTCAAAGGAGAATCCTCTCCCAGCAGAGATCATTGCATTAGCTTAAATGTATACACTCTGAAGCACCTGAGTGTATTTTATATATCCAACATCTATGCCTTCAGTCTACAATTACAGTAGCTTCCCTCTCTGCTCCCCATGCCTGAAGATGGACTGGTGTGCAGTAGATTAGAAATCTCTTCAAAATTCCTTCATAACTTTACACGAAAGGCCTTTTTAATGCACCTTCTCTGCTTGGGTCATCAGATTGCTCCCCAGTTTGACCTCTGAGACATCTCTACAGGAAGCCATGTCTAAACTCATCCATCTTCTCTGCCTTTGTCCAAATGTTTCCACATTCATATTAAAAATACATTGAAACTCTTCTCCAATCATAATCTTATCTTTACAGTCCTTTTGTATTTCATCATCTATAGCATTATAGTGTAGTGCCTCAGGCTAATCCTTGTTATTTACTTTTGAGTTTTCTACACATAACTCCAGTCCAGATTTTCTTTTCCATAAATATTACTCTATTTTCTTATTTTGAAATTCACTTTCAGGAGTTGTGAAAGGTTGCACTGAATGCACAGTGATTGTCCCTAAAGTTATCTACAAAGCTGTTACAGTTAGAATGGACAAACTACTCAAATCCCCTTGCTGGCCCCAGTTTCAGAAGCAAATTCAAACTGAACCAGTCTTGAGATTCTGAAATGTTTGGCTAATCATTGTGCATTCTCTCTCTCTGGGGGACACGAGAGATGGACGGTTGGTTTTGGCCAGGAAGAAATCTTGATGTGCTGCAATATTGACAAGATAAGCTATTGTTGCACCATTTTTGTCCAGGACTAGGTGCCTGACTTTATGCCCTTTGGAAATATCTCCATTGATTTCAACAGGTCTTGGATTGGGTCTCGGAAGTGCCAAGAGTCTCATGGGAAAGCCTGTCCTTGCAGATTTGTAGACTAATTTTGCAGACTCAAGAGGTATGGGTAGTTCAGATGTGCTTTGCAGAAGCAACTGAAATTTTGGATACTTCTCTCAACCAAACCCAACTACACAGTTACATCATTAAGCAAGACCAGAAGCAGAACATGGGCCTTCACGTCTTTAACAGTTTGATGATAAAACTGAACCATTCAAACAGAGATGGACCTTAAGGTAAACTCCAGATCTGAAGAGTTGTCAGATTAATGAAGGTTCTGAATGAAATTCAAGCTATTATCATTATGGGACAAACCAAAAACCTGGCTCTGTGCACTCTCAAATTCTGCAAAAGTTCAGATGTGGGTATTAAATAAGTGTTTCAGGCCAAACTTTACTGTTAAGCTTTACCAAGCCCTAGGTATTTCTAGCATGCCAGAGATTTAACGCAAGTGGGCAGATCTTTCAAAGGTGCTCAGCACAATACAGGTCCCTTTGCTCCCAGATCGCAGTTGCTGGATGCAGCACACTTTTGAAAATCTGGCCACAAGAGGTCACATTTTCAAAAGAGCTCAGCTCTCCTGTAGTCATTGAAATGAAGCAGCCAGATTTTAAAGAGTGCTCAGCATCCTGAAGAACAATGAGAGCTGCTGGGTGCTGAGGCCTTTTGAAAATGTGGCCCACGATTCCTCCTTGGTGCCTCACAAGCCAAGTTTGCTGCTCCCAATGTTTCACATGGGATATCAGCCTGTAATTGTGTTGAGTCAGATCTTAGCTTGGCTTTCTTCTGCTAGAGGCTCTAATCTTTTGAGTGGGACTTCATCGGTGTAGCATATTGCCCTGCACTCTTCTAGCAGAACATGTGCATGTGATGATATATGAGTGTAAGGTGCATAATCTGAGCAATAGTTCACTCTGTTGATATATTAGTCCAATACTCTAGATGATGCACGAGTATCGGAACGGACCCATCTGATAACATATACGAGTAATTCATCACCAGAATGAGTTGCTCTGATGATGTATTACTCAAAACAGAATGCACCATCTAGGGGAAGAATGGGTCCAAGAGAAGCAGTTTATTTCCAGGATGAAATATTCACAGGACCTAGAGGGCTTCCTTGGCACCAGAAATGTTGGCACTATGTAAAGATATATGATGTGCATTGCCAAAGTACAAATGCAGTTAACTGAACCCCTCCCCGCACACATACCTCATATACTGAGAACATGGAGCTGAAAATGCTGCATTCTTATTCGTATTGAGAGCCCCTCTGGATTTCTTTGGGAACTGGGATCTGCAGTTTAAGTTTTTTTACAGATTAAAATTAATTCAAATAAATTATTCTTAATTCCTTATTTGGTATTGGTTTGCTTCTTTCTTTTGGTTTCTTGAGACTAATTTAGTTAAAACTAAATCCAGTTGGTTAGTGGGGGGGGCAGGAAGGGTGTCTCTCTCGATGCTTGTTTTCTCTAATATCTATTGTATTTATGTGCTTTGTATCTTTACAGAGATGCCAGCACAATGAAGATAGAAATGATTTTCAAGAGGCAATTTAAAAACTGTGTAATAATGATGATGGTGGCATTATGGATAAGTAATAAATGCCTTATGTTTCCATAGTGCCTTTTATCCTGAAGCATCCCCAAACTCTTTGCAATCTCTATATAGTCAAGTATCAATTCATTCAGGGCTCAAATGCAGCCAGCTGGAATGGAATGTGGGTTCTACTGAACATGTGCAGCAGTTCACTAGAGAACACTGGGGTAGGAAATAAAAGATATTTCCCAGCAGACAAAGTTTCAGGGGTGTGGAATGTAATCACCCAGAACGAAAAGGCTATCACCCCTACACTTGCAAAATGTGGTTAGAAACATAGCTTTGTTGTTTATTGCCTTTCTGCCGCAGGAATTAACAGGTGAACATCCGTGGTCTTTGTTATTCAGGAAGTCCAACTGGATAATCTTAACATTTCTTTAAAGTCAGTGAATTTTGAGGAGTCATTTTCAAAGGCACATCAGGGATTTTACAGGTAGGTGCCTACCTGTCCTTATCTTAATCACAAACTGGCATCTCCAGCCTCACAGCATAGCTCCAATCATCACAACAGTGTTGTTTCAGAAGAAAGAGGGCTACCTAATAAATCTCTATGGGCAAAAATCTTTAAGTGCATAAAGAAGCTACGTTCCATTTTCAACAGTCTTGGGCACCTAGGAGCCCAGTTCTTATGGAAAGTCAATGGGGCTTGGACTCCTAAATCAGCCAGGTACTTGTGAAGATTTTACTTGAACTCGTGGGATTGTTTTTGAGATCTCCCATCCAAGTACTAAGCAAGAGACAACGCTGTTCAGCTTGTGAGATCATAGCCTGAGGCGGTATATTGCTGCAGAATAGCTCAACTGAGAAATATCAATAGCATTAGCAATCATCTTCTTTATGAACCAGTGCACAAGAAAGGAACATATTGAGTTACGCATTCTACTAAAGAAGTGGCTACATCAGTGAGACTTGTTTTCAAAGGATTTCCCATAAAACATTTTATGCTTTTCCTTTTTTCCCTTTCCACGCTTGGGGAGACAATAATTTCATTAAATGCTTTTATTCTTCTGACTCATAGTTTATGAGCAGTATGAGCATGAATTTAAATTATTGTTTCTCACAGTGAGAACAGAGGGTGGGAAGAAAGCATTCCTGAGATGCCTGAACTAATTGTACAATGGATAATGTGTGAACAAAACTGCACCTTCAGTTACACTGGGGTAAATCTCTAACAATGCTATTGAAGTCAGTTATATTGATGTAAAACTAGTGTAAATCAGATTACAATTCAATTCACTATATTCAACTAGTGCTGAACACCGGACACTGGACTTCTATGAGGGAAAATTCCCTTTAAGGTTGGACTTAGAAACAGTTTACCTTCCTTGCCTTTTCCTTCACTTCTAGCCTATAAGATTATAGCTAGTGTCAGGCCAGAATCAAAACCCTGGTTTCAAATGCTGTTAACTTTGAGGAGTGCAAAACCAGGCTCAGATCTGATTGTAGCAGTCTGGGACACATTTTACTTACACATAGGCCCAATAACAGGAGCATTAAGAAATAGTGGAACAGTATCAATTAGAATAAGTTTCAACAGGCCTTCAAGTGTTTGGATGCTTAGTCACATTTACTCAAACCTGCAAAAAAACAAAATTTCAAGTCTCTGGACTCCATGGGAATCACCTATGAAATTCTAAAAGAGCAACTCAGCCCTTCATCCTCTGAGAAATCCATACATAGTAAAAACACAGAGAGACTGATGTTGCAGACAAGTCCGTAAGAATGGAGGTCCTAGCTTTTCTATTTTGTGTGGGCATTCAAGATCCCATGGTATTTCTGGTCTAATGTGTGCCCCAGGATCCTCCTTCAAAAATATCACCTTTCCCTCCAATTCTGTGCAACTAGCGCTGAGCTGATTATCTATCTTTGGCACTTCCACCACAGAAGGATGGGCATGGTTGTCCTGTGCACAGGACGGAGTGAGAATCAGGAACTTAAAAGCAGCAGAGAATCCTGTGGCACCTTATAGACTAACAGATGTTTTGGAGCATGAGCTTTTGTGGGTGAATACCCACTTTGTTCAAGGAATGTAGTGGAAATTTCCAGGGGCAGGTATATATATGCTAGCAACAGCTAGAGATAACGAGGTTAGTTCAATCAGGGAGATGAGGCCCTGTTCTAGCTGTGAGTGTGAAAACCAAGGGAGGAGAAACTGGTTCTGCGCCTGGCAAGCCATTCACAGTCTTTATTCAACCCTGAGCTGATGGTGTCAAATTTGCAGATGTAATTGACTCAGCAGTTTCTCTTTGAAGTCTGGTCCTGAAGTTTTTTTGCTGCAGGATGGCACCTTAAGGTCTGCTATAGTGTGGCCAGGGAGGTTTGAAGTGCTCTCCTACAGGTTTTTGTATATTGCCATTCTAATTTTGTATCCATTTATTCTTTTCCGTAGAGACTGTCCAGTTTGGCGATGTACATAGCAGAGGGCATTGTGGCATATGATGGCGATATTACATTGGTGGACATGCAGGTGAATTGAACCGGTGATGGTGTGGCTGATCTGGTTAGGTCCTGTGATGGTGTCACCGGTGTAGATATGTGGGCAGAGTTGGCATCATGGTTTGTTGCATGGATTGGTTCCTGAGCTAGAGCTACTATGGTGCGGTGTGCAGTTGCTGGTGAGAATATGTTTCATGTTGGCAGGTTGTCTGTGGGCAAGGATTGGCCTGCCACCCAAGGCCTGTGAAAGTGTGGGATCATTGTCCAGGATGGGTTGTAGATCCCTGATGATGAACTTGTCTCTTCAAAAACCACTTTTCCCTTTGCTCTCCACTAGCAATCGTCTCTCCCCATCTTGCCCTACTTCTGGCTGCTTAAAGAGATCAGGACATGTTCACTATATAACATAGCTCACAACTGATGAAAACTGTTGTTTTGGTTTAAAAGAAACACCACTCTGGTTTAGAGGGTAAGTGAAGGCATCTATATTTAAATATATATATATATCTATATAAAAAATGAAAGGGGAAATTGTTACTATATATTAACATAAGTCAGAAGTTAGGAACTATGGAAAACAGATAAGGGAAGCCAAGGGACATAAGGAGAAATCTATGGCTAGTAGAGTTAAGGACAATAAAAAGGAGGAGGGGTATTAATATATAGGAACAAAAAATACTGATAATGGCATTAGTCCATAACTAGATGGAAATGATAGAATTATCAATAATGCAGAAAAGGCAGAAGTGTTCAATAAATATTTCTGTTCTGGAGGGGGAATAACATTCTCATTTCATGATAACATTCCACTAGTGTCTTGGGAGGATGTTAAACTGAAGCTACTAAAGTTAGACATTTTTAAAAATCAGCAGGTCCGCATAACTTGCAAGAGTTTTAAAAGTGCTGGCTGAAGAACTCGCTGGACCTCTCCAAATGAGACTAGCTATGTCAACAGAAGTGCTCTTACGTCAGCATCCCTATGTCTTCATTAGAAGTTTTGATGGCATAGCTATGTTGACTAGGAGTGTGTTTCCCCTCTCCCCCCGCCACACACACACATGCATGGCTGACATAGCTACGCTGACAACATTGTTTAATGTAGACAGAGCATTCTACTCTTGTAACTGCATTGATTTTAGTAGAATTTTCTCCTGTTTTTCTTCAGTGCAAAGACTTGTTGCTTGCAGAGTTGCACTGATTTAAGGCACACAGGTTTTGTATCAATTAAACTATGGTGGTTAGGGGTGTGATTTTCTATGAAATAGTTAAATTGGTATAATCTGTAAGTGTGGGCACAGTTATATGGGTATACAGATCCCTGGTACTGGAACAACTCATTCAGCAATTCCTGTACAGGAATTGCTATACTGGTATAACTTTGCATCCACACTAGGAGGGGCTGTACCACTTGAACTATACTGGTACAATTTGCATGTGTAGACAAACCTTTAAGGTTTGATTTGAAATTAATTTACTCAAACAAATTCAAAAGACTATGTGGCCACCCATTTCAGCTTAAGACAGGCTTTTTAAAAAACTGATTAGGAACAAGTTTAAGGTAAACTGAAAATGATACCACTTTAACTATACCATTAAAGTGATATTGACCCCTCCTACTGTAGATGCAGATATATTGGTACAGTTTAGTCTTATATGGAAAGGGAAACATGCTATATGTTATAAGGAACTTTTATTCTGGTATAACTGCGTCCACAGCAGGGTTACTCTGGTATAACTATTCTGCTAGAAACATCACACTCCTAATAGATATTCTGGTTTGGGGAGATGGAGGGGAGGGACGGACAGAAATGTGTTTAGATCAGTCCCACCTGTTCACATAAACCAGTGCAAATACCTAACCTGGGGCATATTGTGTGTAGAGATGGTCTCAATGAGAGGAGAAACAGATCCTTTGATTCTTAGAATGTCAGTTCCACTGCTTAATGCTAGCTAATTTTAATCCAGGAGCTGCACCATTAATGCCCTTCAGAGATTTCAATGGTTCTGGCTGTGACCATTGAAAAGTCTGCATAAACTATTCCTCAGCCACTATTGTCTCCTTCATTTGAAATTAATTCTTGTAATTATCTCAGCTTTTTCCCTTGGACTTCAGACCATGAGGACTCTCACTGCAATTAGCTCCCCAATTAGAGGAGAGAGAAGTATACTGGCTGACAGAGTCTGGATTATTATTTTTTATGTACATCACTGTTTCATGACTGGAAATCACTTTAAATAAAATGCCCTAAATACACTTAACCTTGTTTCATTTCAACTTAATAGGATAGTTATTTTGTGCTTTAAACCTTTTACTAATGGAGTATTACTAAAACCACAATTTTTGGAGGTTTGATGATTAATAAAAAGGATTTATCTTGGAAGAGACTTTTGCATTTCACTCAGCGTGATTTAATTAATATTTGAACACAATTAGATACTGCTCTCAAAAAATCTTGTTATTCTAACCCCTAGACTAGAAGAGGTCAAAAACCTAAGGATTTTTTCCAGGGAAAAAAAAGTTTCCATTCTACAGATTTTCAACATGAACAAGTTTTTTGGTTTTCAAGTTGTCATTGAACATTTTTAATTTTAGTGTTTTTCCACCTTTCCTTCCCCATTTTACCCTGAAAATGGAGGAGAAAGGCAGAAAACTGAAGAAAAAAAATCAAAACCAAATGCAAAAATTTTGTGGAGGAGGGTGATATAAAACTAAAAATATTTAAAATAGAATTAAAAATTGCATTCAAAAATGGAGTGTGGCTCACACAAAAAAGTCACTCGTGCTGTGCTTCTCCACTGCAATGTACAATGCAATCAGAGCCATTAGACGTTTGGTATATAAAGCTCACTATGCAAGAGGCTTTAGATCAGGCCCAGTCAATGGAGAGACTCCCACAGACTTTGGATCAAGCCCTATCTTCATAAGTCCCATCTTCCTCTAGCCAGGGTGTGAGTAGTCCGTGTGTGTTATCTAGCTCAGGTATTTGTATGGTTCCCATTGGCCCCATCGGAACACATCACACCACCTTGCGAGGGCAGTGCTATTATCCCCATTTTACAGATAAAGAATGAAGGCACATAAGGATGTGTACATGGCAAAAACCATAAAATCCACAGCAGCAATTCCCAGAAGCTGGTTTACAGACTTGAGCTCATGCTGCAGCACAAATATGTTCCGGCTCAGGCTAAAGTCTAGGGAGAGTGGGAGGGTTTCAGAACCCAACCTTTAGCCTCTGGGACTCTCTGCCACAGGGCTTCTTTTTGCATCATGTAGATATACCCAGAGAAACTCTGACCTGCCTTAGGTCACACAGGGAACCGGGAATTGACTATGGTTGTCTTCTACCTTGCCAGGTGCCCTGACAACTAGATCAGTATTTTCTTTGTTTTGTGGTCAAATCCATGATGCCGTTAATACATGAGACAAGCGGGAGTGGGCGGGGGGGGGGGGGAAGTAGTCTAGAGCCAATTCTCCTCCCCCTACAACCATTCTGACTTGGTAGCATACTCCACTCACTTGGCCCCAGTGTGAACGGCTGTGAAAGGTGCAGAGCAAAACGGAACCTAGATATCTGCAAAGAAGAATGGCCTGCTCATTAGGGTGCCAGTGTAGACTTACCGGTAAATTCCCTGCTCTGCCACAGACTCCCTGTGTGACTTAAGCAAGTCACTTAGCCTCAGTTCCCCTCTGTACAATGAATACAGTAGTACTTCCTACCCATACAGGGGATTTGGGGGAGGAATAACAGTAGGGGGCTGTGGTAAACGTCTGTCCCAAATCTGGACTTTAGCGTACAAAATCGGGTGCTTACTGTGAACCTCCCCAAGCTGTATACCCAGCTTGGATCTTATCTCGCTGCCACCAGCCGAAGTTTTCCAGGGTTTCGGCCCTCGGGTTCCCCAACCTTTCCTTGGGGACCCTCCAAGACCCAGAACCCCTGGTCTCCCTATCTCATCCCCAGCTCCCCCTTTTCCCTGGGTGAGTCTGGGCGATGCTATACTTAACTCCTTGAATACAACCAGAGAGGCAATCTAGCTTCCCCGAGGCTATGCATTCAACCTAGTTAGCTCACACAAGAGATTCACCCCTCCCTTTGTCCGTAGCCTTTTCCCACCCTGGGACAATAGGAAAGTAAGACACAGAGCTTGGGCTTTTCCCTTCCCCTAGCCTGTCACAGATGTAACAGAGCTCCGGGCACAGAAATTCCTCTCCCTCTGCCTCACTAGGAAAAGAAACTCCCACAAGTTTTAAAAGAATTTATATAAAAAGAAAGAAATACAGAACAATAATAGCATTAAGAACTCAAAACAGGAATATGGCTTATAAGAAATAGGAAGAAACAGTCTGATTTAAAAGATAGCCCAATTAAACCAGTCAGCAAATCAACACCACATGTAAATACAAATCAAAGCACATCACAGCCGATTACTTTGGTTCCTTTGTACTCACACTTGATAGTAGAAATTTGAAAGAAGATGGAGTTGAGAAGAAGCTTGTTTACTCACGCGAGGAAAACAAAAGACGCCCGAGTTTCCAGTTCCCTCCCAGACTCTTAAAAAAAAATCCAGGTCTCTGATTGGTCCTCTGGTCAGGTGTTTGGTTCCCCCTTTGTTCACCCTTTACAGGTAAAAGAAAATTAACCCTTACCTATCTACTTATGACAGGGGCACTCAGATACTACTGTAATGGGGGCCATATAAAGATGGAAAACAATATGCCTCAGAAGTATGGGGCTGGCTAGAAGGTGCTGCTGACATATTCCTCCCTGACATCTCTTCATGGACACCAGATGTGATAAAATGTTCAATCCTACTCGATACCCCTCTTCAGCCTTACACCATGGGAGGTTGAACTGGATACACTGAGCACAGAGGACATAATGTTGCAGGACTGCATGATGGAGGCAGTCATTTCAGCTGTTAGAAAGAGTTCTCCACACCTCCAGCAGGAGGAGATGGCTTCTTAAGCCAAATATCCAACAATTAAAACAAAGCAGAATGTTTCCACCTTCTCCATCATAAATGGCAGCCATACAACTCCTTAACCCTCACAGTGCTGGATATTATGCATTCATTCTGGACGCCAGTATTCAACCTTTGATGTGTCTGTTAAGACTGTCACCAAAAGTGCCAGGTGGTTGCAGGGGTGATTTGTATGTTGTGGACTTTTGTTCTACTAGGTACTAGAGGGAGATCTCTCTCCCTGCAGCACTTCCTTCCCTGCAGGCCTCCAGAAAGCCCATCAGATGGTAATAACTTTTAATCACTAATGCTGTAGTCCAGAATCATTCATCTAGAGCTGAAAAGTTCTATATCCCAAGCCCCATTCTGTCCCCAAGGTGTTCAATATTGCACATTTAATTGGTATGTGCAAAAAGCATATCTGAACAAATTCAAATACCTACTGGGTATTTATGGACCATTGTTAACTGCCAATCACGGAAACCCAGGGACCTACATGGGATGCTTCTCTGGGTTGTAGTATTCACACAGCTCAAAGCAGGTTTCGGAAAAAATTTGAGGGGGAGAAAAGGATTGGAGGAGGGGGCAGGCTGATCCTTCAGAAGTGTCAGCTGGACCATATGCTGTATTTACAATAGTTAGTCTGCTTTAGTGAATCATAACTTTTAAAGGTCTGTTTAATTAGCAAGAAGAATCTATTTCATGCCCAAAGGTGACTGTGCATTTTCTAATAAAAGCCACAGCCCTGGACTGAAGTTGTTCTACTAGGCACAGAGGAACACACCCTCTGCTGGCCTCTGAGCTTGTCTGAGCTCCATTGAAGTAAAAGGGAGTATTTGCACCAGCTGGGGATCTGGCCTCAAGTGACTAGAGGATGGGGTGGTTCTCCAGAAGCTCCAAGTTACTTTTACTCCACATTAGAAAATCTGCACTCAATTCTTGTGAGTCCTAGTTCTAGGTTTTAAATAGAAGACCATCCTTTACCTGCAAGGATGGGATAGCAAGAGGGAGAAGGAGGCCATTTAGGATAGCATATGCTGCACAGAAGAAGGCTCAGTAATGGACATTGGAAAACAATCTCAACTTTACATATAAAAAGATAGGATCTAAACTGGCTGTTACCACTCAAGAAAGATCTTGGAGTCATTGTGGATAGTTCTCTGAAAACATCCACTCAATATGCCACAACATCAAAAAAGTGAACAGAACATTGGGAATCATTCATTCAGAAAGGGATAGAGAAGAGAGAAAATATCATATTGCCTCTATATTAAATCCATGGTACCTACATGCTGAATACTACGTGAAGATGTGGGTGCCCCATCTCAAAAAAAGATATATTGGTATTGGAAAAGGCTTAGAAAAGGGCAACCAAAATGATTAGGGGTATGGAACGGCTCCTGTATGAGGACAGATTAATAAGACTGGGACTTTTCAGCTTGGAAAAGAGACAGCTAATGGGGGATATGATTGAGTTCTATAAAATCATGACTAGTGTGGAGAAAGTATTATTTATTCCTCATAACACAAGAACTAGGGGTCACCAAATGACATCAATAGGCAGCAGGTTTAAAACAAACAAAGGAAGTGTTTTTTCACATAATTCAGAGTCAACCTGTGGAACTTCCTGCCAAAGGATGTTATGAAGGCCAAGACTATACCAGGGTTCAAAAAATAACTAGATAAGTTCATGGAGGACAGGTCCATCAATGGCTAGTAGCTGGGATGGGCAGGAATGGTGTCCCTAGCCTCTGTTTGCCAGAAGCTGGGAATGAGTGACAGGGGATGGATCACTTGGTGATTACCTGTTCTATTCATTCCGTTTGGGGCACCTGGCATTGGTCACTACCAGAAGATGTGGGACTGTGCTAGATGGACCTTTGGTCCGACCCAGTCTGGCCGCTCATATGTTCTCAGAGATGGGACAAAGGAGGCCAGTGAGTGATGAGTGGGCCCAATGGAGAAGAAAGCAAGCAAGCCATTAGGTTACAATTTATCAGCAAGGTCTATGTCAAAACATCAGATTTCTTTTTCTGCCTTATCTGACAGAGAGAGAATAATAAGGAAAATCCTGACTTCAGCATGGTACAGTCTTTGTCAAACACAGTGCAGACGGGATCAGATTTACAGCATTAAACAAACATTCCCTCCCCCTTACGCACACCCCGGGGATAGCTACATCCCTCAAACTTTATAAGTAAATTCACCCCCTCCCCATTTATTAGCCTCAAATAGATTTGAGCTCAGATGCAAAAGAGGCTTCATACTGAGACATGATATATAATTTACATAGTTTTTTCCTGATGTGACATGGTAATTGTTGCAAAGAGCAGGGTCTGACTTTCAGGCTTTATGGGGAAAAAGTTGCTTTCAAATCAAGTAGTTTATTAAATGTTTTAAAGGGGCTGTGGTGACTGCTGGTCTCAGGGAATGTTATGGAGAGACTTTCACCTCCTTGCTACTGGTCCAGATCTGGTATCCATTGCAAAACAGATTAGTGAACTCTCAGCATCAGCCAAATCAGCAAACTGATTTTAATCCTACTTCACTTAGATAGTCATCCAAATCAAAACTGGAACTAACAGCCTCTCTCATTGGCTGCAGCAGTAGTATACCCACGGATTGAATGGGTCTTGGAGACCAAACTTCACTTCCTGCCCTTTCAGATCAGCGTTAGCATGCAGGGGAACTCCAACATCTCGCTGCCCATGCTGTACTTTTTCTATAGGAAAGAAAAAGAGGAATTCAGGTCACCAGACCTGCTAATCCCTCCCAACATTAAATTCAGTTTTAAAAATAATTTTAGTAGCAGCAGCATTAGATTAGCATGTAGACACCTCATCTGAGATCAGGGCCACCTTGTGCCAGATGTTATATGCACAAATAGGAAGGGGCAGTCCATGCCCCACAGAGCTTACACTCTGAATAGATAAAACAAAGGAAGGATTATGCTCATTTTACAGATTGGGAAATGAGGCAGTCTTTATGCAATTTGCCTAAAGCCACAGAGGGACAGGGAGTCTGCGGTCAGAGTCAAAGTTCTCCTCACCAAAGGCTCATGCAGGTGACATGGTTAAGTCACATCAGTGTCCTAGCCAAGGGTACACAAGGGAGCGATGTGGCCAGCATCAAGTCTGCCTTTGACTACCCTAACTCCATGTACCTATTTTGCAGCTGGGTGAACTGGAGATGGCCTTTCAGTGTGAGACTGACAGACTTGAGTTCACAGTCTTCAGGATAGAGAGTGTCAAGCTCCTTAACCACTCAGCCACTGTACCTCCTGGGAATCGAATCCCGATCCCCTGCATATCTGCCCAGTTTCTTAACCTTGAGGTCAGCCATCCAGAGCTGGAGAGAAGAGTGAGAAGCAGGGGGAGATTAGTGTATTCGCGGGTCCTTTTCTCTTTGATTGCACTATGAACATCTTTTAACAAGTGCAGACTCCCATCAGACTCCCTGCGGTCACTCTTCAGTGGAGATGACATCATTTAAATGAAGATCAATATCCCTAAATCCTGTAAAGATGCAGGTTGTTGCCCTTCTATCCTAAGGGAGTGTCTCACTCTACGCCTATGGTGCATAGCTTGTGGTAAATTCATCTGAGTCCATTTGGGATAGGGAAATACAAACTAGCCAATAATTTTATCTCCAGATAGGGCAGGGGTGGCCAAGCTGTGGCTTTTTATAGTTAAAGTGTGGCACATGAAGCCTGCCACCCCCACTCCCCATTCTCCACGTATCAAACGGGGGGTGGTAAGCTTGGGACCTCTGCCTTGCAGCAGGGTGGTGGGATAGGGGCTTCTGCCCAGCAGGGAGTGGGGTATTGGGGCTTCAGCCCTTGGGGCCTGCTTGCCAGGGCTCGGGCTTCAGCAACAGCAGCAGGATTGAAACCCTGAGCGGCAACAGGCACCACCTAAGGGACTAAAGCCCTGATCCCCAGCCGGTATGCCCCAGCTCAAATTTCTGAAGATTGCTGTTTGTGGCTCAGTAAGTTTGGTCAACCCAAGATAGGGGACGTCCATTCCTCATTATGATCGATTGTTAATCCCCTTTTATTGCTTGTGAATGAGAACAGCCTGGGCAACACTGAGCCACTGCTGCTGAGTGCCACCACTTCATTTTTATCCCTATGTTGCTGTCATATCAATCAGTTGCCTGAAACAGTGTTGCTCATAAAATCTGGTTCAGTAAAGCTATCCTTACTGCAGATGTTCTGATATATATATATAAAAAAAAAAATTCTTTCCACCAGTTAGTCAAGCCATGCTATCAATGTTATAGTGGAAACTTCAGTCCCCAACCAAGGACCATTGTGTCTGGTGCTGTACAGTGACAATCTCTGTCGCTGTTTACAACTCTAGTCCAGCCAGGCACTTAGACCTATGCTATATAGACAAGTCAAAATTAATACCTTGGTTTTCCCAGCTGGGGGAACAGAGGGTAAATGCTTTGCCCAAGGTCGTACAGAGCCAAGAAACAAAACCACATCTCTTGCATCCCAAACAGTGCCCTAGTCACAAGACCATCTTCCCTTATATTTATTTAGATTGCTGAATGGATGTGATGTCAACTCTGATTTGAAAGACTCCTGGGGTATGTCTACACAGCAGTAAAACCTAAGACATGGCTGGCCAGGGTCACCCAACTGGGCCTTAGGTTGCTGGGCTATAAAATTGCAGTATAGAGATTCTGGCATGGGCTTGAGCCCAGGATCCAAGACCATGTGAGGCGGAAGGGCTCAGACCCCAGCCCATGTCTACACTGCTATTTTCAGCCCGGCAGCCTGCCTCAACTGACCCAGATTCTGACACTCTACAGCAAGGGTTTTATTGTAGTGTAGACCTACAGCTATTGTCATCAAGCCACCAGAGGTAAGAGGACAGCAGCTTTCCCCTGCCCCGCCCCCCCCCCCAAGCAAGGCAAGTTTGATGACATGGCTTAAGCTTTCCATAGCTAGGGGTGACCACACAGCCCTCCCAGAGGGCGCTAAAAGTTGAAGTTAGCTGCCTGTGTGAGGATTCCACCCCAGTCAGTCTCAGCAGGTGCCCTAATAAATATTCCGCACTTGTCCAGAGTAATTACTTGTGATAAAGGCCAAACACATGATTCTGACAGGGATGTCCTTACAAGCTTAAGTGGCTTGTAAAACTGTCAGGACAAGTGCCTTTTTATATTTTGATACTTTAAGATGAGCTAACAAGTCAGGTAATCACCAAGGGAATCAGCTTGGATATTTCATTTGACAGCGACTCTGATCACTGGACTTCACTTCCCTCTCTCCCTCCTATCTTGCCTCTAGAGCAACTATTTGATTAGGTTCTGGCGAGGTTTCTCCAATAAAACAAAGGGGTGAACGCCAATAGCTGTAGTAAATACAAGAGGTGTCAATTGAGTTCAGCATGAGTGACGTGTCCCTGTGCTGCTCCAGAAAATGCTGCATTAGAAAAAAAAAAGCACAGAAGATTGTGACAAGCAGATTCACCCTAAGTGGTTGTCTTTTTCCTTCTGTGAATTTAGTGCTAGTGAAAGGCACCAGCTTGACAGCCCTTGAGACGGGTTTCATTTATTCCCAGAGCTGGGAGAGCACCAGTATCAGAGACAAACTTTCCCCAACACACAGCCTCAACCCTGCCATGCAGGAGGGTCAACTCTGCAGCTAGGAGGGGCATTTAGAATCCACCCCAACAGAGTCAATCAACCTCTCTGCTGGTGTGGTGGATAAGGGTCAGTGCCAGTGGGAGTGGTGGTTTTGGCACCACCTATCCCATCAGAAGTACGCAGACCTGACAAACTTAGTTCACATTTCAGAGGGGCAGCCATGTTAGTCTGTATCAGCAAAAACAACAAGGAGTCCTTGTGGCACCTTAGAGACTAACAAACTTATTTGGGCATAAGCTTTCATGGGCTAGATGCATCTGATGAAGTGGGTTCTAGCCCATGAAAGCTTATGCCTAAATAAGTTTGTTAGTCTCTAAGGTGCCACAAGAACTCCTCGTTGTTTTTGAGTTCACATTGGACATCAAACAGCTGTCAGAAGGAAACAGCTTCTATGCTGACCAGGGCTGGAACCAGAACCAACCGTCCCACTCTTGAATGGGAGTTCTTTAAACCCAGACAACAAACTAAATGGGACTGTCAAGCTGTCTGGAGCAGCTCACAACACAACTGAGTATCATCCTCAGTGCACACTGTCAAGAAACAGGGCACAAACCCCAAACTGATTGCCTGTTCTATACTTACATTTCACCAACCAAATATGAACTCCTCAACCATTGTAACAACCTTAACATGCAATCAGACAGTCCCCAGGGGCACAGCGGTTCATCTTGCCACCCAGGCAAGCTTGCCTTTTTTGATAGATGGTCCCTTATGCCAACTCAACCCCCTCCCCAATAATATTCAGGTTACTCCAGTCCCAAAAGGACCAGTCAGTCACTTACCCCAGGTCAACTGCACCCTAGCTCTTTCAAAGAATGCTTGTAACCAAAGATTAACTAAGGCCATGTCTACACTAGTGAGTAAACCAATGTGGCTGCTCTGCTGTACGATCACTCATGTAGCTGCTCTATGCCAACAGGACAGAGCTCTTCTGTCGACATAAAACCACCTTCATGAGCAGTGAGAGAAGTTCTCCTGCTGGCATAGCACTGTGCACACTACCATTTATGCTGGCAAAATTTATATTGCTCGGGGGGGGGTCTTTTCCCCCCCCACAACCCTGAATGGCATCAGTTTCGCTGACATAAGTGATAGCGCAGACATGACCTAAGAAAAGAAATGAGTTATTTTAAGATTAATGAAAGTAGGCACATAAATGAGACACTCGGTGGTTCCAAAAGATAACAGTAACTGTTCTAAGATGCAAGCTTTGTGGTTTTTAGGGCTAACCCCAGCTGAACAGCTTCAGAATCCTTTGCCTATGCTTGGAAGTTCTGCCCTCTGAATTCCAAGCAGGACAATGATAATTTTCTTCTGCTGAGGCATTTCCCCCCCGCCCCTCAGATTTCAAACTGTGATGAGATGAGGGCTTGTTCATGTACCCTCTTCTTGGGTGTGGGAAAAACCAAAGTCTTTTCTCCATTAATGTTCCACAATGGCTTGTCTGGTGTCTATAGGCCTTCTTTTGTGGTGAAGAAGAGGACACCTCTGGTGGTAAACTAGCATTTCACACTTGGTAATGCTTCTCCACTGGAAGTGTAAAACTCTACAGTCAAACATATTTTACAGAACAAACACTTAAATATTTCCTTATAACATGGGATAAAAATTAATACATGCGGCATCCTACAAGTGTTCTATAAAGGCTAAATACTAAAACATTTTTATAAACTATTTTACCAGTACTAACACAGGCAAGTCAGTCTGTTTTCCAGCTATGCATTTGTCAGTGTTCAGTAAAGCCTGCGGGCCTTGGCGTAAGCTGGCATCTGGTCACTTGACTTAGGACTTTTTTTTATTATTATTATTAAAGTGGAGTACATCTTAATACCGAGAATGTCACATGAGCAGCTCTTCTCCCATTCACCATTATCTGACCTCCCATTCTCTGTCATGTGGGCCAGCCTCCTCCCATCCTCCACTGGGAAACAGCTCTTTGGTAGCTCTATTAATTGCTTGCATGGAAGAGTAATACAGGGAAGTATTGAATATCTACTTTAGTTTCTTCTGTTATTTAGCAGCCAGAGGAAAAAAGGAGGAGCCAGCAGCATGTCAGCAGCCCGCTCTGCACACCACCAGCAAGTGCTCTGCAGGCTGCAGTTTGAAAAACTTCATTCTAAATTATAACTAAGTCACTGAGATCAGGATTATAATGAACAGGGAATCAGATACATCATGCAGAAGTGCTCTGGCCCATGGCTTTATATTCTACCCAGCAACTAGCTTCTCTTGTAGCACAGTATAAGATCGTGCTAGGAAGCTGGGTTGATAGTGACTTAGAAAGTGCCAGCAATGTTACAGCCGATACCACTTCTGTCACTTTGGAATCCCTTCAAGGACAAGTGTAAGTCATGCTCATTAAATACCAGCAGACACAAGTGCAACATCTCACCCTCTGTTCCTGCCCAAATCCCTTCCTGAAGAAAATGACTATGCCTCTTGGGAAATTTTAAGCACTTAATAGTTTAACAAAAGAAAACCACCACCACAACACAACACACAGTATTGGACTACTAGCCAAAGCCTCCGAGCAATAGGAGCTTTGCTCCCTATTCCAGGTGGTTTATCTAAGCCATTTGCCTTTCCCACTGACAGGTGGGCAGACCAGAAGGTTTTGATACTAGTAAAGATTAAGTTTAAAAGGTAGCCTGTCCCTGGATCAATGATTCTGCTATTGACGAATATATGCTGGCTGGCATATAAATATATCACATGATATATCTGTACCATATACATATTGGTGCTTAATGTTGTTAGTGTGCATTAAGAACAAGTATTGTAACAGTGATACAGTCTAAACTGGTCTATACCACAACCCTGTTCACTTATGCAAAGTAGCACTGCATTTGCTGAAGCAAGCATTTGGCACAAGCAAATAGAATGAATCTTGGTTTTTGACAAGTTTCCTATATCTTAGGACAATCTCGGGAAGTACCTTCATGGATTAGTACCTGGAATGCTAGTATCCAAAACCAAGATAAGGAACAGAACAAGTTACCGAACCTGAACAAACTGATAGGTTGGATTTTTAATGACATGTAAATGTGTAACTTGTAAAATGATAAATACTAGCTGAAGTGTGTTATTTGGGGAGCACATCTACAAAAGGTGAATGTAACATTGCTGCATGGGACTGTTCTTTGGAGACTGGTATCATGAAGAATCTCTCTCCTGTACATATTAATAAATGTGACTGACAGTGTTTATTTGGTCTCGAGTACATTTCATAATGAAACAAACAAAAGTGTGGTCAAGCAATTGGCTATATAATTTATCAACAATGCCAAGCAGCACTATTCTCCTGTTTTATGAATGCTAAAGTCACCTAATCCCTATTGCCACTGTAATAAGAATTACAGGGCTTTGAAAATGCCTGATGGTGGTACTTGTATATTTTAAGTTTCCAAGTATATCACACTTACGTGTTTTGCTTTCTTTGCAGCCAGAGCCCCAAAGGAAATAAGATTCTATTCAGGCAGCACATGGAGATGATGGGCTTGTGGGGGAGCAGTGGAAAGAGAGAATGACACGCTCTAATTTAAACACTATAGCCTTTTATGACTGTTTAGATTGTTTTATCTCCCTCAGGCTGAGTGTTGGCATTTTAAGACTCAACACACTACCACTCCTTTCAGGTTAGGAACTCCAGCCAGAATCCCATCTTTGTTTTTACTGGGTAGGTAAATATTGTGCACAGCAACTCGGTTCCAAAATCATGTGCCTAAACTGAATGCCAATGAGGACCACTAGTTGTATGAACACATCAGAACTCGTTATGTCCTATGCCTCAGTACCTTCAGCTACTGGCATGAGTAAAACAAATAAATAAATAAAAAATACATAGCTAAACATATGTACTCCTTCAAACTGACAATACATCAGCCAGACTCATTTCACTTAGTGGTATAAATCCACCAAATTCAGTGGAGCCAGTCCTGATTTATTAGGGGAAAAGGGAATGCGAGAACAGAAATGGACCCTGTTCTCTTTGAGCTCGTCCGCTTTACCATTTCTATGGATTGTTCCCCTTCAAGTTTAGCTAAACCTGTCAGGAATACACAGGAGACTAAAACACTTGGTGTTGTCTTTGTGCTCTGTTTTTTTATAATGTTCACCTTAGGGCCACTAACCTTGCTGCAAATGAACAAAAGTCTTGTGGCTTATCCCTGTCATTGCTGTTCTGTTTTCTCCTGTGTTCTCCTATTAGGAAATCCTTTGGATCTAGCACAAGCAGAAATCCGGTTTCTGCAGGAGATTGTTACCAGCTGAGTATCTGAAAGAATATTTTTCCTGCTTGCGTTTAGCTCCCAGCCAGAGAAAAGCTTCTCACTTGTAACCTATTCTATATATATACAAGAATAGATCAGTGTAGTATTTAGGATCTGAAACAAAGGTCCAAATTAGGAATTGAACCTAGGTGTTTCAGGTTACAGGCTAAGTTATTTCATTGCCTCATTAGGTCATCAGGCCTCTGTTCTTAAGCAAAGAAGGAGATAAAGGCTAGTTTCCTCTCTATTTTCAGTCAGCCCTGCTCAAATTGGGTCACTCCAGCCTGTCAAGGCTCAACCCTGCTCCCCATTGACATCAGCAAGGTAGGATTGGACCCGTATTCACCATCATTGCTATAGGCATGCCCTATATCAGTGGCTCTCAAACTTTTGTACTAGTGACCCCTTTTACACAGCAAGCCTCTGAGCGCAACCCCCCTTATAAATTAAAAACACTTTTAAAATATATTTAACACCATTATAAATGCTGGAGGCAAAGCAGGGTTTGGGGGTGGAGATTAACAGCTCGTGACCCACCCTATGTAATAACCTTATGAACTCCTGAGGGGCCCCAACCCCCAGTTTGAGAACCCCTGCCCTATATGGTAGGCTGCAACCATAATAATACATTGCTGGCCCGATTTTTGAAGAAGATGAATACCTGAAACGTCCGCTGACTTCATTGGTGGTTGCACAGCACCTCTGAAAATGAGACAACTTCTGTAGCTTTACAATCATTAATGGACAAGTCTCATAACATGATAAGAAAGGTGAGGAGTATTATCAGACCCATTCCACAAATGTAGAAAGTGAGGCACACAGGGAGAAAGTGACTTGGTCACATAGCAAATCAGTGATAAAGTGCAGAACAGAGTGCAGATTCAGTATAGAATATAGAATCCTGGATGCTCAGTCCTGAAACCTGCTGTCAGGGGCGGCTCTAAACATTTCGTCGCCCCAGATGCCGCAGGGGGTGCTCTGCCTGTTGCCTGTCCCGCGGCTCCAATGGACCTACTGCAGGTGTGTGTGCGGAGGGTCTGCTGCTCCCATGGCTCCAGTGGACCTCCTGCAGGCGTGCCTGCGGAGGGTCCGCTGGTCCTGCGGCAGAGTGCCCCCCGCGGCATACCGCCCCAAGCACACACTTGGTGTGCTGGAGCCTGGAGCTGCCCCTGCCTGCTGCTATAAGCACTGGACTTACTCGCTCCTAGGATTGCCAACTTTGGTTGGATGAATTCATTGAGATATCACATGACAATCTTTAATTAAAGATTAATCTCTAATTTCTGGAAACTCCAGAACAATCCTGGAGGCTTGGCAACTCTACTCACTCCCAGAACTAGGAATACAAGAATAGGAGCCCTCACTCTCAATCCCCTGTTTTAAACTCTACAATACTCATTCCCAAAGCCAGGACTCTAACCCAGAAGTCTGACTCTGAGTCCCCTGGTCCAACCACTGACCTTCCAAAGCTGGGAACAGAGCCCAGGAGGCCTGACTCCCAGTTTCCTGTTCTGACATCTATTAGAGCACATCCACTTGCCACCACAGATTCCTTTTATAGGACAATATCTGTCATCATTGGCTACTAAGGTTTCTTTGCTTCTCATTGTGCATGGTCAGGGGTCTGCAAACACACAATGCACCATTTTGTGCTAAAAAAAGAAAGAGTTACTTCCCCCTCAAGATATTTCATAGAATACCAGGGTTGGAAGGGACCTCAGGAGATCATCTAGCCCAACCACATGCTTAAAGCAGGACCAATTCCTAGACAGTTTTTTGCTCCAGATCCCTAAATTGCCCCCCTCAGGGATTGAACTCACAACCCTGGATGTAGCAAGTCAATGCTCAAACCACTGAGCTATCCCTCAAGTAGACAGAAGGGACCTACATAAAACTCATCTGTTTGCCACAAAGATGGGGACATGGGGATACTTTAAATAGAAAAAGTGCCTTTGCTAGAAACAGACCCTTAGATGAGCTAAGAGCTTTCTGCTGGGGATGGCATGAAGCTGAATATTCTTTCACTACCTAGTATTAGAAGAACGCATCAAATCCATTTCACATTAACCCACTATGAGACCAAACTGCCAGGACCAAGTAATGGGAGAATGTAATATGATTGTACATTACAGTCTGCTACACATTCAATAATCCAGGATAATATATCTATACCATTTTATCATGCAGTCTGCTGTGCAGCCAACAGTTTGTGTATGGGTTTTATAGGTCTGTGTATTATGCAGTCTGTTTTTATTGCAGATTCAGCTGTCTTTTCTTACAGATAAGGGTGCTGAGATTTTACATCCAAGAGCCAAATTCCGTATTTTTCACATGAATTCGTCCCCTCTCAGCCTATTCCAGGGGTCAGCAACCTTTCAGAAGCGGTGTGCCGAGTCTTCATTTATTCACTCTGATTTAAGGTTTTGCGTGCCAGTCATACATTTTAATGTTTTTAGAAGGTCTCTTTCTATAAGTCTATATTATATTACTAAACTATTGTTGTATGTAAAGTAAATAAGGTTTTTAAAATGTTTAAGAAGCTTCATTTCAAATTAAATTAAAATGCAGAGCCCTCAAACCAGTGGCCAGGACCCAGGCAGTGTGCGTGCCACTGAGAATCAGCTTGCATGCCGCCTTTGGCACACGTGCCATAGGTTGCCTACCCCTGGCCTAGTCTAACACCTCCATTTATTCCAGCCTAGCCTGCAAACAGTTTCTTCTGACCACTGTTCCATTTAGCTGTGGTCTCCTCTCAGATGGCCCTGTGGTTGCAATGGCTTGCAGCAACATAATGTCTCTTTGAATCACACTATCTTGATCAAACGGCAGACCTGGAATGAATATTAGATGCTACAATGCAGTGAAGTGTCAGCACCACAAGGCTCCCGTTGCACATGAAAAGTCAATGTGAGGCATGTTTCAACTACAAGTACTCCACTGGGAGTATATAATGCAGGGTATTTTGCCAGACATCCACAATGTAATGCGGGGGGAGGGGAGCTCGTGAAGAGGAGATGAGCTGCAAGCATGAGGATAGCAAGATGTCCTGAAACCTTCTAGAGTCAAGCCTGTGATTCTGTAGCACTCTCAGCCACATCTGACCCAGCAAAGCCGGGGGTGCAGCCTTGGTGTCCCTGTGCTGTTAGCACAGCCCATCATCTTGTGTTTACCTCTTGGAACCTAATGTCTCAAATTGGATTTGTATCAATAACAGCTATGAAAATCCCTGAGTCTGCAACATACACAACAGCCTGGCTTCCTCACGTGCCAGGATGGGACATGTATGTAATTAGTGGGTATCAGTGACAGTATGACAAATGCATGCTGTGTGTGCACAGATGATATAGTGATCCAGCTTCCACCGCACTCCTATGCCATGGGTCTGCTGCTCTCTTTACTCCCTCATATCTTTTTGTCTGTTTCATAGTCTCAAAGGGTTAGAAGAGATCGCAAAGGGCAAGCAGTTAGACCAGAAGACAAGTTGCAGGATTTGTTGTGTCTAAACCATCCAAGACACATGGCTATCCAGCCTCCTTTAGAAAGCCTCCAGTGAAGAAGTGTCTACAATCTCCTTAGGCAGTCTGTTCCATTGTCCTACTGTTGGGACTTTTTTCTGAGATTTAATCTAAATCTGCTGTGCTGTAGTTCAATTCCATTGCTCCTTGTCCTATCCTCTGTTGGCAGAGAGAACAACTTTTCTCCACCTTTATTATGGCAACCTTTCAAGTATTTGAAGATCACTATCATGTTCCCCTCTTAATTTCCTTTTTTTCCAAATTCAACATACTCAGTTTCTTCAGCCTTTGCTCCTATGACTTGCATGCCAGCCCTTTGATCATTTTTGTCACTCACCTCTGGATCCTTTCCAGTTTCTCTACCTCCTTACCATATAGCAGTGACCAAAACTGGATGACTTACTCCAGCTGAGGTCTAACCAAGCACAGAGTACAGCAGTTCATCTATCTGTGTGACCTGTATATTGTGCACTTTCCAGAGCAGGGCCTGCCCTCTTTGAGGGTCTACACTAGAGTCAACACACACAGTAGGCAGATGTGTGCTTAGTACACCTCTATCTCGATATGACACTGCCCTTGGAAGCAAAAAATTTTTACCTCGTTATGGGTGAAACCGTGTTATATTGCCCTTGCTTTGATCCATCAGAGTTATATCCAAATTCATGTTATATCAGGTGGTGTTATATCGAGGTAGTGGTGTATATTAAATATTCACCAGGTTAAATTCACCCCCGGACAGATGTCCTAAAGTCTTAATCATCCCCCCACACATTCCAAAATGTTTTGAAGGCTTCAGCAAGAGTTATAAGGAGTGTTAGCATTGCCTAGACTCTCTGCACAGGGGATAAATTTTATCCCTAAAGAGAACAGATGCAGGGCCTCAACTCCTGTTCTAGATGTACTTCCTTTTTCAGTTGAATTTCAATTTTTGACTGTTTGGATTTATTTTCCTGGGATTAACCTTGGTCCTGAAACCTATTCACTCTAACATCAAATAGATACATAATTGGTGCAAGAAGGGGGTGGGGGGAAATCAATTTGGAGTAATTCTGCTCTTATGTGATTATATTTACTAAATTTTTTCTACTTTTTATTGCATATTCATTTCAAAGTTTTCATGGCCATTTAAAAAATAAAACAAAACAAAACATAACAAACAAAAACAGTGCTGAAAGGGATTAATTCCCCTTTAGTCTACTAATGGAGCAATTTTCCACTTGTCACTCTGAAGCTCTCAAGGTAGATGTTTGTAGCTATGACTCCATGAGAAGAAAGTGGTCCTCCCCAAAGCCAGGACGCAATGCCAAGCTCTTACATGGCACTTTTCAGCAACATGTCTCACAGCATTTTACAATAGGTGAATCGGTATCATTATCACCATTGTACAGATAAAGAAACTGAGGCAAGGTCATCCCAAAGGCTGTGGCAGAACTAGGAATAGATCCCATGTCTCATAAGTCCCAGTGCAGTACTCTTTGCACAAATCACATTACATTCTCACAGACAAGTCACTGGATTTCCAGACTGGTGCAAATAAGGGCAAAATTCCAACCTTTTTGAATCCATGAGGCATTTCTAGACACTGATATTCTGCTTACCCTATAGCCATAGGCCTCCTACCGAGGAACCTTCATCCCAAGAATCTCAACACAGACTGATCAAACTTGAGGTTCCCATTGACCAAGTGAAGCCCCAGTTTCCAGCACAGATGTTCAACAGCAAGTGTTAACTGTCACTTGCTCAGCACATAGAGCCTTTCATGTGAAATCCTAACATGCCTGTGTTTCAGAACCATGAATCCTTTAATCTGTGCTGTTGCATAGTACTCTAAGGGCTACGGAACATTTTCCCGCTGGGGCATTGGTTTGAGCCTGCTCATGTCAGCAGTGACTAGAACTTAATTCTATGACTATTCTATACTCAAAACGAATGAATGGTCCTTCTCCAGGTCCCACGGGGTAAAGTGCCTATATGACAAAACTTGCATCACAATTGTTTCTAATTAGCATCGGCAGCACATTCGAAAGAAACGGTTGATCTTATGCTTGAAGCACTGAACGAGAAATGCTAGATTCCATTATGAGCTTGGGCAAATCACTTCATCCCTCTCTGTTGGGGGCGACACCACTTTCTTTCTCCCCATTCTATTCCTGACTTGTCTGTTAGGAAGTCTCTGCTCCAAAGAGCTTACAACCTGTGTGCAGACAGCACCTAGCAGAAGGTGGCTGATTTCAGTTTGGACACCTAGACACTAGTGTAATGCAAAGAGTAGTAAACTGAATGAGTGATGTCCTCATGAATTCTACCATGATTTTATTATGCAGTCTGTTGCGTAGCTCTGATACCTGGGTAGAAGTACCTCTACTTCCAACCCATCCCCTGCTGCTGCCAGTCCCCCTTCAGAAGCAATCAGCCCCCATGAATTCTTTCGCCTCTTTAGGCATGCGGCAGGGTTATAAGAAGCAATTCTATCTATATGGAAATGCAGATTTCAGAGATCCATTCTAATAATCAAATTATAAAGGAAACAATCCCCTAATATGGAGCTAATAAAAGTTGATTTTAAGTCAGCCTAAAGCTGTAAGCAATAAGGAGCAGATTTATAGTAGAGAGTTTTGTTATTGTGGTGGTGGTTCTTTACAATTTCTGCCAATAGAAACCGATTGGCCAGCTTTGTTGAATTTACTCATGCCCTCCTAGACTCACTCAGTTCATGCTGTTTTCTTCTTGCACTCAAATGACTCTAAATGTATTTATCTATATACTACTAACCAGATCCTCAGCTGATATAAGTCAGTGTAGTCCTATTGGCTTCAATGAAGCTAAACTGATGTACGAGCAGAGAATCTGGCTCCATTTCCCCCTCTGGTAAAGTTGTAACTGTTGCTGCTGCCCCCTGGGACTATTGATTAGCCATTGAAATCTTGTTTCAGGTTATAATGAGGCTGTTAATTTGGGGGCATAAGAGCAAAGTCAGTGTAACTGGAACTGGTGTAACACATTAGGAGCCCTGTGGTTTTTAATCTGCTCAAGTCACTTTTCTGCATGTTCTCTCCGCCTATCCTTCTATTGATATGGATCTTCAGCTATAAAACACAATGAAAAGATCCATGCATTATACCCGAAATGGAAAAAGCAGAAGATAAATCCCTATCCTCTGTGCTGCAAGGAATTGTTCCTAGAAACAGTAGATGAAGCAGCATAATAGAGGTTTGCTTGCATGTTGTCAGTGAATGCAGGCACTCTGCTGATTGCTGTGGAGATGAACAGCAGGCAGGAGCCAGCTGACATGCACAGACCATATAAGCAAGGTGAGAACAAATCAACTGTGACCTAAAGCATCACCAGAAGAAGAAAAAACCAAGACAAAATGTACTGGCAGCATGCCTCACAGGGCAGAGAACTGAGCATCCCTCAACACCCAGGAATCTCCAGAGCTACCAATCATTGTAGAAGAACCTCCCAAGGCCAGATATCTATGGTACACCACCATTTAAAAAAGGAGTTATTTCAGGGATTAATCTGACCTTCTTTAACAAGGATACTGTGATTACATTGAAGTTACAATGCAATTGTAACTGCAGCCATGCATTAATATCTTTTTTAATAATCATAAGCAGAAAGTTCACTATATTTCTATTATATCAATAATATCATTATTAGGGGGTAGCTGGGTTAGTCTGTATCCACAAAAACAACAAGGAGTCTGGTGGCACCTTAAAGACTAACGGATTCATTTGGGCATAAGAAGTGGTTTTTTACCCACGAAAGCTTATGCCCAAATAAATCTGTTAGTTTTTAAGGTGCCACGGGACTCCTTGTTATATCATTATTAGTTCAATGCACAGTCATTACTACACTTGGACTCCAGCAATGAATTACCAACACTAAGAGGGTAATAAGTAAATCAGTCATGTACTTTGTTAGGTTCACAGAATACACACAGACGTTAAATAAAATCATGAGTACTCTTGTTGGAAAGTCACAGTATCTCACTAATTTATTTTTTAGAATTCAGAATGATAACCCCCAAATTGAAAAACTTAGCTTCTCCCTAAGGCAGAACTCACCCTACCTTGCTTGAAGCTGGCTCTTTCCAGACTGGCTATCTGCTGACTCAGTGTAGGTCCACATTGTGTTTTAAACCCCACCGCAGCAAGTCTCAAATCACAGGTCTCCAGACTCAGGCTCACTCTATGACACTGAAAACAGATGTATAGATGTTTGGGCTCAGACCAGAGCTTCGGCTTTGAAACCCAAACCCCTTGTCAAGCTCCTGAGCCCAGGCCTGAGGGTTCACACATCTGTTTAGTACCATAGTGCAAGCCCATTTCTGTAGACCTGGGCTCTAAGACTCACTTCTGCAGGTTTTAAAACAGTGTAGATGACCTACGTCACAGGGCTTCACTGAGAGTACCCTGGTTTGCAAGCAGAGCCAGGAAATCCCTCACACTTTCAGCTAGTTTCAAAATACATCACATACACAAGCTTCCAATTATACGAATTCAAAAGATAATTATTACCACTCAAAGCAAAACCAATATAATTACATAGTAATTCCATTCCAACATTATAATGTTGACCCCCTGCTCCTTAACAGGAACTTGGGCCAGCAGCAGACCAGTTAGTGGTCTGCCTATTTCAGTGGGCTGGTGGGAAAATGGTGAATTACCCCAGGAGAAACAGTACAGGGCAGATGCGCAGTCTGATTCTGTCACGTGGCTGGCAAACAGGAGTTTGGGGATATTGTTAAAGCATCGCACAAGAAATTCAGGGATGATTTGCCCCAACTTTTTTCTCCTTAAGAGACTTTCTGCTCTCTTGTATTCAGGATGAAATCTTGAGTGACATATTGCATCATAAGAATATCATGACCCAGGAGACACAATAAATCAAACAGTATACCTTGCAAGGTAATTGTAGGCCGGTGGATTTGACCACCAGCCTGGAACAAGCAGTCAGCCAAGCCACATTCCATTTATAGTCCCTTTCTTCAGGGCTCAATTCTCAAACAGAAGCCAAAAGGAAATGTAGAATAATTGCAAATGCCCTGTTCTTCACTGAGATTGTGGGACCCTTTGTCTTACAGTCCCGTGCAGCCACAGGAAAAGTACTTTCAGTTCTAGCCACCAAGTAGGGCCCTCCCTCTATATCCACCAGCAGAGAATCAGACCTTATCAATAGCTGCGGTTTAGCTGGCCCAGATGATTCCCCGTACTTGCCCACTGGGCTTCCTTCTAGAAAAGGACCAGGTTGCTCCCTGGCAATTAAAAAGGCCAGAGCACCCTGCTACACTAATCACCGAGAACACTGCTCCCAATGAGAGATCAAGCAGCTTGACGCTTTAAAGAAAAGAAAAATCAGAGTAGAGGGAAGGACTTTCTAAGGGCATCAGGTTGCATAAGTACAATTTGGGTCTCCAAACACAGGGAAAGGTGAGGACACCAGATGTCACAGCTACAGGGATTTTGTTGCATTTGAGCAGAGTAGATACACAGATCAAGCTGGACATCCAACAGTGGAGGCAATCAGAATTAGCAGAGGCTTTAGAGTGCATAGGCCTCAAAGATAAGTTTTTCCTTGACTTACTGGCATAGCCTATGGAACCCTACTGACTGCTTCATTCACGGGCGCTAAGTCAGGAGAGAATGTGGGTGTAGAGGAGTAGACTCACCACAGGTGTGTCCCCCTCATGGCTAGGTGTGGCAGCTCTCTTTCTGTAGCACCTCCTGCTGATAGTCACTCCAGCCCTCGGGTGGCCTAGGTGTTCTTGCAACTTGGCCAGGTCACGATTTAATTCCACACCCCTTTCAGGGTACTCCAGTCTCAGTGTGACATAAAATAAGACCTAAAGCTGCAGCCTGTTCAGCCCCTCCTCCTGAGAGTTAAGACCAGCAGTCCTCACCCTACAGTATAGACCATTCAAAGAAACCCTTGCTCAGCTCCTAGTACTTCCCCAATACTGTCTCAGGCTTACCCTGATGAGAACCCCATGTTTTCCCCCATCTCTGCTGCAGATTGAACCCCTTTCAGTTCCACTGCAGTGAGAATCACAGTTTCCTGTAGCTCTCACCCTTTCACTATCTGTACCCAGGGTTTTCCCTGCCTCCGGGAGCCTTCCCTGACACCCTCAGCTTCCTAGGCTCCCTGATTAGGTCCCATACCCTCCTTCCTCAAGGCTTCTTGCCAGGGATCAGCCTCACGCTTGTAAAGTTCTTTCTTGCTCTTATTTCACAGTACAGACTCAGCATCCTCGAGCTCAGGTTTCTCTCTGGCTGCTAGTTAACCAGTGTGAGGTTTATACACCCACCACAGTGGGCTATTGCAATAAGGAAAGTGTGAATTAGCCAACAATGAATTGTGAGCTGCAGGGCCTGCAAGCTTTGAAGCATCTCTTTGAACCTATACAAACTCGATAAGCACTGTACAAACAGTCCTGTCCCAAGGAATTTACAGTCTAAGTATAAAACAAGAGACAACAAATGGAGACAGACGAGAATGCAAGGAAACAATGAGATAATATAGGCCAATGTGATAGACAGTGGACTCAGCACACCAGCAGCCTAAATACCCATAAACCCTGGGACTGGATGTGTTCCAATTTACCAGTTAGAAGCTTGGCTTGGCCAGTGGTTATCATAAAGCTGCTTCACAATATTTCACCCTGAAATAAAGCTGTGACTTTGATATGATAACATGAGATAAGGAACTCTGAGGGTAGGAGAAAGAATGGCATTATAGGAGGGTAACTGAGCTAAGGAAGATTTAGAATTAATATCAGGGAATTTTTCCTGCCAGTGAGGGTTTCTATTAACCTGAGGAATAGTCTCTCCAGATGCCCACTGTAAACAGGACATGTAAAATGAGAATGGAGGAGGATAGATTGTGGGAAACAGTCCTTCTCTGGTCCTGATGCGATTTAATAGATCTTTTCCAATGAGACTCCTACTACTACTAAAGGGACCTGAATATCTTAGCATTTGAATTTGTATTTATATTTTAATGGCTTTTAGTGTATTTGTGGAACAGCGAGGGGGGACGTGGACAGGGAAACACTCACATTCTAGCTTAATAAGCATTGTCACGAACTGCCCCCTTCATAGTATTTCTGTCATCCAGGAAATCAAATTCAGTGAGAAGACTGGTTAGGTAATAATTCCTTTCTAATTGTGTATATTTATTAGATTGTGACTCTCTGGAGCAGGGAATCTCTCTTGCTAGGGTGTTTCTACAACACCTAGTTGGGACCTCAAGGTGCTACTCTAATAACAGTAGTAGCCATAGTAAAAAAAGAAAATAATAATAATAATAATTAATAACCCACCCACTATCTCAAGCCCATCAATGGTTGCTAGAGACATTTTAAAAAATCACGAGAAACATAAACCTAAATACACCCACAAATACAAAATTAGAACATGGAGGCATACCTATTAATAATCAATGCTGAAAATGAAAAGTTGTTGGAAATCTATCTATCTGAGATATTACAAAATGAAAACCCTAGTGAAATCATCTCTAATCTTTCTGCCGTGCTAAATTATAGACCATTTTTCTTCTTTGTTTTTGTCACCTGTGATTGATGAAACGTCTTTTGCTGAGAGTATTATGGAAACACACACACAAATAAAACCACAACCTGCATTGTACTTGTCTGCTGAAGAGAAGACGTGTGATTTTGGCACATACAATGAAAGACTGGTAATTAAGGAGAAAGGGATGGGACACTGGATGTGGATGTGTGATGTGAAGTCTGCTGACTGCCAGCATCATGGTCTCCAATGAGTTGCATCGCCCAGGACTTACACTCCTCTATCACAATTTTGTAGTTATAGCATCCCAAGAGATAGTATCCAATTTTTTTATTCAAGTCTACCCTTAAGGGAAAAAATAAATTAGGATTATACTAGAATTTTGAAAAGAGTCTTTCATTTGGTAGTTCAAGTAAAAGAATTTGAGAGGCATGATCTAGTAGCTTCAGCAAAGGACTGGGTGTCAGAACAGTTGACTGCTGATCCCAGACCAGAAACTGTCTCCCTCGACTTCCTTCTATATTGCCTAGAACTTTCTGTAGTCATTTTCACATGAGCAAAGTGGGTTCAAAACCTTATGTGGGGGCATTTTAAACTCATTTTACATAGGCATAAATGATGACACCAGGTACAAAGCAGCAGAGAATCAGGCCTCCTGTGTAGCCTTGGACAAGTTTTTAAGTTAACAATTTTTAGATGTATGTTAGCTTAGGCATCTAAAGAAATGTGGCCTGATTATCAGAGGCATTGAACTCCCCTTACCTTCCATAGAAGTCAACTGCACTTCTGGCTGCTTAGCATCTCTGATAATCAGGTCCTTTGGCTTTTACCACACTGGGCCAGCTCCCTACCTGGTTTGAATCACCCTAAATCCATTTAGGTAATGGAGCTATGCTGATTTACACCAGCCAAAGATCTGGCCTAGAGTCTCTGCGTAAGTTTCCCTCTCTTTAAAATGTGGATAACATCCCCCTGTGAGGATTACTTACATAATATTGGCACAGTGCTCTGAACATGAATGTGCTCCACAATTCTATCCAGGTCGGGACTCGTACACAGAGATGTGCCAGTGTTTGATTTCTGGATATATAGGGCCTGATTCTCATTAACATTAATGCCCCTTTACACCTCTCTGGCAGTGTAAAAGGGTCTTAAAGTGAATGTAAATGTAATTTTTATGCATGTAAAGGCCATTTTAATGTGCCAGGGCAGTGTAAACCAATCTTCGTGTAAATGAAATTCAGGCCTTTAGAGTCTGCTTGGGGATCATCACCACCTGCACACCTGAATCACCACAATGAAACCAAGAATTACAGCAATGTAAAACTGGAGTGATGTCCCATAGTCCAACACATCTGACATATATGGGATGGTGCTTCACTATGGGGTTTCATAACACCAGTGGTTTAAAGGGCTATAAAATAGATTTATGAACATGCTGTGGTACAGAGAATAAAGCCTAAATACCTGACATTATTTACAGTACCAGGCATCTTAAACATATCCACAGGATGGATATTGTTCATTTACTCAGCCTGGGTCTTGAGAGGGTTAATCAATAGCTATTATTATTATAGCACAAGTGTCTAGAGGCCCAAACTGAGGTGAGGGCCACTTTGTGCTAGACACTGTAGAAACACAAAGTACACCTGGTCTGCCCCAAAGAGTTTACAGTCTCAACACACAAAAGGTGAGTAAAGCGAAGGATTATTATCTCCATTATACTGGTGGGGAACTGAGGCTCAGAGCTATTCAGTGATTTGCCCAAGGTCATCCAGGCAGTCTGTGGCTAAACCAGGAATTGACCTCAGATGACCTTAGTCTCTAGCCAGCCCTTTCAGAACAAGATCATCCTTCCTCTTGTTTTATGGAGAGCTCACAGAACTTTGAGTGGACAATATTACAGCTGAACAAAGTGTTATTAATATTAAAGTGATAACACTCTGGGCCTGATTTTGATCTTACTTACACTGACGTTTTTAATAGTGTAACTCTACAGATGTCAGTAGTTCACTTTCATTTTATACCACTGCAAGTGGGAGTAGATTTTGATACACCGTTTTCTCTTTTCCCCTTGTTCATCTATAGGGACACCTTTAGTGTCTGTGTCTTGCCCTGGCTCAGACTGTTGTGTGTCTCTCTCTTCTTCTGCATATTTCATCTCCCTGCTTTCTTACTCCTTAGACCCTAAGGGGTGCTCTGTTTATGATCAGTTAATACATTCATACAAAGAATGAGATGTGAAGTGTGCTCTTAAATATTACCTTGGACACTAATTAAGTTGAATCTGAAAGTGAGAACACATTGACACTCTGAAGGTTAATGACCTAATCATTTAGCAGAGGATACAACCTTGGCTTGGTGGTACTAATTGTTTTATTGAAGAGTATGTAGTGCATTTTTCCACAATGTCCGGGAGCATCGCAAGTGCTATTAACCTTAATGGTAGTGGCATATATATGTCCTTTGAGTAATTGGCACTTGGAAAATATTTTCTAGGGCTTGTCATTTTCCATCAGGATGGCAACAGATCTTAAAAAGTTGTGTGTTTTGTGGGGAGAGGACGTTGTTTGTTTTGCTCTCTCCCTGATATGAGACACAAACCTATCGCATTATCAGAAATTAAATGTGACCTGACATAAAACCTGCAGCCGGAATAAGAGAAGGTAGAGTGGAAGCAATAAATCCATTGTTTGTTTTGACTACAAAGAGCCAGAGGCCGAAATGCCCCTTCCATATGCTGTTTCCAACACTGAGGCTAAGGAGAGCGATGGCCGAGATGGCACCGAGCTATGTAGCAACCAGCCTCTATGTCAGGAAAGCACACTGCTAAGAAATGGACAGAGGGGATCAGACTCCAAATGCAGCAAGTAGCCCTGCCCTGGGTGGATCTTACCATTCTCTGACAGACACCTGAGGGGGTTTAGTTCATGTTTACACTCTGACAACATTTGCATAGCTTATGGTGCAAACAAAGTTTCATTGAAGTGAAATATTGAAGTATTAGCATTAGTATTCGTAGTGTCACAGTAGTGTCTTTGTTCCAGGCCAGGGGTCGGCAGCCTTTCAGAGGTGCTGTGCCAAGTCTTCATTCATTCACTCTCATTTAAGGCTTTGCCTGCCAGTCATACATTTGAACATTTTTAGAAGGTCTCTTTCTATAATATATAACTAAACTATTGTTGTATGTAAAGTAAATAAGGTTTTTAAAATGTTTAAGAAAGTTCATTTAAAATTAAATTAAAATGCAGAGCCCCCCGGAGCAGTGGCCAAGGCCCGGGCAGTGTGAATGCCACCAAAAATCAGCTTGCGTGCTGCCTTCGGCTTGCGGGCCATAGGTTGCCTTCCCCTGTTCTAGGTGCAGTAGAAACTGCTAACAGACAGACACAATGTCCTGGCCTTGAAGAGCTAATAATCTAAGACTGCGGGCTTGTCTATACTACAGATTATGTCAGTATAATTTATGTCACTCAGGGATGTGACTAAGCCACCCCCTGAGTGACGTAAGTTGCACCAACCTACATTCCAGTGTGGACAGCGCTACATTGGCAGGAGAGCTTCTCCCACCAACATAGCTACCACCTCTCGCAGAAGTGGTTTTATTATGCTGACGGGAGAGCTCTCTTCATCACACGTCTTCATCACACGTGCTCTCTTCATCACACGTGCTCTCTTCATCACACGTCTTCATCACATGTGGTACAGCAGCACAGCTGCACCACTGTAGAGCTTCCAGTGTACTCTAGTCCTAAGCTATAGACAACAGCTGGATACAACAACCAAAGAAGAGGCAGGGAGAACATGTCATTGCAGATTTCCTTGAATGGACCAGACCTGAAAAGGTTTGTGGAGATGTGGCTGGTAGCTCTTGGTTTGAGAGAATCCCTTTCTGGGACTCTAAGCAGGGCTGCATTCATTAGAACAAACCGCCTCGGTTTTCAGTACTCCTAGATATCTTGCAATGGATTCTACAATTTCCTGTCTCTGGGGACTGACAATGGACCTGACTGAAGAAACCATGGAGGCATCACATTCCCTATGGAAATATCTCATGTCTCTCTTGGTGGATATTACACATTTTTTCCTGCCAATCACCTTGCTGAGCACACTCATACGCTCAATAATAACATGGGGGTATTTGCATACGTCTCCCATATGATGCTATCTGAAACAGGTCTAGCAAGAAAGTATCATGTTCACTGATCCTTTAGAACACAGGGCTAAGCAGATCTAGACAGTCAATTCCCATTCATTTTAATAGGATTTGGTTGTTCAAAGCCCTGTATAAAACAAAGAGATGAGATAAGACTTTGCCATTTATACAAGAGAATGAGAACATGGCTTAGGTCAATTGCTCATTGAAGTCTTCTTCTCCTATTGAATTTTCCTTCCAGGTACCTGGATAGGTGAAAGTTCTCAGGCTAATTTTTCTAAAAGCACTAATTGCTCTCTGATCAAGCATCCACCCTAACAGGAAACCCAGTTAAAGCACAGCACAAACTGACCTATTTTCTAAAATTCCTCCTAAATGCTTACAAGGCTTCAGTCTCCCATGTCAGTGTGGATAAAATTGCCTGTAATAATAGCTAATAATAATAATAATAGCTGTCAGGAAGGCTCTTGTGGCAATTAGCAGAGGTAACATGACAGAGATATATGGAGCTGAACAGGTAACTCCCACAACTCAAGCATTGTCCCACCAGCACAAAATGAATGTATCGCTGCTCTCAGAGAGCTAGGGAGGCAGCAGAGAAATCCCCCAAGTCAGGGCAATAGGGTGACGAGGTCATCTCAATGACTTTATCTGAGGCAGATCATCAATAAGCTGTTTGCTGCCCATGTTCGTTTTATCAATTATGTGCTGATTCCTATGTTTACCAAGAAGAAATTTATGATCAATAACCAGCTATTGAGACTTCCAGCGGCCCCACTGCCCCGATCCCCTGGCCAGAGCGCCACAAGTTCCACGGCCGGCTGCCCGGATCCCCCGGCCGGAGCGCGGCGAGTCCCGCAGTCCCGCTGCCCCAATCCCCCGCTCGGAGCACGGCGAGTCCCGCGGCCCCACTGCCCCGGCCCGAGAGCGGAGAGTCCCGCGACCCCGCAACCCCAGTTGGAGGAGCGGGATAATGGTACTCCCTCATCGCCACCTATAGTCTGTGTAAGTTGTCATCTCTTCTGGACAGTCACTGTCTCTTACTGCATGTACACACAGCACCTGGCACAATGCAGCATCAATCCCAGTTGTGGCCTCTAGATTTTGCATTCATACAAATTAATAATGGTAATCAAGACAACAGTCTGCGAGCAAGCAATGAAGCTGGACAAGTTATAACAAAAGAACCAATTTTCATATGTCAAATAACAAACAAAACCAGTTTGTTGTTGTTGTTGTTGTTGTTAGTCTTCTTTGGAAAGACAAGTTCTTTTAAAAAAGGCCCCAAAGCTTTCAGTCAAAGATGCTGGCAGGGCTAATAAATAAGAGGAGCTGTTTTAATGAGGCTGCTGTCAGTATGTCCCCTTCTTTTAACAAATAAATGTGACAAATGAAGACCATTCTCCAGCTACCTATGTTGCATCTTCAGTACATTTCAGCAGCTGAATTATTCCTTTCTGGAGTTAGAACTGCTGGGGCTTCACACAAATGAATCCCTTGGCACTGCTGGGAAAACTCCTTAGTGCCTCAGCAAGATACTGATTGTTTGCATTCTCACTTAACACATGGTCTTCTAATGACCCTAGAGATTTTTAATCGATGCTGGTGATCAGGAAAGACTGGGTTTCATACAACAACAACAACAACAACAAGAACTCTATGTAAGCTCAAAAGCTTGTCTCTTTCACCAACAGAAATTGGTCCAAGAAAAGATATTACCTCACCCACCTTGTCTCTCTAACACCCTGGGACCGACACAGCTACAATAACATTGCAATCAAAAGATAGATGAGTTTATCAGCAGGACCCAAATATTCTGCCTCCTACAGTTTATCATCACTCACTACCAATAATGCCAAGGTAAAATATTTATGTGCTACCATTATCCTAATGTCTGTGATGATAATGGATGCCATTACTAGCCATCATGCCATATGGAGACACAACAGTTGTCTCAGCATCATTCCTTAGTTTAGTTTTAAGATTATTGGTATTGGTTGGCATTAAATCCTAACTAGTCAGCCATAACACCTATGGCGAGGAGCATGAAACACCAATACGTGTTGTCCTAGAGGTAAATATACATTTCATGCACATGACTAAAACCCTATTAAATAAGACAAATGGCACCACCAGCATCTGAACAGCTAACTGCATTGAAGAAATATAAAACTGTCTCTAACAATGATAAATCCCACGGCTTGCTTCAACTGCACAGCTGGAAACCTACCATAATGCTAAAGGAACAAGCCAGTTGTAACACTAGGACAAATCACGAACCAATCACAGAGAAAGAGAGAGCAATTTCTATATGGGCTCAAAGAAAAAGAACACAGAGAAGCTCATCTCAACACAATGAGCTGCTTAGAAATGGCAATCAAGTCTAATATTTCTGTTAACAGGCCAACAAAAGAACCCTGCATTTTTGCTCTCACTCTATGAGATAATTTACGCACTTTGGCATTAAAGAATGTGTAATCCAAAAATTGCCTGCCGATTGTCATAGCAGAATGGAGACAGAGAGTTATATAAATGGGTGTCACTTAATGTGGGCAGGAGACTGGAAAGGTAGTACAGGCTCATAGAAAATAGGTAAACATTTTTTGCATCAGTTCAGTAGACTGTAGAATAATTTCCAATGGAATTTATATTATTGCTGTTTCCTCCTACCTCATAATGATAGTTAGCACTTGTATAGTTCTGTCGATTCAAGGATCTCAAAGGGCTTAAAACATTAATTAGCGAAGCCACACAACGTGCCACCGCTATCAACACAAAGTCATATTGACACCCATTTTTACTGTTAGGAAAACTAAGCAACATCAAAATCAGAATCCACATATTATAACCTTCATTCCTAGGCGCAGACCTCATGAGATACCCTCCACCCCCAACCAAACACATACATTCTCGCATGTATAGGAAAGAGGTGAGGATGGAGTCTTTAACACCTTGTCTGCAATTTGATCCATTAGATCCGTCTCCCAAGCACAGGATGAGTAGACAATAATTCCATTTTATCTCAAATCCATGAAATCCTTCATGAAATGGAAGGTCCATCCTCAACACTCCTCTAATTTTATCACTGCAAGTGGAGTTTTGTCAAAAAAGAAATGTTTCATTAAGGACATTTGTTCTCCATGAGGATACATCAAACAACACCAATAATTCTGTTCACAATCAAAATTTCCAGTTCTTTTTGATGAAAACCCAAATATTTTAGTGGAAAGCAACTTTTTGCTGAAAATTTTGATGAACATTTTCATTTTCATGGGGGAAAAAAGCATTTCCCAGGCAACTCTACTGGAGATGAGCAGATTGTGCTGCTTTAATGACTTGTGCGTTGGCTGGGAAGGTAAGAAGGGACAGTGATCAAATATGCCTATTTCTATTTTCAATGTCCATAACAGAGTCTGGGCTGGTGGAGCCTAGTGATACCTAAAAGTAGGTAGGCAAAACTGAGACACAAAGTTAGGCTTTGAGCCATTTTGCAGCATCAGATGAAACACATACAGTGCTTGATTCAGAGGCAGCAAACTACCCTATCTGTCCTATGGAATCTTTCATATCTTTTGTGGATCTTTGGTGTCCGTGTACAGTAGGGAGCAAAGATCTTTGAAGGTCATGAGCCATCAGATGTAAAAATGGGCTTTTATGATCCTAAGACTTCCCAGGACACTGGGGAAAAAGATAACATGCTACTGTGATCTTTGGTATAACATGCTTTTCAACAGGCAGCCTAGATATGTGAGCAGCTCTAAATCCCAGCTGTACTTTCATTAAGTTGCATTCCCCTTTCTCCTGGCAGTAGATTTTCAAGATTGTTCCCTCTGGTCTTTTTTGCAGACTTATACCTACTGGTAAAAGACTGTGAGTAACAGCGTGCAGCCTACAGAAACTGGGAGAATAGAGCAGTCCTTGTTGCTTCCTTAGTATTAAAGAAAAAAAAGAGTTCCCCTTCTTTTGATTAATTTCTCACTTACACAAGAAAAGAATAGATCAAGACTTATTCTGAACATAAGGGTCATCTCTTACAAAGAGCCACCTCAGCTTCAGCTTTCAGCAGCAGTAATAATAATAAAATAATAATGATAACTAATAACTAGTTCTTATATAATGCTCTTCGTCAATCTCAAGGTGCTTAATATGACCAGAAGAGTAGAAAGCAACAAAGAGTCCTGTGGCACCTTATAGACTAACAGATGTATTGGAGCATAAGTTTTCGTGGGTGAATACCCACTTCATCAGACACATGTGTAGAGTAGAAAAGAGTAGAGACACTCCAACACTAAACAGCTTTAGCCCTAAGGCACCGGAGTACTGCTGCTCCAGAACCAAGTGATTGGAGACCTTCCTTGTAACAGCGTGTGAAGACTGTCTTTTCTCTTGGTACCTGGTGTATCTTGCATTTTCCTTAAAACTCTGAGCCAGTGAGGATTCATTAAATCATTTCCCTGAACACCCCCTGAGCCAGTAATAGTTCACTGATGATACCTACATGATACATGCCTGGGACACTTGCACGAAGACAACAGATTTCCTACATGAAAGCCAATTAAAAATACCTCAATAAGGTGAGCCAGCTACGATTACTCTGCTGGGGCTCTGTCCACATCTCCAGCCTGGCCTCCTTTCAATCCCTTTCACTGACTCTAGAGTTGGAAGCTCTCTTGCTTTATCGGCCCATCCCTTCACTCCACAGTTTTATCCAAGTTACTGAGCCGTTTCCCCTTTCTAAAGGCCATATCCCAAGCTAGTGTAACTTGATGTAGCTACATTGATTTCCTTGAGGCTACATAGATTTACATCAGCTGATGATCTAGCTCTAAATTCCACCTTTAAGATTTTCTACTCTATTCTATTCTATTCTAAACAGGTTCTTATACCACCTTCCTCGCTACAATATCTAGTCTTCCATTGGTGCATAAATCGACATTACTAACATCTCTTCTCACATGTAGTAGATGTTTTTTATTCACCCTGATCAGCATTCACATTGTGCTTCCCCCATCAATACCCATCCCAGGCCAGGGCAGCTAATGATGCAGACCAAATTTGGTGATGAATCCTGGTCACATGCCACCTGAGACACATTTTGCATTTTGCTAAAAAGAAGATTTCTTCTACAAAGAATTTTGTAATCCCTCTCTTGGCAATGGTTTGTAGCAAACTACATTCCCAATCTCATTTGTTTTGAATGTTTTCCTGCTCCTCAACCAGAAATCATAATTGCCACTAAGTAAAAATACAAAATCGCTACTCTTTTACTTTGCACAAATAAACCTTTTGTGACAGACACACCTGTGTTCTCCTGCTTGCTACATCTTAAACTTTATTTATGGGCTATTAATTATTAATTATATTTATTATTATTAGTATTAGTAGTAGTAGTAGTTGTTATTTAAAGTTTGGGTCACTAGATGAGCCACCCACCATGCTCTGAAAGTCAGCATGATTAGTTTCTGGATGGACAGGGAACCACAGAAACACAAGATTTCCATATTGGATCAGACCAAGGGTCCATTCTAGATTTGTATCCTGTCTCCAACAGTGGCCCACATCAGCTGCTCAAGGAGCTCCCTAGTGGGCAATTATGGAATAATCAGCTAATAGGGAAAGTGTCTTCTTAAACTCTCATACTGAGGAGCATAATCCAACCTTTAACTGCGGGGTTTATCTTCCTTGTATTCTGAGCAGGTTAGAGAATCAAGGATGCTCCCCAGAAAATATCCTGGCTCCTGTCCTCCACTTTAGGAATACAGAGATTATAATTATAGAGATGGTTGGAACTGGAACACGAGATTAAGACCCCTTCTCCAAAATTATGCAGAAGTTCATATTAGGAAGTGGGTTTGGATGAGTTTCACAACTGGGATCTCCCTCTCTAATGGACTGCTCCAGACCACCAGGCCCAAATGCCCTTGAATCCAGATTAAAAGATGAGCTTCACAGCTCAAGGATTATCTTTGCAATGAACTGCCTCAAACTGTAGGGATGTTGCATCTGACTGAGAGTCCTAATTTCACCACTTCGACCCATCTCATGTTGTAGAAGCGAAGAAAACTGGCTGATTTCAAATGACAGACTGCTGCACGGAAGAAAGAAGCGCGGACTTAAAAAAAATTGTCATTTTTTTTTTCTCCTTCAAGTTCTTCTGATGTATTATTTTATTTTATTTGCTGTTTTTATCATGCTCTAACTTGGCACACTTCTCAGCATCAAAGAACATTCCTTTATTGTGACATTTTCAAATGAAAACTACATGGCAGTAATAGCTTTCCAAAGAGCGCTCATTTACCTTGGCAACGTTTATGTGTTTCGAGGAGAAGCGGGGAGTGGGGAAGATGACGACTCTGCATAAAACCAGTGCTCAGAGCAAAACACTGTAAGAATTATTTAGCAAATAAGCTCCCATATTAGAATGGTGCTGGGGAAGATTGCATAGCCAGACTAAATTACACTTTACAGGGATATGGCACTGAATGGCTTTCTACTGAGGTTATGCTTAAATTATAGCTCTTGCTAAAGCAAACAGCGCATGGTTTATATGTGAATTTGAATTATGCATTCAACAGGCAGCATATTTATGAGAAAAACAGTCAAGTCAATAGATTGCTAAATTGCTGCCACATTTGTAAAGGACAAAAATAGCTATAATAGTAGGACATCAAAACGCAGCCACAAACACAATTATGCACTCTTGTCCAGCACTCTTGGGAGAAGTAATTTGATATTTTCTATACCATGGAGTTGGGTGTCAGTATAAAAACATAAGACAGCTAGACCTCTGGGTTGTTCCCAGGAGTCATCATTTCATGTCTGCCCACTGGCACCTAAGAAATACCCTCAGTGCAAAGACTCTGTAGAGACATGGTCATAAATTTATTGCATTGACTTGCAATGGACATCTGGTTTGGGATGTCTTCTGGAAATAAGTCATTGCAATTACATGACTTTGGGGCATTTACTAAGCGGCTTTCACCCAAGGACTGCAGAGTGGCTCACAATAAATTACACTTGATACCACACCTTGGGAGGGGCATGAGTATTATTATTCCTATTGTATAGATTGGAGGTAACATTTCTGAAAGCACCTAAGACATTTAAGAGCTTAAGTCCCATTAAAAAGTAGGATTTAGGCTCTTAAGTCACTTAGGCACTTACCTTTGGAAACTAAGGCACGGGGAAGAGTAATTTCAAGGAGCTCAATCTTTTCAGCTCATCAAAGAGAAGATTAAGATGCAACTTCATCACAGTCTGTAAGTACCTACAAATGGAATAAAAGTTTGATAATAGAGTTGTCAGGGTTTTTTCCCCACTTTGAACTTTAGAGTTCAAGAAGTGGGGACCTGCATGATCACTTTTAAGCTTAATTACTAGCTTAAATTTGGTACGCTGCCACCAGCCAGAAGTCTGTGTTTGGCACACTTTTGTTCCCCCTAAACTTTTCCTTGGGAACCCAAGACCCAAACCCCTTGGGTCTTAAAACAAGGAGAAATTAACCATCCCCCTCCTTTCCCCCCAGACTCTCCCCTCCCTGGGTTGCCTTGAGAGGCTTACACAGATCCAAACCCCTTGGATCTTAAAACAAAGAGGAATTAACTATCTCCCCTCCTTTTCCCCCCACCAGTCCCTGATGAGTTTAGACTCAATCCCTTGGATTCTAAAACAAGGAAAAATCAATCAGGTTCTTAAAAAGAAAGCTTTTAATTGAGAAAGAAAAGGTAAAAATTATCTCTGTAAAATCAGGATGGAAAATGCTTTACAGAGTACTCAGATTCACATAGACTAGAAGGACTCCCCCCCTCCACCAGCTTGAGATTCAAAGTTACAGCAAACTGAGGTAAAAATCCTTCCAGCAAAAGACACATTTACAAGTTAAGAAAACAAAGATAAGACTAATCCGCCTTGCCTGGCTATTACTTACTATTTTGAAACATGAGAGACTGATTCAGAAAGATTGGAGAACCTGGAATGATGTCCCGTTCCTCTCAGACCCGAGAGCGAACAATGAACCAAACAAAAAGCACAAACAAAGACTTCCCTCCACCAAGATTTGAAAGTACCTTGTCCCCCTATTGGTCCTCTGGTCAGGTGTCAGCCAGGTCACTGAGCTTCTTAACCCTTTACAGGAAAAGAGACATTAACCCTTAACCATCTGTTTATGACAAGAGTGCTCTTCAGTCCAGCAGGAAAAGGTATAACAAGAATCAGTGACTGGATCATTGAAGCTACACAAATTTAGACTAGAAGGAAGGCATACATTTTTAACACAGAGGGCAATTAATCAGTTAAGCAACTTACCAAGGGTTGTGTTGGCCTCTCCATCACTGGCAATTTTTAAATCAATATTGGATGTTTTTCTAAAAGATCTGCTCTAGTTCAAGCACAACTATTGAACATGAAACAGGAATTAATGAAAGGAAGTTTTCTGGCCTGTGTGCTGCAATAGGCCAGCTTGGCCATCACAATGGTCCTCTCTGGCCTTTAAAAATCTATGAATCCTTAAAGTCATACTGTGAGCCAGTGGCAGAAACAGGAGGATAATCCCATGTTTCTAACAGCATTCCTTGCTCTAACTAAGGGAGAGCTGGCGGCTGTCAAAGGCAGTGTACTGAACTAAATGGATCCCTGGTCTGATGCATTTTGGCAGTTCCTATGTTCCTAATGCAGGAACCTATGGAGAAGAGGGAAAAATAAGGGGAAGATAGGTGTAGCTCCACCAAAGCCCCTCCGAATAATTAAAATCAGAGACTATTCACCCACTGAAGTGAGCTTTTCTGAACCCTTACATCTTAATTGGCTAATGATATAACACAGGAGATTGCGTCAGGGGAACAGAGCGATTCGTCAGACATACAAACACCATCAGGCTTAGTGTGTTGCCCTCTTGAAAAGGAAACCTGCTCTGTACTGATTGTGTGAGAGAGAGAATGGATGAAGTTGTGTAGTAAATCCAGAGATAAATGAGTCACAAAAAAAGGAGGCAACCCAGATTTTTGCTCATGCATAACAGAGATAGGTTGAGATAAATAAGGAGATATATTTTCTTCATGAGAAATGCAAGACAGGACGGCTTCTCTGGATGTGGTGGCCATCTAGATATACGATGTGTGTACAGGACCTAGTACAATAGTGCCCTGATTTTTTGTAGGAGCTCCTGGATGCTAATTTAATGAAGAAAGAAAGAAAGAATGAAACAAAGAAAGAAAGAAAGAAAGAAAGAGGAGGCGGCGGTAGAATGTGTATAACTTAGCACAGAGCTTATCCCTTTATTTTGCCCAAAGTATTTTGCAGTGTTTGTCAGAAATTAATTTCTCAGCCTCTTAAAAATTTTAAAAGGCTTGCATTATCCAGGGCAGAATAATCTTGGAGGTAAATACTGCATACACTAACATGGTGCTTCAGCTTGTGATTTTATTGTGCATGGATTCATAGCCTAAGCCTATTGACCCTCAGTGTTTTCTCAATGTTTCCACAAATGTTTAATAAAGAAACATTAATGAAATTCTGAAAAATAAAAAAATGGACTATCTCTAATATACAGCACCTAGCACACTGGGGCTTCTAGACACGATCATAAAACAAACAATAAATAATAACCATGTAATAATTCTCTCTCTTTTTACAGTGTGAAAATACCAACATGAAGAAGGGGGAAGAAAAGAAGGGGACCATAACTGTTTTACAGAGGCTATTAAAATGTGCTATTAAAATAAGCTTAATGAATAGATATTAATATCTGGTTAGCGCTGCTCTGACCTCCTGTCTTACAGGTTCCATTTATGTCTTCTTTGATGAAAGGTCTCCGCGACTGCAAAGCAAAAGGGCAAACTGATTTATGAACAAGACTTATTGTCGCAGTGGCAGATTTGTATAATGAGAAATATATTAAATCTAATGAAGAGAGAGCATGCCTTTCCAAAGTGGTACGTTTCTGCCATGATTAAGTGATTCAATGTCCCTCAGTGGATTAATTTAGACAATGCAGCAGGGCATGGAGGCACCGTTGTAGCCTCTTGCACTAGTGAAAAATACTAAGCAATACTAAATATTTGTGTTCTTTTTTAGTTGTGCTGATAAAGTAAGATGAGAATTGTAGAGTGGTGAGATGACAAGACAAATATCAGGGATGCCAATGTCCCCACTGATTGTGTGGAGGAAGGTCCATCTTTGAACATCAGTGTGTGGCAAAACTGGCTTCCAGAGAATGGAAATATGTAACTTTAAGTGTTGTGTGGCATACTCCAGCTGACAAGAGCTGGCTATCACTCAGCTTAATTCTCCTACCAGTCCTCTACAGAGCAACACTGAGCCATGGGCCTCTCTATCATGTGCTCTGATTCCTAACCAGGGGGATGTTTATTTTTAATTGCATCATGTAGCAGACTCTGCGCAAAGACAAATATCATTGGTGACACTTGGAAGCAACATTTATGGAGCGCGCCCTTCCATTAGCCAGGAATAACTCTTCTAAGCAACGGAGACTTTCCAGTTTCTGGATGAAAATGCGGACAGCCTGATTCATCACTGCCAATGTAACTCTATTAAAACACCCAAAAAGAGAGGGGAAATAAGCTAGTTCCGTAACTGCTGTAAATCAGTGTAGCTCCAGAGATTTGGATTTAAACCAGCTGATGGTCTGACCCCATGCACTCCTGCAGGTCTGTGCTAAGCATATGCTGGACTATCCCAGAACTAGGGGCATGCACACAATGGTTCCGATGCTTATTCACACCGGGGCCTCTTTGCACCCTAGGGCAGAGTAAAGGGGTCTTAAAGTAAGAATAAATGTAATATATGCTCACTTCGAGGACACCTAGCACTGCCAGAGATGTGAGACATATTTCTGGCAAAAGTATCCCATTTTGGCTTCAGCTTGAACGCACATTCCTATGGGTCAATTGGAAGAGGCCATTTAAGTTTAATATTTGTATTATGGTTGCACCAACTGAGACCAAGGCCCCATTGTGCTAGATGATATATATACACGTAGTGAGAGACAGCCCCTAGCTCAAAGACCTTTCCAGCTAAATGGATATGATGGGAAAACCATGGGGAGAAGGTCCCATGGCCCGGGCTTCAGTGTGAACGTCTACACCACAATTTTATGACCAGCAACCCAAGCCCCATGAGCCCGAGCCAGCTGATGACTGTACTGACATACCCCAACCTGTTCTGTTCTCCATTCCATAAACCATCAATTTCTTCTCCAGCAAGAAGTGCAGACTAGGACAACAGGCAGCACTGCCGCTTACTTTGGAGTTTGGAGCAGCAACTTTGCAACGGATTATAGATAAGCAGAGACTGAAGTACAGAACCACGCCAAGAAAAAAAATTAAAAATGGAACATAGTCAAAAGAGCTTCCTCCCCACTCCACTAAAAAAATATTGATTAAACAAAAGAATGCTTGTGGAGATGCTGGCAAATGGGAGTGGAGAAGCCAAACATTGATAAACTTAATTAAATTTCTTATGAAAACAGAGGCAGCCTGTGGTGATTACTCTGTGTAACTGAGACTAATACACCAATTAGGCTAATTCATCTCCTGATGCTCTAAACACAGTTATAAACTTAATCCATATTTCTTCTTGCATGTCAACAATTGATTTCCATCATTCTTCGGAAGCTTCTGGTTTGGACATGAAAAGCAAATGATGCTCATTTGACAGGAAGAGGCAGATATCCCACTGGCTATTTATTGCCCCGTAGGGATTCTCTTTTCTCTCTTTCTTATTCATTTCCACAGGAAAGTTAATCCTCCCTAAATCTTTAACAAGGCCTGTTCCAGGTGTTATTAATTACTGTACTTTGCAGGTTCAGGAGACAGAAACCCATCTGTGTCAGAACAAATATACAGCAGATGCCAAGAGATTTTGAATGGATTTTATTTCTACAATCAAGTGAAAACCTCTGCATGGGATGAGGCCCAAACAACTTCTGCCTCTCCCAAGTCTCTTGAGCTGGAATTTTGCAAGGAGCTAAGGAATTTAGGAGCACTTCAGATGCATCTGAAGAAATGGGTTTTTTACCCACAAAAGCTTGTACCCAAATAAATCTGTTAGTCTTTAAAGTGCCATCGGATGCCTTGTTGTTTTCCTCTGGTATTGTCCACCAGAGTGTAATACCACATTATAAGCTTTAAAACAATCTTCTGTCATTTTAACTCTGCTTTTATTTTAATTATATTATGAAAAACTGGCACAAAATATAAAATTCTTTCAATTTATTACCAGTTTAGGCATGGAACAGAACATAGGTCAATTAAAATAACATTCCCTGAGTCCATACAAGAAATGGTCCTTTTCATCCATCACACAATAACTGTCAGTTTTACTTTACCAGCATCTCATAGTGTGCAATTTGGAGACTGTTCCCCCAGAGTGAATGCATATGTCTGCAACTCTGTCTGCAAGACATTGCAACTGTCCATGTAAATGTCCCCAGGTGCAAACAGCAGTACAAGTCTGGAACTTTCCAGACCTTGCATTCTCTTGCAACAATATTTGAGGAGAGAAAACAAACTTTTTCCATACCACAACTTGTAATGCTTTCTAGTGCTTTCACTGGTAACACACTGACCAAGGTCAGGTTTGGGGTTTTTCCCCATGAACTTCATGGTGTTGGATCCTTGTTAATTTCCATACCCTGTACTAATTAGCATTACTTCCCTTGTACCAAATTTTTAACTTTTTTGTGGAGATAAAAGAGGGCAATTTTCCTTGTTTTATGTCATTTAAGGCCTCTTTGACTTTATATAACATATATTTCCCAAATACTCCATTTTTTTGTCTTGTACCTTTCATGATAGGATATTAACTTGATCTTGTACATTTAAAAAAACATTTACAACCTCACACATAAAACAGTTAAAAGCTCTTTATCAGTGAATTCTTTGCTTTGTTGATTTTCAAAGTACAACACTCTAGATGCTAATTCTGGCTGCAATATTTGCTCATTAATATTATTAAACAATATTTCCGTAATAGATTTAACCTTAAGCGACTAGTTGATTTGTTTCCAATCTAGGGCATTTCAATCTTTTATACAATTGCATAATTTTAATGCAGTTATTTTTTTCCATTTACAAAATGCTACCATCAATGTTTTTACTTCCCAATAACATTTATTTTACATCACAGTTAAACATTACTTTTGAATAAGATTGTTAATGGTTAAGCTCCGTTTCTAATATTCACTGATCTCTCTTGGTGCTGTGTTGGTTTCTGCTTCCAAACTGACAGCCATGTGAAAAAGGAAACACAACCTATTGTGGCTCCTCTTTAGAGCCTCTATAATATTTAATTAAATAGCATGTCTTATTTACATTTGTTTTACCCTTTTTACAATATACACTGCCTGTTTTCATGGGACTTCCTTCCATAGTCCAACCTTTACCCTTTATTTGCCATGAAATCATGTTAGCCATATTCATTTTCACATGAAGTTTAACTGTTTGTTTTGTGCTTAAAGAGCTTCCATATACCCCTATCAAAGTGAATGTTTAATTACTCAGAGCTTCCATAAGGCTCATTGTAACTAACATTGCTACTCTTTTCAGTGTGGTAGCCGTGTTAGTCTGTATCAGCAAAAAAGACGAGGAGATCTCTCTAGTCACTCAATAACGGACCTAAAAGTGGCAATTCTTCAAGATAAAAAACTTCAAAAACAGACTCTAATGTAAAGCTGCAGAACTGGAATTAATTTGTAAACTGGACACCATCAGATTAGGCCTGAATAAAGACTGGGAATAGCTGGGTCATTACAAAACCTAAACTTAATTTCCCCAATACTAATTTCTCCCTACAGTTACTCACACCATCTTTAAAAGCAGCAAAGAGTCCTGTGGCACCTTATAGACTAACAGATGTTTTGGAGCATGAGCTTTCGTGGGTGAATACCCACTTCGTTGGATGCATGTAGTGGAAATTTCCAGGGGCAGGTATACATATGCAAACAAGAGCTAGAGACAATCGAGGTATCGTGCAATCAGGAGTGATGAGGCCCTGTTCTAGCCGTTGAGTGTGTGAAAACCAAGAGACGGACGAAACTGTTTTTTGTAGTTGGGCAAGCCAATTCACAGTCTTTGGTTTAATCCTTGACTAAACTTAATTTCCCCAATACTAATTTCTCCCTATTGTTACTTACACCTTCTTGTCAACTGTCTGTAACGGGCCACTCTCTTACCATTTCAAAAATTATTTTTCCTCCCTTGGTATCCTGCTGTTAATTGATTTATCTCATTAGATTGACCTAACATTTGGTAAAGCAACCCCCATCCTTTCATGTATTTATACCCACTCCTGTATTTTTCACTTCATGCATCTGATGAAGTGGGTTCTAGCCCACGAAAGCTTATGCCCAAATAAATTTGTTAGTTTCTAAGGTGCCACAAGTACTCCTCATTTTTTTTATTGCTACTCTTGTGACACGTTCCCCCTTCCCCACCACAGCCATGTCCTTTGGCCCTTATTTGAAAGATGTTGAACTTCATAAAAGTATTAAGGTACCCAAATGGTTAAATGCTGAATAACAAAGCCAGATAACACCAGTGTTTGGCTTGAGAAGGAGCAGAAAAAAAAAAGAAAAGAATTTAGCAAAGACTGCAGGGGAAACATTGGCAGCTGCTCAAGAAGCGTCTCTGTCAGTTTTTGCAACTTTGACTGAAAAATTCAAATGGATTTTTGCTGGAATCTTTTAAAAGCCAATTAATTTTAAACACAAAAAATGGGGTTTTACGAGCCAGGAGTGTTTGTTTATCGCCTTAAAACCTTGCATAATTACACAAATGTATTTTGCGTTTCTTTTAAATATTTTGCTCAGTACCCATGGTGTTGCTTTAGCTACATTTTACATAACTAAACCTAGACTACATTCATTACTTGTAAATTCAGAGGCATCCAAGTTCAAATGGAAATCCCTTATTTCCTTTTAGTGATTTTGACTAAGATAGTCAAAAGCTGTTCAGAATTTAATCATAGATGCTCATTCAAGATCCACTATAGTCAAATGGTTCAAATCAGATTGTCTCTCTGCCTACAGCAGTCGTTTACAACTGATTATTTACAGACCATTCCGGGGCCCATTTTCCTTCGGAATGGCTGTAAAGGATTCTGGGGACAAAAGCATAGTGCTGGTGGATCATCACCGTCTGACCTCTCCTTGCAAAATGTGTTTGACTACCAGGGTTTCACCAGGTGAGACTACTCTGAGTTATACTGCCATAACCAGGTTTTGTTAGCAAACCAAGCATTCTTTTCCCCCTTCATATTTAATGTTACCACCAATACCTTTACTACACCAGCCTGCTTAATCCTTTCAGTGCTCTGTAAAGTTTTTAATATCTTCACAAATGCTCCCTTGAACTTCTCGCTCTCTTTCCTTAAATTGCTTATTTATCTCCCAAAGTGACACATTTCTCAGCCGATTTCTCTTGGCGACTGAGCTTATCTTTGTGGGTTGCGGGGGTTTTTTGCACTCATTCTTTAGTTACAATTGCTGTTCTCTCCATGGGTGCCCAGGGGTCTTATTCTTTAAAGTTTTAGTTCATTTAGCAGACCTTTGTTGTGCTTTGCCAAGCATTCTTTTACATAGAGATCCAAAGTACCTTCTTCTATTCCCTTTATGTTACTGAATTTCTTTTTAGGAAATAATTCTATACTACAGTTTAACTGTGCTTCTCTCCCCACCCACCATTTCTTGTCTAATACTATTTGTTGGAGTTCCTTTTCCGTCCAATCCCACTCTCCCCCTATCATTCCCAGGGAGTCCACAGGGACTTCCTTTAGATCTAATCCACTCCTCCGGTACCCTGGAAACCTCCTCAAATTTGAACCCTTCCAATACCATTGCTAAGCTGCTTGCTTCCTTGCGATTATTGACAGCAAAGCTACACATATAATAAACCATGTGTTACCTGCTCCAGATGAATGGATCCGAGTCCTGGCACAGTATGTTGGGATTCCAAGATCCCTTTCCATTCGGCTTCCCAAGAATTCAGTTCAACTGCCGATTTTGTCACATGGGTATTTATATTTGGTATACAGGAAAGCCACAATGAGTTGATCAGACTCAAGTATAGGGAGTGGGTATAGGGCGTACCATACATCCAAAGTTACACAGAAAAACTTTTCCTTCTATACCTTTATCCATCACATTGCATTTACTATATATTGCATCACTCATCTGGGGATTGGCTTGGTTACTTTGTAGAAGCCAATGCCTGTACAGTAGGCTCTGTCCATGCATACCTGACCTCTACCTTATCTTACATTTAGGCTTGTTTACTAATACCAGGATGTTCTTGCTGATCATAGCTAAACATTCTGACTCCAGCACACTGCTTGCTATGACAACTTAACCTTCCATTCACCTCTCCAATCATGGGCCACTAAGAAATAAAGCAAGTTATTAATGTCAAGCCAGGCCTACACAAACCTGACCAAAGCATCAGGCTTGTCATAAGTAAACCTGCAGAAAAGACACCACAGGTATGTGTAAAGAACTGATTTCTGGTTTCACAATGAAAGTTTCACATGATGCTATTTACTGGAGCATGATTGTTTAAAGTCAGATGTGCATTTGTATATGTAGCTCTATTTGCATGTGGAATTACCACAGTTGTGTGTGCCAGGCAGGTGACTGTGTGTGCAAATTGCCATTCAGACACAAATGTTTGCACATGGAGATGGGCCTCTGCTTTTTAAGAAAACTGTCCCAGATTCTTAAAAGGTGAAAACACCCCTATGTAGAGGCCAACACACCATTTAAGGCCCCTTTGAGTGTTTACATGATATTTCACTGATGGGTAGGCCTTTTGCTGCCTCCTCTGTGCATTTCACCTGTAGCAAATGGAAGTGGATAATATAAAGGTCATCTTCCAACCAATTCCCACCCTTTGCAAAGAAGAAGGAATAAACATTGGGCAATTTTGGCTCAGTTGCCTGTCAATACTGTAAACTGAGCTCAGCTGGCTAGATACAGTAAACTGCACCAAATAAATGCTATCTCTGGCAATTAGCAGCACTTAATTTTGAAAATGAGCTAATATAATCAATTACGTCTTTCAATTTGCCAGACAGCATTTTACATGGTTTAATTTTCTGCTACTACACCTTTCAAATTATCTTCAGGTGCTATTCAGAATTTAATCATAGATGCTCATTCAAGATCCACTAGTATTAAAGATGCTCCCCCTCCCACCACCAAATAATGTCAATGATCCATGGTTCTGAAATAAGGAGATACCATCCTCTCCTTCTTGGGCCGTGGCAGTATCCTACTTTTTCCACATCACCCAAACTTTTCGACTCTCAGATAAATCAGACAAGATCCATTCTGCTGCTTTTTCTGCAGCTCATGTCTGGCATTTTTATTTTTATCTCACTCCGCTGAAGGATAACACTATTTCTGGAGGTTTTACATGAGTAGATTAGAATTATTACTACCAGGAGGATGTACTGTATGCAGATTGTGAATGGCATAAAGAGAGCTTGTGTGTTTGTATCTCCTACTCTCACTCTCTTTGTGCATCAGATAAGCTGTGCTAGGCTGTGCTGTGCTTGCGGAGTGTTAGGAATAAAAAGTTTAAAGGGTGAGTCTGAATTCAGATCTCTTTGTTGTGTAGGAATTACTGCAACACAATATACCACTGACACAATGAAGCTAATATCCTCTTGACAGCTATGGCTAAAAACATGGTTCAGGCAAACACCATCCCCAAGTAAATTAAACTATTTTGATAGTTCTGCACTAGTTTAGCACAGAGGAGAGATGCAGAAATGGCTACATTTTAATGCACATTGAACTGATGATCCTTGTACACACACACACACACACAGATTCTGAGCTGCAGTCAGTGAATACAGCATGAGATGGAAGCACCTTTCCATTCCCTGACCCTGAAGTCATATGAAAGGCAGTCTGGTCCAGAGTGCGAATTACAGCAATCTGAAGGCTGCTCTAATCTATGCAAATGACCAGTATTCCCAAAGGGCTATTCCAGGAGCTGGGAATGATTAGGCACAAGCAAGCCTCAGAAACACCCTCTCTTGCCTACCCACGTCCTCCTGAGTTGGCAGCCAGGAGAGGGGTGTCATAGATGTTATCAGAGTAGCCCTACAGCACCAGTGGATTCCGCTATGCAAGGGAAATCATTCAGTTGCAGGGTCAGGTGGCTTTAGAGTTTCATTGCACTGCTGGAGTTATACAAAGCTCTTGCCATGCACCTGAGAATCAGATCTTTGGCCTCCAAAGGTCTGACTCAAAGCTCTCTGAAGTTAATGTGACCTTTTCCATTGACTTCAATGGGCCAAGGATCAAACATCAAAAGCACCTTGGGAGGCAAAGGTACTAAGTAAACACCAAAGAAATTAGGGGTCAGATTTTCAAAGCAGCCTGAGGGAGTTAGGCACTCAAATCCCAATGCAATTCAATGGGAAATGGGCAGCAAGGGTCAGAATTGCAAATACTAGGAGCCTAAAGATGCAAGATGCAGATGGGTGCCTAGTGGGACTTATGAAAGCACCTTAGTTAGAAACCTCAGCACTTTTGCAAATCCTAATAGACATCTATCTGCATGTTTAGGCTCCTACATACTATGAAAATCTGGCCCCTACCTCCCTTAGAATTCTTTTGAAAATCCCAGCCTAGAATCTCACAAACAAGAGAAGCCCAGCAATGGGCTAGATACTTTATCTGCCTTTTTAAACATTCTGCATATGCCAGTCACCCACTATAGTAGAGGGGTAGAACCCTGTGGCCATTTCACTGCTGTCTTGCTTGGCCCATCCATGCAATCCCAGGTGGGGGTGGAGGGGTACATGGCTATCTTGAAGCCAAGCCAACTGTTCCAAACCACACAGAAAGTGTCAGCAATTGATGGCTGGTTGTAGGAAATGATAAGACAAGGAAAAGCCATTTACTCCAGATCCTCAGAGTATAAACACAGCAGCTCTGGTCTCCTTTTGTCACTTCTGGGGAGTGATGGCATCACAACTTTCAGCTTTGTTGAGAGGGTTTATTGTTTATTTTCTCCTTGGATACAGAACAGTGTAAGTAGATTTATCTTAGTTTTGCCTGGGAAAACTGAGAATCTTAATAGATTTTTCCTATTCACTGGCATTATTTTTTATCATTATTATGATTAGCTACACAGGAAATATTAATGACTCTGTTACTCCAGCCATTGCTTAATCAAATGGATTCTGGTAAGTAAAATTTATATGAGGAAGAAACAATTACTGGCTTCAAAATAAGAGAATTACAAGGTGGACACTACACAGGCTGTCCATGCGCTTTAAGGCTCTTCAGAAGAACAAAGACACGCAATACGTACAGGAAGGTTCAGGTAGGTGACGGGACTCACTTAAAAATCAGGCTGGGAGACTGCTCATGCATCAGGATCCTTTACAGAAGGGATTAACCTGGTGAATAAAGGAGACGGTTGGAATTCAGAACAAAGAGAAAGAAAATGGCAGGAGAAGGCTAATAGACAAAGGCTGGCAGAATCATGTTTCCAGCACAGCGACAATCCAGTATTAAGTGGTCCAAAGCCCACTGAACCTAAGGAAAAGACTCTCACTGAGTTCGACAGACTTTGGAACAGGCCCTAATTCTTCAGTGAGGCCCCAGTTCAGCAAAGCACTTAAGCACATATTAAATTCCATTGGCTTCAAGTTCCCATGGAACTTATGCAGATGTTTAAGTAAGCACTTTGCTGAACAGGATGAGATTGGACTAGTGCTTTCAGTTAAGGGTGTCGTGTGCCTAAGTTCTGTCTTGAATCAGAGCATTAGGACCAGGTCCAAAGCTGCCCTCCAGTCCAACTCTGGATGGCTCACTGGTCTCAGCTCTGCAGTATCCAGTGATTTCTATGCTGCCTGGTTCCTTAGCATACTAGTGGTGCATTTGGGCATATGATGAAGCAGTGGGTCACTCCTTATATCTTCCTTGTACGGCTTGGGTTTCAGCAATACATAGCATTTCATCTGGCTGCACTTGTCTCACTGAAAGGCATTGCTCCTGCTTGGCCTAGGCAGCCAGAAATTGTGTTTAAATTGTCAAAGCAATTATGTTATGCAGATACAGTAAATGTGTTTCTCACTTTCTGTTTGGAATTAATGCAATGACTGAACAAAATATGTGGCTGGGGAGAGGGCCAGTGGGGATTGCTGGTATTTGCTTACTTATTTGTTTATCTTTTTTTTTTTAATATACTTTAAAATAATTTGGAGCCAAGTTAGGATCATTTATGAAGATTCTTTACAATTATCTTCATCCATCCTTCTAAATGCATGGAGGTCAACAACACTGCCAACCATGAGTCAGTTCCACACCAAAATCATGAGACTGACTTAAAAATCTTTAGCTTTTTTTAAAAAAATAATATTTTGGGGCTTCTTCTAGCTTTTGAGCCCTTAGGTGTCACAACTTCAAGATTTGCTCTGCAATTGTGAGTGCTATAAATGTACGTCTTTTTAATGAAAGCTAAGAGCCTCACATAATCACATGACTCCAGGAGCTGGGGCTTTAGGGAAAATACTAAATATCATGAGACTCATGATAGAATTCACTACACTGATTCAATAGGAGTCTTTCCACTGATGTCAGTGGGAGTTTGATTAGCCCCTGTCCTAAATCAGATCCCAATCTTGCAAACACTTACCCCCTGGCATAATTTTACTCAGGTGATGAGTTCCATTGGATAAAGTTATACACATTGTTAAGTCTTTGTAGAACTAGAGTCTTACACAGTAAGTTCATTGGGGCAGGAACTTTAGAACTCGTGTATACATCAGCCAGCACAATGATGCCCTGATCCTGACTGGTGCGTTTGAGTGCTACTGCCATTAATAACAACAATCACAAAAATAATAATAATAAACTGAATAAGTGTTAAGAGTTAGTATTATAATACCTGCAATGTGGCCATTTTTCTTATATTGTCATGTGACAGTAGTAGCCAGTCTGACTGTTGGAACAATCTGGTTGGCTAGAATGTTTATTCTAATATGCAAGCCTTCTGCTTTCTGCCAGAAACTTCCCAAAACACATATACACACGTCAGCAGCTGATCAAGTATTCCCATCCCAGCTCAGAGCCGCTTAGCAGGCAGCCAGCAAGGTCAGAAGCCTAGATTTGAATGTAATAATAACTTTAGTCAATTTACAGAAATAATGTGATTTCCTAAAACATGGGAATTAGCAAGCCAGGCCCAGAGAATTAAAATCACTCAGAGGCTCAGATGCCCTGAAAGAAACCAGCAAAACTCCATCTAAAGTAAGAAAGAAACAGGGCATAGCATCTATTTTTATTATGACATCTTTAAGGTCACATTGGTGGGGGTTGGGGAAGGAAATTAAAAGGTATCTTCTCTGAAGACACTGTTTTACAACACTTTCTTTGCTTGTAGCTTGTTAATTTTCACAGCAGAGTTGCCCTGGGATATGAATTGAAGAAACAGATGAAAAAAAAAAGTCTTGTGCCTCCAACTGTACTGAAGGCCCCAATGCATATTCCTGTGCCTTTGATGAGAAACATTAAACATTTTTAATTTAGCACATCAATTTGAAAATCTAATTTTTTTTAATGCTTTGTAGCAGCAGACGCTTTTCACGGTGCTGTCACGACCACAGAAGAATTATGAGAAACTTGAACCGCAAAAAGTAAATTAGAAAAATCTCATTTCAGTTACTCTAAAAAGAGGGGAAATTAGATTTTGATTAAAATCACTCACACATACAATTTTAGGTAAACTAATTTAGCAAGACTGACTATATAATTTTTTTTGCCTGCTTCTGCGTCCTTTTAGTACCAGCTGTGAAGAGCCTGTACTTATCACCTCTCTCAATAGCCAGTAGGGTAGGGAAAGAACTGTTAATAAAGTGGCCTTTTCCTTGACCATATGCTGTGAGCCTGTCAAAAGGAGAGTAATTTATTTATTTTGTCAAAAAAAGAAAAAAAAGAAAAACCTTTAGAATCCTTCCTAGCAATGTAATCATATTTAAGGTTGTATTTTTTTCCTTGTTCAAACTATTTTATTCATTTGAAATAAATATGTATGAAAAAATAGCAATAAATGCCCCCGATATTCAAAAGTCAGAAGGTTTGAGTTGCAAGTATTTGTATATATATTTTTTTCAGTTTGATCTATCTATCATGGAAGAAGGGATTAATTTGCAAAGGATAATTTATCTACTACTTTTTCATTTATTTCACTTCTTTTTTGGTTCATGAATTGTTCGCAAACAGCTTGTGATTTTTCTCAGACTTATTTGTTATCTTAAATTATTGACAGAAAAATGACAGCACACAATTCCTGACCTGTAGTTCATTTGCAAGCTGTTCACTGACAAAAGTTTGATATTCAGAATTAAAAATTCAAGCTGTGTTATTTGGTTTTGATTTGGTATATCACCCACATGGCACTGTTTCTGTTTCCTGATATGATGAGTATAACACTTAGAGTCAGGTTTTCAGTGGAAATACATGTATATGTTAAAAGTATGTTTCTTTTATTATTATTGTATAGCACCAACAGTTTCCTGGGTGCTTTATCTATGTAATCTTCATGAACACCTTACGAGATAGGTACATGAAAGTTATAATTTTACAGATGGCGAAAAGAAGACACAGGGAGGTGAAGGCTATCAAAAGCTGTGTCATAAAACTTTGGTATAGCTGACATTAGAATTCAAGTGTCCTGACTCTCAGTCTTTTGCTAAGTGATACTTTGAATATGGGACCCTACCTTTCTGGCATTTGTGGAACCTTCCTTTTTCTTGGATGCAAAACCACAACATGATATCACTGGGGACAATATCTATTTGGTGCTATCAGTAAAGGCCCTCCGACACATGGCACACCATTTAGTAGCTCTGATTACATCCAATGTAGAACAACTGCACTTATGTACCCATGAACCAACTCATCCTAATATGATGGTGTGACTCCATGCACTACATGTACTCCTGGAATTGCCAGTGGGTTATGAAGCAGGTGGTGTTTTGCTTTAAATGAAACTACCTGGCTCAGTAATAGTGTCTGAAAGACCCAGGTCTGATATTTCCATGAAGCTATGCAAATTTATACTAGCTGAGGACATGGCCTGATATCTATATGTGTACCTCTTCTCTTTCAGAACTCACTGATAATCCTGAAGACACCAAATGAAACTCTTAAATTAAATTTTCCTGGGTTGTGGAGGAGCCATTAGCATCAAATTGGTCAGATCTCAAAATACAGGTTGTTTCTTATTATCCATATTGGATTAAATTTATCCCTGTGCAGAGGACCAATGCATCATTTATGTCCCACTTAAACAGAGGTGAATTATCTCTTTAATTTACCAATCCCATGCCAATAGCATAATTCTGAGCGCTCACATAGTAGAACTTAATGGTGCATAGGTACTCTACTGGGTCCTTGCCTTGAGGTCAATATAACCCATATAGACTTGAAGATCCTTCTACCAACATCAATATTCTTTTTTCCTTCCTGATCAGAACACCCCAAAGCAGTAATGTAAAGTAATACATACTTTTTCCCTGCATGGTGGGTTTAACCTAGAGTCAGCTGACTTTCATCTCCTGCGCTTTGATTTAATTTGAATGCCCTGATAGTAGAAAGGCCACAGTCTAAGATGAAATGCAGAAAACACTAAGTGAATTCACTTGGGCCTAATATTTGCAAGCCGTTCATTTTTTCTCCTGTAACTGCAAATTATCAACATAATATTGATTGCAGATTTTCATTTCATTTTAGAGAACTGCGGGGGCGGGGGGGGAGCAGAGATAGGTCAATTACTTGTCCCTAAGGACAGACTTGGCTGAAATTGACACAATGGGCCTGATTCTCCATGTCCCTGCACCTTGTGGAGTCACTTACACCAATACAAAGTGAATATAAAATGCTTGCAAATCACAGTGGCAATAAAGTGCACCCACTTTGCACTGTGTTCATAATCTCACAACTTCTGGAGGGCAGGAGGGGGAGCTGAGTCCAAAGCACAGGTGTTATAGGAATGATGATAAGAAGGATGCCATTGGCACATGACAGGTAAACTAAAGAGATAATGTGAGGTATAAACTAATGGGCAGTGGTAGAGAAGCCTTCAGATGAAATTCATCCCTAAGCAGAGGTGCCAGCACTAGGCCTCTGCAGCTCTTAAGTCCTACTCATGGGACAGAAGTGTTGCATCAAACTTCTTTTGGATTCTCTACACATTGCTGAGTGTCATCTTCTGTATTGTTTCTAGAAGCAGCTAGTAAAGATTTGTACTTCCACTCTCATAAGAACAAAAGAGTGGCCAGACTGGGTCAGACCAAAGGTCCATCTAGCCCAGTATCCTGTCTGTCGATAGTGGCCAATGCCAGGTTCCCCAGAGGGAATGAAGAGACAGGTAATTATCAAGTGATCCATCCCCTGTCACCCATTCCCAGCTTCTCAAAACTGAACCACTGAGTGTGACCTGAATCACAGATGGGCAGGTCACTGGGGCACTTTCACCTTAAATACTCACAGGTGGTGAGTCTCCACTTAGTTACACATGGGCCTGAAGCAACCCTTTCCCCATAACCTCCCAATATCTGTTACCTCTGAACTTTGGCAAGGTGTGGAAAGTGCGTGAAAATCAAAATATGCATTTTTCATACAGATCCTGGGTTAAATTCTACTCCCAGCTATATTAATTAATCTCCCATTGAAGTCAATGGCAGCTGGGCTTGAGTATATAAGGGAAGAACTGGGGCTCTACTTCATTTTAAAGTGGCTGAGGATGTGGCCCAAAACATGATGCCCAATCTATTTTATAGTTTCCAAAACAAGTGCAGCTGGTTCAGGATGCTTTCCCCCCTCATTATGTTTCATTTTTATTAGCTTGTTCTGGCCTTTTTAGTATATGATTAAACTGCCTGGTAGTTTTTAGTTTCTCTGTAAATTACTTATTTAATGGAACTTGCAATCCAATCAGTTTTATTTCAATAACAACAGTTTCTACATTGTTATGGCTCTGGCATACTTTTTTCGCCAAATGACAACAGTGCCCCCTTCACTGTCAATAGTTGTGAGCCGTTCCCCCTCTGAAGGCAGAATGGAGAGATGAGATGGGATCCACAGCCAGATATCCTCAGCAAATAATATAGCAAAACACTTAAGCACGTGCTTAAAGTCTAGCACTTGCTTAACTGAATCAGGGCCGAAAGCAGTGAGTGGGTGACATTCACCCTTGTGCAGAGAGACAATGCACCACTTAAATCCCACTTAAGACCTCAAAATAGGGTTTACACAGGATTTAAGTGGTACATGAGCCTAGGTGAAATTTGCCCTGGGACAGAGGAGCAGCACTAGGCTCATGTACCACTTAAATCCTATGTAAGTGCTTAAGTGTTTTGCTATATTATTTGCTGAGAGGATATCTGGCTGTGGATCCCATCTCATCTCATCTCTCCATTCTGTTTAGCAGCGTTACCTCATTTTAACCCTGGACCCGTTCACATGATGAAGCCCTTTTTTTCGACTTAAAGAGCTCTTTAAATCGATTTCTTTACTCCACCTCCGATGAGGGGGATTAGAGCTGAAATCAGCCTTGCTGGGTTGAATTTGGAGTAGTGTGGATGCAATTCAACAGTATTGGCCTCCGGAGCTATCCCAGAGAGCTCCTTTGTGACCGCTTTGGACAGAGCTCTCAACTCAGATGCACTGGCCAGGTAGACGGGAAAAGGCCCGCAAACTTTCTCTGTTGTGTGGTCAGTGGGTAAGACAGAACGTGCTCCAGCATGCTGACATGGAGCGTGGTTCTGCTGTCCTTTACACTATTGTAAATCTGGAGTTACTCCACTTCAGACAAAGAGGTCCAGAACTGGTGCAAAGGAAGTGGGACCAGAGGTACACTCCTACTAAACAAAGACTAGCAGAGCTGTACAGATACATACAGAAGGAAGGGTGTATGGTGCAGCCACTAAACGAAGGTGTAAGCAGGCATGCTCCCTACTCTTCAGGGAGCCCAGGGAGGCAGAATTTGTTCTCCCACTTCCCCTCTCAGTGACTCTGTTTCCCCTACCAATCCGGCAAGCAGTAAAGTGCAGTTGAACTCCAGCACGGTGCAGAGCCCCTCACGGGATCAGTGTCTAAGTGAACAAACAAAAATGGGGCAGTAAGATTTTTCATTCAAATTCTTCTCTGCAAGCCACAGCTGACTCACTCACAGCTCCTGGAACCTAGACTAGAGAGCAAAGTAACAACACTCACTCTCCCTTATGGTTTTTATTGCCATCAGTTTCCAAGAGAAATGTTGGGGAGCTGGCTGCCTTGCATGGGATACTCAGCAAACTGCATCGGGCTCCTTAATAGCAAGTGACACCGAATGAGAATTCTCATTGTTTAATATGTAGGTGATTAGGGAAGCAGTGAGGAAGATCAGATTAATAACATTTCCAGACATCCCATACTTTACAAGGATTTGTGAGTGTTTGTTTTATACTCAGAACAATGCAGAGGGCTAGGTCTTGAATCTAGGGAAGGTGCTTCACTTTATATATAAATGTATTGCTTAGTATAAGCAATGCTATAATATTATGTATGTTTTTATGCACTATCAATGGACTGGGACCCAAGAGACTGGGTTTGGTTCACAGCTCTGCCACTGAATTGCTGAGTAACCTTGCGCAAGTCACTTCCCCTCTCAGTGACTCTGTTTCCCCTCCCATCTTTTATGTCTCTTGTCTCTTTGGTAAGCTCTCCAGAAAAGGGTCGCATCACGTTATATGTTTACACAGCACCTAGCACAGTGGGATCCTGATCAGAGCTGGGGCATCTAGGTGTTACTGTAACACAAATGACAAACAACAGATCTTACTGATCATATAGCACAAGTGAGGGGAAATCCGACTGAGTACCCAATTTACCCTCTGTATCCCATCCATTGATTCCAAGGCCAGAAGGGACTGTTGTGATCATCTTATCTGACCTCCTGGAGGACACAGGCCAGAGAGATTCTCCAAAATAATTCCTAGAACAGATCTTTTAGAAAAACATCCAGTCTTGATTTAAAAATCATCAGTCATGGAGAATCCACCACAGCCTGTGGTAAATTGCTCCAGTTACTCTACTGTTAAAAATGTATACCTTACTTCCAGTCTGAATTTTCCTAGCTTCAACTGAAGAGACCACTAAATATTTGTTCCCCCTATAGATACATACTGACTGCAATCAAGTCACCTCTTAACCTTCTCTTGTTATCCATTATTTTGCATACCTTTACCATGTCCCTTGTTAGCTGTCTCCTCTCTAAACTAACCCAGTCCCAAGGTGAAAACTTGACCCTATAGAAGTCAATAGCAAAACTCTTCTTGATTTCAATGGGGCCAATATTTCACCCTGTGTCTTTTCAGTCTCTTTTCATATGAAAATCCCTCCAGGCCTCTGGTAATTTTGCCTCCTAACCCCTCAGTTTCTCTCTATGATTCCATTTCTGAACTCTCTGCTCAGAAAGCACTAGCCCCACATATAGATGCATCTCTGGTGCCCCAGGATTGGAAACATTCTTTGCAAATTAATTTTTGCTGTATTCAGGGATTTGAAACACAGTCGGCAAAAATTAATTTACAGCAATTATATCTAGCAATAGCAAGTGGCAGCTTTCCTTAGCTCAGGACAGTCAGTAGCCTGGAAGTTATTGGATAGGAATATACAGACAAGCTTTCTTGTGCTAAAATAGAGAGATACTGAAAAAAATCCTATAATTAATTATTGTGATTATTCCTAGAGGCCCTGATCAAGGACAGGGTCCCATTGTGCTAGGTGTTGTACACACACGTAAGGAAAAGATGGTCCCTGCTCCAAAGAGCTGACAGTACGAGTATAAGAGAAGAAATGACAGGTGGACACAACAGACAGAAGTGCAATAAACAGCAACCACAACAGACCAGCTGCCTAACCAGTGTCACCTATTTTGCACCACGGCACAGGTTCTACAGTTTCTCTACCTACAAATGCCCATCCATCTGTGTGGAGGTCCCAGGCCTCCTTTCCAGCAACAACCACTCCCTACTCTTGGCAGCACACAGCCAGGGACCCTCCTGGCCACAGCTCACCCTAAAACCACTACCTTGCTACTGAAGGTAGGGTAGCTATATGGCCTCCATTGTCATAGTATTCTGCACTGCACAATCTTTAATATATGTATTCTCCTAGCATCCCTGTGGGGTAGAGCAGGTTCATTATCCTCACTTTGCTGATGGGGAACTGAGGCACAGAGAGACTAAGTGACTTTTCTAATGTCACATGGAGAGTCTGTGGAGGGGCAAGGAATTGAACCCAGGTCACCAGCTAACGCTCCAACCACTGCACCATTCTTCCAGCTATTGTGCATAGAACAAGAACTGCAGGAAAAAGCTAACACAGTCCTGAAGTTTATTAACTGTTTCTAAGTAAGGCTTGTGGGACGTCAGCTGAGGAAAAATGTGCCAGACATGTACCCAGACCACCCACCCCTAAGCAGTCACTGCACCCGCCCTACTATGTGGACTCTGGATGCATCTAGCAGGGGATAATGCCATGCACAGGAAGGGGACAGTCATGTGTGGAGGGTAACTTCCATGCACAAATCTCATGAAAATGAAATGGGAATATGTATATAACCCTGTCTCGACTGGCAGAGGGCTCTTCTGCTGCCACACACAGGAGGTGGTCAACTAGGTGAGGAGGAGAGGACTGTCTACTTTAGAGGCAGCTTCACTGGTTACCAGCCCTCTGGATGGTTATCATAGGGAACAAGTAAAAGTGATTGTACGTCCATCTGCCCTTATTTGTTTTTGATGATTAACTAGCTGCAGACTGTGTGTGAGCTAAGCTGGGGGATGAGAACACCTTTCCCCTTCCTCCTCTGCTGTTGTCTGTTTTTGGAGGCTCTTGTACACAGCAGGCAAAAGCAAAGAACCTGAGTGAGTACCCTGCAAGTTGCACACCTCAAAGGCCTGGCTAATAAATGAAACACTCTCTTCTGGGGTTTCATCAACAACTGGAAGCCTATTTAGCACCAGGCTTAGCTACTTCCTGCTGCTAATATGACTGAGAGGGAAAGGTGTGAAATGACACTTCGGGGGCAACATTATTGTGAAAAGGCGATGTTTCCTCTGTAGCAGCAGCCACTCCCTTCATCCAGTGTCAAATGCTGCAGGCATAACAGTATCATTATTTAATTCAGCAATGTCTATGCTTATTCCCTGAACTGAGATAGATGCCTCATGATTCTAAGTGCTGTGCTTACAAGAGCAAGAGACATTCCATGTCCTAAATGGACAAAGGGTAGGAGAAAGGAAGGATTGCTGTCCCTGTTTTACAGATGGGGAAACTGGGGAGCCATGAGAATAAATGATTTGCCCAAGGTCACACAAAATGTCTGTGTCAGAGACAGACTTGCATCTAGACCTCTCCTACTCAGAGGCAAGTGCCTTAATAACAAAATCATCCTTCATATTAGGTAAATTGCATCCCCATCTGCAACCTAAAGCCACATTTTGGAAGGGGTGTGTGGTATGTGTGACTGTGCAATTGCAAGCTGTTCTGTGTTGTTGTTGTTTGTAGGAGGATGAGTGGAACTGAAGAAAGTTGGTCAGTTTCCAAGAGGTTCATAGTCTGGAGCATCACAAAGGGTACATTTACACTGCAATCCAAGGTGTGATTACGGCATAGATCAACATGCCCCCACTAGTTTTTACTTGTGCTAGCCCAGCTAAAAATAGCAATGGTGCTGCTCGGGCTTCATTGCAGGCTATACAAGCACACCATGGACCCTAGGAATGTACTCATGTTGCTAGCCCTTGTTGAAGCCTATGTCACTGTGTCTACACTGCTATTTTTAGCCATGATAGCCGAGGTATGTCTGCCCAAGATGTAATCCCACCTCAGACTGCAGTGTAAACATACTCTTTGGAATGCAAAAAGGTGCGAGCCTGCTAGAAGACAAATTTTAGAGCCCTTGCTTTTAACACTAGCCTCTCAACATGTTTAATGCAGATCTCTTTCTGACCACTCTATCTGCCTTCCCCAGCAGCTATTGCTAATGAAACAGTGTTTGCATCTGCTTCAGCTTTAATCACAGAGGACTCTGCCTGCCTTTTTGAGTGAGGTTTTAGTTTGGAGACAGAATGTTTTCAATTCAGAGGAAGCCACTGCACGCTACCTCTTCCAAAAATCCTTCTTTGTTTGCTGTTCCCCTTAATCTGAAATAAATGCCATCTGCACTGGAATAAACATGTAGTGCTCTTTGCATGCAGAAAAACAAAATGGGAGAAGGGGGAAGGAAGCAAACCTGGTTCAAGCAGGTACAGGCATATTAGAATAAATTATCTGCTGAACAGCTATGATGTGACCATGACCATTATCTGAATTACTAGTGTTTAGACTGAATAGCTTCAAAGAAAGCTAGTTTTTATATATATTATCCCATCTTCCTTTAGGACTCAGAAGATGAAAGGGATGATTTCAAACACGCATGGGGAATGTAGGTAGAAGCAGAATATTTTGCACTTCTTGTTGTATTGACATAAGGTATCGCTCTTACTTAGATAAAAACTGTGAGTTAGATACTGTCTATGCAAAGTGACTTATTTCTAACAGTTTGCTGATGACAGCATTCAGTCATGTCTGTTCAAACACTATTCTGGCCAGAAGCAGGACATGCCAGAAAGCCTGTTCTCTTAAGAGTTTCAGCCCAGTTTCCTAGCCTTGAGAGGTTTGGTGAAACAACTGAGCTGCTGGGCATTTCTGCAGTCAAATCCAAACCTCAAGTAGTTTGAGCTTCACACACACATACACCCCTCCCCACCACTTCAACATACGGTAGTCTGGTTTGAATTTTGAGCAAAGATTCAGGTAGGTTATTATTTTCTCTTAAGAACTGCTAGGGGGTCTGATATTCAGTGTTTATGATGAGAACAGATAGCTGCCTTGTACAGCTCTCAAGGCACTTTTCAAAGAAAAGTCAGTACCGTCACCCCTGCTTTGTAATGTCGAAACAGAGACACTGAGAGAGTGATTTGCCTATGATCATACAGCAAGTGATCCAGGAATAGAACCAATGTCCATTAGTCTAGCCACTTGACTATGCTGCCACTCAGCTAAATTATATGAGCTTCCATTGAACCTTCACTCACTGCAACTTTCCAAACAAAATTTCACCTAAAGACCTGTCTATATTGGGGATAAAACCATGTTAATGCAACTGTTTTTAAGCATGGTTTCAATGTACTTTAGGCTCACATTGTTTAGATGCAGGTGATCGTTTAAAATCTATTGGCAAAATTCTCTATTAATGTAACTCCACTGAAGTTATTGCATTGCAGTCCTTGGATGTATGACAGCAGAGAATTTCACCCAATGTTTCAAAGTCACAGAGTCACAAAAAAAACTTCATGTTAAAAGCTATTTATCTGATCCATCATGGTCAGGTAAGTTTTATCCCCACCATAAATGAGCCTTAGGAATCAATATTTAAATTAAAACAATGTAACATTTATTGGAGGAAATCATTACGAATTTTGCATGGCTGCTAACTGCTGCCTTTTATTCTCCTATGTTCCTTACGACAAACTTCCTTCGCTAGTAAGTGTCTTACATAAATACTCACAGTCCTTTTGATGAACTTAGTTTAATGAGTTGTTATTAGCCTTGCCCCTCCAGCAATGAACTGTCTTGCCAACTTGCACAAGCAATGGTGAATAAAAATCACTAGAGATCCTTGATCCCCAACCTAGTGAGCCACTCTTTGGAGATGTCCCAGAGATATTAGAGTTCACTAAAAAAACCAGTGAGTTCTGTGACCAAAAATATGGAGTCATCTCCTGAGGTCTATGTGTGGAAGCTCCACCTGTGAAGATATTCACTGAATGCCTCGGTGAAAAACACATGACTATTCATTGGGGTCTGGATGGCTTGCCAGCTCCAGAACACCATGGATCAAATGCTCCCCACTTCTGGACAGCGCAGAGGGAAACAAACCCACAAATAATCCATCTGGTGCACACACAGTAGGTGAGGGAATGGAGTCAACCCTGCTTGTCCTCTAGGCCAATCTCTTTCCCTGAGCACATGCAAAACCCTTTACAAGAAAATGATGTGGCTGGAGGTGATGGGGCTTTGTGGAGAATGTTGAACCAAGGGGCAGCTGCTCCTGTCAAAAGCTGCTGGATTGTAAACTGGTCAATACCATGCAATTCATACTGATTAACTCAGCACTAATTCTACTCAGTGCTCTGGGAGCCCTGATGGAGGAATGGCAGAGCACAGGTGCTGAAGGGGGATCAATAGCACCATGATTCCCTGACCACCTTTGCTTCTAGCAGGTAGGAAACAAATCAGTAGAGCAGATGGGGCTTTCAATCCGCATGCTCAAGGAGTGTCAGAGTAGGGCTTGAGTTTCCTTATTAGAGTTGGTTGGAAAATATTTATTTCCCTCATTAAATTTTTTGTTAACAATTAAAACACTTTTGTTTTTATCTTAATTTTTTCTTCAAAATGTTTTTTTTGGTCAAAAACCAAAACAAAATGTTTTTGATCGTCAACAAAACCCGTATTTTTTAAATGAAAATGTAAAGGGTGTCACAAAAATCTCCATTTTGTCATTTTTATAAGAAAATCTTCAAATGGTTCCATTTCTTACAGCTACACAGGCTCCTTGGAGGTGTGAGACATGGTGACAGATCCATTGCCTACAAGTTTCCATGTCACTTCCTGATTCATGTGTGAGACAGACAGGTTCGAATCTATAATAAAGAGAAATGAGAGAAGCTGGCAGTTCTTGTCCTTCTCTTTTCTGGATTCTCTGTCGGTTGCACCTTGTGTTGTCATTTACACTTCTTCAAAGTGAGCACAAAGAGAATGTAAAAAATTCACTATTCTGGTCTGGTTGCATTTTATACCCATTGTGCACTTGGTTTGCAGTGGTACAAATGGCCACACAAGAGGTGGGGCTATGGGGAATCAGGCTTAAATTCTTTTCTTTTTTTTCTTTTTGCAGCTCAATCAGGAGTTCTTCCGACTGAGTTTACCGACATCCCGTAAATTATTTCAGAGGGTTTGTTGTCACCATAAAAGAAATCCATGCTGAGACCACTTAAACAGTCTGTTGAGTTGCAATACATAAGCAGGGTTTAGTGTAACATTCATTTGCAAGTTCAAAATTAATATCTCTGACTCTGACAGGATTGCCTTCCATGAGTCTCTCTGCCATGAGCTGGCAGAGGGCCAGTACAAAACACATAAGTAAGTAAGTCCCACTTAATTAGGGTGACCAGACAGCAAATGTGAAAAATCAGGATGGGGGTGGGGGTAATAGGAGCCTATATAAAAAAAAGACCCCCAAATCAGGATTGTCCCTATAAAATCGGGACATCTGGTCACTCTACACTTAATCCTTCAAAATAGGCTTCTGGTGGAACATATTCTTTGTGTTGGCCCCTCTGCACAGGGATCAGTTTCACCCATATTCACCATGTGGTCACACACTTCAAGCATGGACAGGGCCAGCCCCTGAACAGTCCAATGTGCCATCTTCCAGAAGAGCCTTGTCCATTGTGACAAAGGACACAGGGATTGGCTGTCAGATCAGAGAAAAGCTGCAGTGCCCTGCAAAGCGTCACAGGCACACACGATGCCAAACATAAATGAGAGCTAATAAAATGCAGAATATACATCACCCATTTACATTTATTGCACATTAAACCTCAGCGCGCACAAAAGATAATGACGGACGCAAATTGAGAGCACTTGAACGGTGTGTGTCTGTCAATGGGGCACGGGCATTGTGCCAAGGACCCAGATTTTCAGCAACCAGAGGCTGTGGAGGGAGAGAAAGAGCCAAGCTTCAATGCAGTGTCTATTAGATGGTAGATTAATCTCACTAAGGAAATGCTAGAAGCACTTTTCCTTCTGTTTGGTGTCCAGATTTATTGCTGTTGTTGATTTATTGGCAGACATGGGACCCATGCAGAACCCCAAATCCCAACATCTCTGAATTTTGGATTCTGCTCCAGACTTCATGTCTCTGGCTCTTCTTACTGCTAATTATTAATTACTTGCTGGGGTCCCTAGAGACCCAAACTCAGATCAGGGCTCCATTGTATAAGCACATAATACAAGACAGTCCCTATCTTGCAGGGCTTATCATCTAAATAGACAAACAAGGTGGGTGAGGTAATATCTTTCACTGAACAAACTTCTGTTCATGACAGAGATAAGCTTTCAAGCTTACAAAGAGCTCTTCTTTAGGTCTGCAAAGGCAGTTTCATTATCCCCATTTTATAGATAGATAACTGAGGCACAGGTTAAGGCACAGGCACTGAGGTTAAGTGACTCACCCAAGGTCGCACAGGGAGTCTATGGCAAAGCTGGGATTTGCATCCAGATCTCCTGTACCTATGTCCAGGGCATTTAGTACAAGACCATACTTTCCCATCATTGTTTTTTAGCAAGAGGAAATCAGTTTGTTTTCCCTCAGTTCCTCCTTCTCAAATCACTCCCTAAAACTGCCCTCTCTGCTCTCTCATATTAGTTATCAATCTGATTGAGCTATTTAGCGAGCATCCATGTTTGCTCTACTGGTGAAGAATCTTCATTTTAGATGGAAATGCCAGGGCGGGATTCAAGTTCCTTCGCAGCTGGAGCACAGCTAGTGTATCAGGGAAACATCTGGGTGAAACAAAAGATAAGAGTTACAAGAAGCAAGAGGTCCCATGAGTTCCTCTCCGTTTAGCCACCTGGACAAGAAAGGGAGATTTGATCCTCATTCAATTATTTATTTTTCAGAAACAAAATGTGTTGGCAGCCAAGAATGAAAGTGTTTGTCCTCAATCTCTCTCGGTCTCTGTCTCTCCATGTGAGCTCCTACAGGAACATTTTGTTGCTTCCGTTCCTTCTGCCGTGCCAAAGATAAACAGCCCATCAGCGCAATGCTGAAAAGGAACAGAGAAAAGGGGCTGGGCGAGGTTTAATTACTGAGAATGCTTGCTTTGAGTGCGGTGTGATTGCTTCCTGTGATACAGAAGCTGCTCTTTGCCTTGTGCAAGCTCAGTGTTTCTATTTATCAGGATGAGATTGAAGCAGCAAATTACACATGGACACAAAGAGAGCACATAGATCACTCCATTTGCGAGCAAAGACTAAGCTCTTCCTGACGGACCTCTATCGTCTTTCCCCTAAGAGTAAGGGCATTAACACCGGTGTCCATCCCAAATTCCAACGTACTTAGCACTTCTATGCACTTTCCATTCACAATTAACTTTCAAATACTGACAGTTCTCACCACATCCTTGTGAAGTAGACCTTATTATCCCCACAGGGGTGTGCGGGATGGCGGGGGGCGGGGGGAGGCAAAGGCACAGAGAAACCCAAATGACTTGACCACGGTCACAGAAAAGATTCAGCGTTAAGGAGAATTAGAACTCAAGAGTCCTTGGCCTGTTATCTTGGATTCAAACATATAGACCCCCCTGCACAGTCTGGAAATGTCTTAGGTCCATATAATCCCACTCCCTAACATTCCTTCTGCTGGCCCTCTGCCAAAGGCATGGATTTCCCACTGAGATCAAACCATCACATTCCTGAATGGAGTCTGGTGTTTTTCACCATCACTGAAATCACAGGGGACATTGGGAATAGGGGAAGGGGAGGAACTGGGAACACTGGGCAGCAAAATTGATTCTGCTTGGACCGCTAGCAGCTCAGATATGCAGCATGCATTGAAAGGTTGGCTCCAGACCAGAAGCAACCTTTCAAGCCCCAATCCTGCAATTGGATCCACACATACAGACCCCTGCACTACTGCAGAAACCAGTGAGGATGGATTCAAGGGTCTGCCCAATGGACCTGACTGCAGAATCAGGACCTTTGATTGTTGAGAGTTTTCAGTTTACAGTTGGTAACATTTCTTATAATCACCTTTTCCATTTCACTCTCTGTTTTTTGTGCTGCCTGCTAGGGATCATTAAGCAATACTCTAGTTATCACTGTCTATCATTCCGTGTGCTTTGCTCTAATAAGCTTTTGTAAATAAAGCCCAAAGAGATGAAAAGGCCAATGCCTGATTACAAGCTACCAATTTTGTCTCATTAAGTTCTTATAAGGGGGAAAAAGTAAATAGAATCTTTATCAATCTCATACACTTACAACAGAGAGGAGGGAGAGAGAGAGAGAGAAAAAGTCTCAAATTCATTAAGGAGAATGCTGAGAATAGAAAACTGTTTCCAGATGCTCATGAAGGCTTATGAAGCTATTTAGGGATGCTTTACTGATGATCAGCTTTTACCTCAACCAAAGGATGCAATGGCAAAGGGTGAATGATAAAATATTTATGTGTAATAAGTAATAAACACAGAAATAAATATGACAGGGACAGTAAATAGCTAGATTCCTCTTCCCCTTCTTTCTTTTTCCTTCCTCCTTACTACCTACTTCTACAATTAAAACAAACTAATGCCACAATAAATGTGAAATAGAAAGCAGCTCCAGCTCATCACCGTACTCATTTGCTTGTATGTTTTTCAAGATTCGTAGGTTTTAATGAGAGAGGGGACTAGCATGATCATCTAGTCCAGTGGTGGGCAACCTGTGCCCCCTCGGGCAGCATGCAGACCATCAGGGTAATCTGATTGCTGGCCGTGAGACATTTTGCTGACATTGACTGTCTGCAGGCACGGCCCCCTGCAGCTCCCAGTGGCTGCAGTTTGCCATTCCCGGCCAATGGGAGCGATGGGAAGCAGTGGGCCACAGGTTGCCCACCACTGATCTAGTCTGACTACTTGCATAACACCATCCAGAAAATTTAACCACGTAAAATTTATCTCCATACCCTACCCTTCATCTGTTTGAGCATTTAGACTTTAAACACATTGGGACACAGATCACCTTTTAGTATTGGCTAAAGTTTTGGTCAAAAATTCAAAATTTGGAAAATTTTGACCATCAAAAAACCTTAAAATTTTAATTGAAAACTTGAAATTCAGTAAATATCAACTGACTTCAATCAGGCCCAAAGTGATCAGAGTGAATGCAGATACCTGCCTCATTAAGTTGCACTTTTATTTGTTGATGTTTATTTTTCTATTCTTTACATTGAACTCACTAAATTCCCTTTCCCCTTCCATAATTCAAGCCTTTTATCTTTCCCTCTGCTCCAGCTCCCAGCATTCGATCTGGTGTCCTTATGTTCCTTCCCTCCTTGGAAACAAGAAGCTCATTCATGAAGATAAATAAATGAAACCAATGAGTAAAAATGGTTTAGTGAGCGAGATTCTTGCAGGATTTACAGAAGTGAGTCATTTAAAAAAATAGCTGCAGCATTGGCAGGGGGGATGGGAGAAATCGAGGAAGATTTTCTCTTCTCTCCTCTTACTGTTAGATGCTATTAAACTTTTGAAAATACAGTGGATATTCCTCCTCAGGCCCAGCCACCCACCCCACCAACAGCCTCAAAGGGTATGAATGAATGTAGATGTTTTAGTTTCATGATTATTCCAGTTATGCATCAGTCTTGTCTATCACCCCATTTGGGGACAGGGAAGATATTTCCCCAAGAGTGTACTGGCAAGAACCTTCATATTATTTCACTTTCTTTTACAGCACTGAACAGAGCTTATCCATTAGGATCAAGTGAATGAAATACATGATCAGTTTCCAAAAATGGCATGACATTGCTGTACCCTGGTGCATTGTATGGTATCCTTTCCCTTGGAAGATGTTCTAAAATGGACACCACATTGTTCCTTCCTCTAGAATGGTTCTATCTGATCACTCCAAAACACTAGAAATGTAATCTAGGGCCAGCTTCCCCATTCAATGGATGCACCCTACTAATCTGCGGTGGGGGCACCAACCACCCATAGCAGTCCCTCTGCCCCAGCACCACAGCATCTCTGCCCCAGCACCACAACCCAAATCTCAGCCCAGTGTGGAGGAGAAGTGCTGGAGAGGAGGAGCGGGGCTGGAGATCAAGCCTCCCCACACTCATCCAGCAGCGGTGGCTCCTATCTAGTGGGGCTGGGCATGAGTCCCTGCTCATGCCATTGCAAACTGACGCATGGGGTTGCAATGCCACTCAGGTTTTGCCCAGCTGACAGGCCTGAGTGTCGCCACAACCCTGCACACCAGGCTGCAAAGCTACTCACTCCAATTTGTCCCCACCAAGCCTACCCTTGACTTAAGTGGTGCAGCAACCCTGTGGGCCTGGTCACACAGCCAAGAGTTGGGAGCTGGGTCTGGCTCAGCTCAGCCTCACAGGACAGGAGCTGCCACTGCAAGATGACTTCACTGGGTGCTATTAAAACATGAGTCCATGTTATAGGCAGCCATAGCCCAGGTTGTCAGAAGAGCTCCAGGTGCTGGGTGCTCAGCTCTTGAAAAATCTGGCCTCTACTGATGTACCTAAGTATGAGTGAAGCACTTACGAAAACCTGCACCTTAGGTTTCTGGGATTTCCATCACAGAGAGGCAGAGGAAGCAAATTTCCTTTCTCAACTGCAGGGATTTTAATCCGAATTGTCAACCTTGCCAGAAGGAACGAATAGGAAGGGAAAACAGGGACTGAGGCTGTGCTTTGTCCAGTTGTCGGTCTGGCTATCTCTCATATTCCAGTTCTGTTGTATTCAGGCCTTTCTGCAGCAGAGCACTGGAAGGCTATTTCCTTCCAGAAATCAACACCATAATGTGCCTGGGGAAGGGGCTGGTGTATGCAGGGTATGAGGAAAGAGCCGGACGCCTCTCCCTTTCCAATGAAATTTCTGTTAAAACATCAGCAGGCTCATCAAGAAAGGGAAACTACTTGTCACGACGTTCAACAATTCTGTCTAAAAAGCTGCTCATCAACAATATGAAGCAGCATGTGCTGGACACGTTAATGGCAAAGGCATGCATGCAGGTGCCAGCTTGAATAAGGCCTGTGAGATTAAACAATGCACAATTTTAATCAACAGGCAACTTGATTTAGGTATTCGCCCCCCTCTCCCTTAATAATAATGTGCATATATGTCAAAATAGCAGGCCATTTTTTCCAACAGTCAATGCAACAGTGCCACCTATGGGCCCTGGGACAGAATGCTCCTTCAGCGAGAACTGATTTTTCCATCCTACTTCGAGCTGCCCCCTCTCCTTCACTGAGAAAGATCTCACATGAATGAGCAGGGGCAGTGCCAGGGTTTTTGGCCCCCTAGACAGGGGTCCTTCCGCGCATCCAGTCAGCGGCAATTCTGCGGTGGGGGGGTCATTCCGCGCTCCTGGTCTTCGGGGCACTTCAGCAGCGGGGGCCGGAGCGAGTGAAGGACCAGCCACAGAATTGCCACCGAAGACCCGGAGCGCGGAAGGACCCCCCGCTGCTGAATTGCCACCGCAGGCAGCAAAATGCCACCCTTCCAAATCCTGGTGCCCTAGGCAACCGCCTAGGTCGCCTATATGGTAGCGCAGGCCCTGTGAATGAGGATGACTCTGGGGGCACCCGCCATGGGGAAGTAGCCCCCTTGCTATCATCAAAGCCTGGAGTTGCAAGGTGGTTTCACTGTCATCAAACAACATGATGGCATGATGCACGTGCAAGAACACATGGCCGGAATGCACAGACAAAATGCAAATTTGGGGTGGATAGACCCAAAATCAAGCTTTTCTGGGTTTGTGCTCCCTAATCTGTCTCTTTGCTTTTGGAGATAATTCATGCTAATATTATGCTCTTAGCCTGGAGGCATTCTAGTCAGAGAGATTAGCTCTGCAAGTAGCTAGCCGGATATTTTATTCTTCCAGAAAGACAATTGTGAACATCTCGCTCTTGGCTCACTGCATGTTTGTGTGTGTATGCACATGTACTGAGTGGTTTTATGTGCCTATGTGTGCTTCAGAGACAAGGTGAGTGAGGTCATATCTTTTGTTGGACCAACCGCAACAAGCGTTTGAGCTGACACAGAGCTCTTCTTGAACCTCTGTCTGTGTATGCAGATAGGTACATGGGTGCATGCTTGACTATGTGTTCATGCTACTTTAGTGCCTGGGCGCATTATGTCTGGCTGCTGCTTTCACTGGTACCTCTGTGCTTGCAGGTGTGTGCTTCACCTGCTTGCTTTTGTGTGCCTCCATGTGTAAGAGTGTTCATATGTGTGGGAATTGTGGATCCAGGGATTTGTGTCCCTGGATTTTGTCTGTCTACAGTTATGTATGAGTGAGCCCTCATGATAATGGGCCCCTCTACTTGAGGTTGTGTGTGGGTGTGCACGCCACTGATGTTGAAAAAATACCACAGCAAACTTGCAAATGAAAGTGAAAGTTTTGTTACTATATTAGAGACATGCAGAAAATGGAACACTAGTAAAAAGCCCAGAGCAAATGAAGTAAAAACACTGTCCCTTTTATATGAGGGGAACATAATTTGAACCTTGTTAGGCCTCATGCCTCCCCATGCTCCAGAAGATGGGAAATTCACTAATCAGAGAAGATAAACCCGAGGAGTGTTGCTAACAAGCCTTCAAACTGACAACAGGCTTTGTGGGATTATGGCGTTGAAGGCCTTTTAAACTTTAGGGGTCGTTATCTCAGACATTTTAAAAAAATCCATCCAGTGGGTGCACAGGTCTCGGATCTAATTAGGCAAACAACTGCAAAGGAGTATCTGACGTGCTTCAACAGAGGACCCGTATAAGGCCATCATGGTCCTCAGTTGTCTCCCCTAGGTGGCTGCTACCTCTCCACAGGAACAATAGACCCTCTTCTGATTGTGTGGGATTCAGAGAGCACCATGGGCATAATCCAAAGCCCACTGACGTCAACCAAGCCCTATATGTACCTTCCACATGTCCAGTCATTGCTTTGGGAGTGCGAACACAGCCCGGACCTCATTACACCTGCGGCTCTGCAGTAGTGCCATTTGGCTCTGCAGAGATGCAGATGAAGAACCAGCTCCTTAGGTTTCATGTTAGTTTCCAGCCATAGGAACCAAGCCACTTTTCATTCTTGAGTTCAGGGATCTCCTCCTGCTATCCCCTGGAGTACAGGCCTGTGGGAATGTGTGACACCCACCGTCTCTGCCTTCAACAGAACCATTCATTTCCTCCTTCCAATGTCCTCTGTTCCATTATTCCTCCCTCCTGCACCAGCTTTGCTTCCACAGATGTTTCTTAGGTCCCCTTTGGACTTGTCTCAGATCCTGCAAGGCTAACTGCACCCCGGCACCTCTTAGCGGTTTTCAGCCAGGCTCTCATTACTGCTCTTTAATTAGAGAGGCTCCCAAGATGTAACGCTGTGTGCCTGTCAAATCTGAAGTACCTCTTTTCTGGTTCTAATAGTTTTCATGCAGATAATGCTCAGCAGGATGAAATAGATGAACTGGGAATTGGCCTTTCCCTTCTCATTTCTATCATGCTCACACACCTACCAATGCATACTCACCCCATTTACAGCCATGGATGTAGTAAAGGTCCCCAGTGAAATGGGGTAAAGCCCTGATTTGCACTGAATAGCTTACCCTGGTGTCATGCCAGGGTTAGCACCTCCAGTGCAAGCAGCAGCTTTGCCTGTGATCAAAATGGTGCAGCTAAACAGGTAGCTGGGGGCAAATACCCAGTGTAGATAAATCCACCCTTCTTTGAGTCTTGGTTTGACTTGCCTATGTTAGGGACCTATCCTGCTAATCACTTGCAACTCTAGCAGGAGTGGCAAATGCCCAGCATCTCTGAATCCATCCCTTGCTATTAAGTGGTGTGGAAGGTACCCTCTCAGGAATGCGAGATCTAGGGCACAGCAAGCCACGTCTGGCTATATGAGTGCAAAGCACCATGCACCTTTATGGCACCGTCTGAATGATTTTCAATCATAATGATCAATAACTGATAGCAGTCCTGAGCCATGACACAGTCCAATCCTGCCTTATACCCAGACTCCCACTTGGTGTGGAATGCTGTCAGTGCTCATCCGCTTTCGGGAGGCTTGAGGTCAGGTAGCACCCTCCAGGAGGCACTCAGTACACTTTGATGCATCAGGACCTTAGTTAAAGTTACATTGGGAACATCCCCATTAGAACCATTGATTGGCTGAATTACTGATAAGCAGCAACACGACAGCAATCGGTTACCACAAGACAGCTATATCTTGATCCATGCCACTGAGGGAAGGAGAGGAAGGAACAGGCTGCTGTTTTCTACCTCCTCTATTTCTAAGGGTGGGGATACAAGAAAACAAATAAAGCAGAATAAAAGCTACAAAATAAAACAACCCCTTGATTTTTGTGGGAAATGTATTTCTTCATTTAATATGGAGAGGAAGTAAACTGAGCCAGGCAAGAGCGTAGGTGTCATTCTGGAGAGATTTCAAACAGAAATGAAGAATTTGTATGATTAGTTGGAATTACACAGAGATGCATAAACAACCCTGGCAAACTGGCATGGGGTGAAAAAAAATTCCAGTGCTTCACAGTGTCTGATGCTATTTTGCCTTTTGATGTTTGTTTTCTGCACTATGCCAGCAATTTCTGTCATCTCTGGTGCATTTTGCCAAGTTTATTATTCGGGATGATTCCTGCTTTAAATATTTTTAGCTGCAGCGGATCTTTAATCATAGGGGGATTGTTTTCAGGAACGATTATTTTATGTGACTCCAAAAGCAAAGCTGAAGCTCTGATCCAAAGGCATTTGCAATCAGCTTGTAGCCAAGGGACAATGCAGGGGGATGGCATACACTCAAAAGGCCATTAAAGAGAAGGATGTCTCATTTGGATTATGGTATGGTGGGGAGTCAACACTTTTTGGGAGGGAGACAGGGGGGTCTTATGGGTGTGTGGTGTGGACGACCACCCAGGGCGCTGTCATTGCAGGAGGTGCAGCAGTCACACACACACACACCATACACACACAGCTAGCCCAAGTCTTCTTTAACCCTCAGCAATGGGGAGGAGCAGGGCTGGGAGTGCCCTGGCAGGTGGCTCCTACCATGAGCCAGGCTCCAGTTCCTAGTCCTGGCTGTGCTGCGGAGGAATGGAACTTCCTCTTTCCCTGCACATGTCATTCCTGGGGCCAGTTCAGACCGACCTCTGGCGGCAGTGCAGAAGAAAGGGTGGCAATACTAGACCATGCCATCTCACTTCTGAACTGCTGCTGCTAGTGGCACTGGTGCTGCCTTCAGAGCTGGGCTTCCGGCCAGCAACCACCACTTTCCAGCCACCTGTCTCTGAAGGCAGTGCCACTGCCAGCAGCAGAGCCAAGGTGAGCGTGACAATACTGTGAGACCCTTACAATAGCTTGTGAGCCTCCCACAATAGCCTTGTGACCCCCCCCTCCCCCAGCCTCTTTTTGGGTAGGGACCCCCACAGTTACAACACCATGACATTTCAGATTTAAATACCTGAAACCATGATATTTAAGACTTTTTAAATCCAATGACCATGAAAATACCAAAATGGACTGTGAATTTGGTAGGAACTTCTGTGGCAGAGGAGGGAACTGAACCCCAATTGCCTGAGTTTTAGGCCAATGCTTAAAGCCTAAAACCATCCTTCCTTCCATTTAGGCTGGATATACAGCCATAGGCTCTTCCTTCAAAATGCATAATTCTATCCAAGCCATTTTGCCCTTCTCTCACTTTTGATCCCTTTTGACAGGACCACTGCCATATAAGTTTGACATCATTCCCAGTGGGGTCACTTCTGCAAGGGCTGTCTTCCAGCATGATTTCACAAGCCATTTGGTGCTGTGAACCCATCAGGTGCTATTTGTAGGAGTCACTCTCTCTGGTGGCTGCATTAGCAACAAAATTGTGATCCTACAATTCCATCAGTGGTACTGATTAGCCAAAGCAGCATTTCTATAGTCACCCATCTCGGAATATGGTCTAATCTTTTCAAGCTATTTTCCAGGGCACTGTCTAGTAAGCAACTGTGGCTTTAGCACACTAGACAATTACAGTGACTGACAGGGCAATATTAGTTACAGTAAATTAGCTTTGGTAAGACTCAGAGAGAAACAAACACACAAACAGCCTCTGAAGGCTCTGCTGCTGCTCGCTGAACTTGGATTCCTTCTGCCCCATATTCTAGCAGGAGAGCTCTGTGTTGACTCCAGCAGCTGCAGGCACCTGCAGTGTTTAAACTCATTCAATAAAAGGCATTGTTCAGAGTGGAAAGTTGTAATACAATCAATTTAGTAATTTCTGAAGAAAAGAATTTAAGAGCTGGAAGAGCAATTCAGTGTCTCTTTTCCAACAATATGTGGGCGTTGGTTCATTCTAAGTCATTACAATGTATGCCAGTCAAAGGAAATACCTGTAAAAGACTATGATGAGGCATACTAACTTTATTTCTGTCTAGTCTTCATTAACCAGCTCTTTAACAGCTCAAAAGTGTACCTGCCTTAGGGACTTACAAAGGGAAGGTGAATGAGATGAAGCGCTGATCTGTTGGAAGGCATAGATTCCAATCAACTATAGGCTACAACTGAAATGGATTGGGTGTACTTTAAGTACATCTGGCAATTCTTGCTTAGAAGGGGTTCAGGATCAGAATAATAAAGGGACTGGTGCAGAACAGGATTCTAGTACCTTGGCATAGACATGAGGGGTACAGAACTAGGATTGCTCTAGGTCAGCTTTAAGGTACAACAGCAGAGCTCTAGGGAGAAAACCTTGCAGAGTGGTTCAGGCAGTTGGTGCATTCTTAGCCAGGCAGCACTGTTTTAAATAGCATGGGGACCATGGAAACAAAGCTAGTATATTTCATACTGAATGTTAAGTGCCAAACATAATCACGTGTTTAAAAATCTAAGGGGCCTGTGTACATGTGTCAAAATGTATGACTGCAATGAAAGCAGTGTCAAGAACATAATTCATAATTCAGTATTCATTAACCTCCTCACCTTCACGATTAGGCTAAATCACAGAAGGTTTCAGTGATGGAGGACTGAGGTAATCCTAAAGAGATGGCAGGAGGCCTTTCTTAACCCTTTAAAGGGACATTGCTTGATACTTTAGGCACAAAAATTCAGGTGCAGAATCGGAGGCGTAATGCACAGTGACCAGTGGGCTACATCTTCATGAATGTTTTATAGCTACTACCACAGTGGCCCTGTTTAGGGCCTCTGAATTTTACTGAGATTCATACGCTAAATAGTAATGATTACCAATAATGAATATATTGACTGAAATCAGGATTGGTTTGTGAACGATGTATTAACAGCAAAAATCAAAAAGGGACTAAATTAGTAATGAGTATTATTCTCAGCTCTTATTGGCGCACAGAACAAATACTACATCAGCTTGCTCAAAGCATATTGTTGCAAATTAATTGTATGTAAAAGAGTACGGCATCAAGGAACCTGACGGTGATGGGTCTGCCCATAACAAATGGCACAGCTGCATGTTTTTGCACAACCAAAGCTTGTGATTGTCTTTGGAAAGAGCAGGCAGCAGCAACAAAAGACCTTCACAAACCTATGGCAAATACAGGCAATTAACAGACTATCATAAAAAGTGAGTGCTGAAAACCTCGAAGGGCTTGTACCTGTTGTACGGTGAGATACTTTTTACAGGAAGACTTAGTGCAGCTTCTTTCACTTAGCACCTGCACACTCTAATCACCTGCACACTGTGCAGTGTCATACACCAGACACAGCTATGTACCAGAGGGGGAATTTTAATATTTTATTTTTCACAAGCTCATATTAGCTTGATTCTACTTATAATGTGAGCCAATGGGGCACTCAGTCAGCAGCAAGAGATGGAATGTATACAATCTCTGATATGGTCCTGATTCTACATTCCCATAGTTAATGTTATTAGATAGACCCTACAGGAAATCTAGTTACTGAGCCAGATCCTCAGCAGGTGTAAACCGGTGACTCTCCCATAAAGTCAACACAGCTATGCCAATTTCCACCAGCTGAGGATTTGGCTCAGTCTCTGCACTTAGCAATACCTGAAGAAGGAATTAAAGATTCAGATTCTCTTGTTGGAGTTTGTGCTACAGGCATCACACAATACTGATTTTTGGTTATTGCAGGCCAAACCTGGAGTTGGATTTGAATCAAGGACCTAGAGGCGAAACTAGCGAGGTTTTCTGTAAATCAAATGTGCTCAGAGTTGCCCAAATCAAATACTATTTGCGCAGAATTCCTTTAATCTGTGCCCGAGGTGTCCTTCCTCTCATTTTCAGTTTCCTGATAGAAACCACAGTCATATCTCCTTCAGAGTGAAGAATTCTAGATGGTTTTTAGAAAGGGCTGGATAACTTTATGGGGATGTGATTCACAGTCCTGCACACCAGGACAAGGACAACTAAATCTCATGCTTCAGGGCTTATAACGGGTCACTGTAGGGGTCAGTGCATGTAGAAAGGGCACTGTCAATTCGCAGGCACCCCCTTGCAGCTGAGTGTGGCTTGAGTGGCGGATAATCAGCCCTAGGTCTCCTGGGTTTAGAAGTTTCTTTTCTAAAAGTCCCTGGCCGGGGTAGGCAGGGAAACCCAGGCCCTCCCACTACACTGGGTTCCAGCTCAGGGCCCTTGTTTGGAATAGTTAGAACCAGTCTCTCTTGGTCTCAGCTGTTCTCTGAGCTACTTCCTGCCTCTTCAGTTTTCCCCAGCCTTCTGCTCTGTCTTTCCCTTTTTAGAGTACCAGTGTGCTTAGGCATGGTGGGGAGATCTATTCTCTCTGCAATCCCTCTGGCAGTTTCCTTTTTATGCAGGAATTTTTCCTCTAATTAAGGTTCTTAACCTTTTGTCATGCCCAGATACTTTCCTGCCTAATTAACTGCCTCTCAGTTACTCCGTGAGTTAACTACACCAAGATGAAACCAGTCCCCTGTGTAGAACCAGTCAGAAGTAGGATGGGCTCCTGATCCCTTCTGAGGGCCAGCTACCCTTTGACAGCACATTATTGCAAAATTGGCCCATTATGGATTTCTTACATTGCTTAGAAGCAACAAGTATTGGCCACTGGCCTCTCACATGGTACCAGACTTGATAGACCAGGGCCCTGTGGCAGATTCTGTGCTGCTTGAGCTTACATGTTGAATGCAGCACAGACAAAGAGCTTGTAGAATCAACCCAAAATAAGAGCTAGATTGCAAGTTTAGGCACAGCCTTGAGCAAGTGCTAGTGAATAATGTATACAAGCCCAAAGCAGCCCTGGAAGGCACTGGGACAGATTTTTAAAGGTAGGTAGATGCTGTCAGAGGATGGCAATGACCTGTGTGCCCCTTGCAGCCATTGGGCACACCTGCAAGCAGTCCCTGCCTCAATTTCCCCCTTCAAGGGCCTTCTTCAATAATTCACAAACCCTTTTTGTCTATTCTAGGGGTCAGCAACCTTTCAGAAGTGGTGTGCCGAGTCTCCATGTATTCACTCTAATTTAAGGTTTCGCTTGCCGGTAATACATTTAAACATTTTTAGAAGGTCTCTTTCCATAAGTCTATAATATATAACGAAACTATTGTCATATGTAAAGTAAATAAGGTTTTTAAAATGTTTAAGAAGCTTCATTTAAAATTAAATTAAAATGCAGAGCCCCCCTGGACCAGTGGCCAGGACCCGGGCAGTGTGAGCGTCACTGAAAACCAGCTCGCGTGCCGCCTTCAGCATGTGTGCTATAGGTTGCCTACCCCTGGTCTATTCACACCCTCTCTCAGGTTCTGAGTTATCAAATTATCCAACCTTCATAATAAAGATCTCAAGTCCCTCCATTTCCCTACTTATCAGGTCACTCCCAAGTTCCTGTTTTTACCACTACATCCTAATCACTCCCAGCAATTCTCTTCACCCCACTTACATCTTCCTGGGGAAGCCACTGTTCTGTTGCTCTTTATAATGGAATCAGCTGGTCCCTGCTCAGGTGTGCCTCCTTAGTAACTGGGGGTGGCTGGTCCAAGGCCTCTAGCTCTTAAAGTGACAAACCACCCTCCTACAGGCAAACTCCCATTGGTTTCAATGGGAGTCAAGTGCCTAAATACCTAAAAATTTGGCCTATGGTGCCTAAACACACAATTCCTTCTCTGCTCCCACCTTGCTTCCATGGGATAATAATTTATTGTTGGCCTGTATCAGCAGCATATTACTACCCCTTCCTGGCACAGGCTGAGGGTCGGAGGATTGGTAGCTCCAAGTTCCCGCACATTCCCCACTCTTCACCACCCTTCCCATCCACCTGCACCAAGGAGACAGTAACTTCACTTACTCCTACAGGCCTGGAGATCTAGGTGAGGATGTAAAGGGAGGTTCTTACTCCCTTCAGCAGATGTGTAGCCCAACACCACTAGCCCTGGACAGTGGTAGAAGATGAAATGGTCCTTTGAACTAGAGTGAGAACTTTAGTCTGAGAATATCATCCTTCTGGATCAGTAAATGTGTCATATCCCCATCCTGGAGGCATGCTCCATGTCTGCTGGCTCACACCAGAAATGTGCTTGAAAATTAAAAGCCATAAAAAAGGGTGTGGGAAAGGTTCTCTGAGAATCACACCAATGAGTCAGAGCCGTGCCCATAAAGAGGATTAATCTTAGGTGGCATCTCAAGTATAATCTTCAGTGGCTCTGCTGTTCAATGATAAGTGACCGGGCAGGTAAGATGAAGGTTTTAATAAAATGAGGATCTTATCTATCAAGGAAGCTGGCTGTGCATTCTGCCTTTCTAAGGGGAAGGGGAGAAACTGGTACGTTGTTGCTCTCGCCCCCATCTACCTATGTCTTCTGGCTCGGAAGGTTTGGGTGGGGTAGAGATCTCACTAGCTCAGGCTGGAAGGGTTTTGTGTGTGGGAAATTTACAGCTAGCAGGCGATAAGGGAGTTAAAATAAATAAACAAGAGATTTAGATTGAAATCTTCTGAAAAGCATGAGATTGAATTCTCCCCAACCTGATTGTGCTGGCTCTGGCAGTGCATGTCCCTACAACCATCCCCAGCCTCAGCTTCAAGGGCATTTAACTAGATAGAAAATGGTTCCTGATGTATTCGCTAGAATTACACAGCAGATCACAGTACAGGAGGTGCTAACTGCCCGGTTCTAGCTGCTGTTTACACGCTACCCTTCTGAGCCCCAACAGTCATTAACGAAGACATCCTCATGACTGCCACAGGAAGCTGGGGATCTGGTCTGTATTTATCCTCATGATGCGGCAGGAAGGGAGAGGAGTGCCCCTATCATTTTACAGACAGAGAAAATGAGGCACTGAGAGATTTATCAGTCACCCCACAAGGTTTGAAGCTAGATCTTCTGATTTCTAGTTCAATGCTATACCTCTGAGCTCATCCTTCTTACTGGCTAAATTGGTGACCACTTTTCCTTCTTTTTCAACCACAGACAGTGAGTTTAATTAGCACTTGGGACTAATTAACCCAGAACCATTGGTATTTACCTGTCCAATGCAACAGGGGCTGGTCAGTACCTTCTCTGAGCCCATAGGTACAGTGATTGGCCTGGTCTACTCGGAGATTTCCCTTGGCCCAGATGTCCATAAACATTTTGTTTCATTCAATGAGAATACTATTTTCAAGTGTGTTGGATGAAGAGATTAGCAATGAGGCACTGAGCCTTTCCCAGTTCAAATTATACCCAAGACAAAAAGCTGTTACTGTCTGATGACTCCTTGGCAGCCTGTATGAAATAAATTTGTCCAGTACCTATTGAATAGGAGGAAGGCTATAATCTCATGGGAACAGAACTGCAAACAGCTATTAGCAGTGTCATGGTCACAAAATATACTTCGGGAGGGCCACATCCAGGGGCAGCTCTATGTATTTTGCCGCCCCAACCATTGCAGGCAGGCAGCTTTCAGCAGCACACCTGCGGGAGGTTCGCTGGTAACATGGATTCAGTGGCATGCCTGTGGGAGGTTCACCGGTCCCGCGCCTTCGGTGTCCCCACCACCGAATTGCTGCCAAAACCGTGGGACCAGCGGACTTCCTGCAGGCTTGCCGCCAAAGGCTGCCTGACTGCTCCCCTCACGGCGACCGGCAGGCCGCCACTCCTTGGCTTGCCGCCCCAGGCACACACTTGGTGTGCTGGTGCCTGGAGCCACCCTTGGCCACATGCTGTCATGAATGGTATGGAGGGTGCCCACTGACCTTACAGACACTGGGGTATGGTTACCTCCAAAACCACACTATTATAATTGGTAACAATGGGGGCCCTCATCAGGAACCTGCCCAGAGAGGCCAAGGACTGAACCAGCAAGAAGGCCCAAATCATCTGCACCTAGGAGCAATGACCCTCCCGATAAGGTATGTGATGCACTGTGTGGGATGAACAAGCTGAGCCTGTCTGATTGTTTGGCCAGTAGAGTTTCAATCCCCCTCGCTCTGCTGGCTCCCATCAACATAGGGCACCCCCATCTAGTCCTGCAAATCAGAGGTGCTAAAGTTCCCTGCCTATCCAAACAGAGAGCACCCTTGCTTAGGAAAGTAACAAGAGAGTTCTCCTCAGTGTTCTCTTATGAGCTGTTTTTGGAAGAGGATCCAATAGTGCAGTTTCCTACCATGCATCATGCTGCTTGATGGCTGAATGTAATGCGCATGCCATTCTTAGAGAAGGATTTCCTCTGTCCATGTTCCCATCTGCCTCATGGACAGACCAAGTCCACTTCCCGTCAGCTGCTATCCAACCTGCTACTGCACTAAGTCACAGAGTCCCTCTTATCCTCTGGCACTTTAGTGTAATTAAAATGATAATTATTCCCAGTCAAGAGCATTTCACTTACTTATGGACTGTGGGAGTATTAAAGTTGATTAAACACATATGCTGCCATTAGATAACTCCTCCAATCACATATGGAGTGATAAAGGGCTAGCCAAAGGAGGACAAAATATAACATGATACAGTGCTAATGCAGCAAAATGCTGAGCCTGAAGCAAAGGGGAAAGGAGCTTTATTTATGCAAGTGACTTCTCTGACAAAGATAGAGCTGTAGATCAGAAGCCTAAAGAGGATCTTTATGAGAAAGAAGTGGGCTAAAATTTCTCACATATCTTCTATTCAAGACAAGCATCCTCACCTGTATAATTAATGGAACTAGAATAATGCAAGTGCTTTGGGTTCAAAGGATGTCTGTACAAGCATTTTGCTTGGGCTCAGTTTGCAAGGGCTTTGCACATTTTTTAAATTTTGAGTCTAAATAAACCCCAAACTCAAAGAGACATGTAGCCAAATCTAATCTATCTATCATTGCCATACGTACACCTCTATATCGCTATATATCTAAGTTCTTATATTGGTATATTTAGTATCTGAGCATATCCAATTTCATTTGATTTCACACCTGGAGTCAGAGTGGGACCAGGAACTTGTGGGGTGCATTTGCAAACCCCAATAGGAAGAGTTCTGCTTCAGTGAACTCTCACCCTGGTTCAGATCCAGGCACCAATTCCTCAGAAGCATCAAAGATGAGAGGGTGAATTTGCCAATTTCAGTTTATGAACCTCACTGAGCCTTCTAGCTCACTTGGTCTGGATTGTACTGAAATCTGGAACAGCTACATTTACCCAGTTCTCCACTGCACTGTGAACATTTCACTCTGCTCTAAGAGCTGTAGGCTGTAAACCAAAGGTACTGAGTATGTGATGGAGTATACCAACCCAACACTGGGATGGAAAGGATTAAAGGACTATCCTGGGCCCAGCTAGCCTCTCCACTCCAGCTTTGCAGAGCATGCGCCAACTGGGTTGAAAAGGGCAAGCTACCCAGCTCAGAAGCGGGAGATTAGGGAGGAGTGCAGGCCTATCCCGAAGGTTCCTGCTAAAAGGGGCTGGAGAAGCCTCCCTGAATGAAAAGTACTTTATGCGGAGCCCAGCTTGGGCTGGCAGTTTGGTTTCATTTTTCATTTCTCCTTCTCTGGGATCAGAAACTGCAGGAAGGAAGCAATGGCAGGAAGCAATCCAGGGAAGGCAGTTCAGAGGGCCCCTCTTGGAGGCCAAATACTGCTGAGCTTTCTAGGGTCTTGGGTCAGAGCCAGGTGGAGTGGGTGGGCCCAGGCTCCTCTACTACTGCCCCGTGACCAAGTGGATGCTAACCGCTAGGCCCCTTGGACCACCGAGGACCCCAGTACTGAGAGCAACAACGCTATGAAAAAAAAATCACACTGCCACCTGAGAGCAAACAAGAGTCACATTCCCCACAGATGAGACAGTTGTCAATTACAAATACCTCTGAGAAGCTGAGCAGAGAAACAAACGAGTGAAAATCATGGTCGAGGGCGCTTGAAGAAGGTTGCTCTTTTGGCAAAGGCACTGGCCACCAGCAGACTTGGGTTCAAATCACACTTCTGCCACAGATGACCTTGGGCAAGTCACGTAACTTTTTTTAGGCTTCAGTTTTCATCTGTAAAACATCAATAATTATCCTTCCTTTGTCTGTCTTGTCTATTTAGACTGCAAGCTCTCTAGAGCAGAGGCTATCTCTCACTATTTGTTTGTACAGTCCACAGAACAATAGGGTTCCTATCTCAGCTGAGGTCTCTAGGTACTAATATAATACAAATAAAAACAAATGGATAATTGTTGCTAACTCAGGGCTGAGGCACATTGGGGAGGGAAGCTTAGTTGATGTCTGTGGATAAACAGAGGCCTCTAGTCTCCAGGGCTTTTCAAAGGGTCTCCTTTCACTAATACGAAATTCACTTAAGTGGGGGCGGAGGGGAGTGAAATAGAAAGCAAAGCTATTTCCTAGATTTTGTGGACAAACTGCTGAAGTTGGCCATCTTTCTCACTACAAACAAACATTTCTTTATGTACCTTGAAAGCATTAGTGAGACTGTGAGGCGAAGGAGGCCAGAAATAGCACTTGCTTTACCTATGTAATTGCCTATATTCCATCTGGGGGGAAAAGTGTGAGTTTTCTCATTTGCAGAAGTCACAATCTGAAGGGCTTTAAAATGTACTTTTTTTGCTATTGGAAAAAGTGCTGAGGTAGCTTTTTCCCTCCACCAGTAAATAGGATGTTTTTTTATCATTATCTTAGGTACATTGCAACAATTTAAAAAGGAGAGAGAGAGAAAGAGAGAGAGAGGATGACAGAAGTGTACAGAGTGAATTCCCCCTCCATGTACCAGAATAATAAAAAAAAAGAAACATGTTAGCATAGGACAGAGATCAGTAACCTTTCAAAAGTGGTGTGCCAAGTCTTCATTTATTCACTCTGATTTAAGGTTTTGTGTGCCTTCTAATGTTTTTAGAAGGTCTCTTTCTATATGTCTATAATATATAAACAAACTATTTTTGTATGTAAAGTAAATAAGGTTTTTAAAATGTTTAAGAAGCTTCATTTAAAATTAAATTAAAATGCAGAGCCCCCAGACCAGTGGCCATGACCTAAGCAATATGAGTGCCACTGAAAATCAGCTCGTCTGCCACCTTCGGCACACGTGCCATAGGTTGCCTACCCCTGGCATAGGATGAAGACCTGGATCACAGCGGAAAGTTTGGGGAAGCTGTAAAAACAGAGACAGATTTTTAAATAACCAAGAGCAAGCTGAAAATAAAATTACATGTACTTTTCTCAGCACTGGTGCCAATTGCTGCCCCAGTTATGCCGCCTGGAGCACCGCCTTTGAGTATTTGCACCATGGAAGCCTTGCAGATAAGGCACTACTAGACTAACTGCAGAAGGAGCTGTGTTCAGTTCCCTTGCATGGCCTTAGGCAAGTCACTTAATGACTCTGTGCCTCAGTTCCCCATCTTACAGATGGGGATATTGATTCTACCTTATCTTTTTAAATTGCAAGTCTTTGGAGGCAAGGACTGTCTCTGACTTTGCATATGTACAGCACCTAGCACAATGGGGCCCTGATCTTCATTCAGGCCGGCAGCTGCTACAGTAATAAAACTAATAATCATTCATAACATTCTCTATATGGTTCCCGTCTGCAGGATACTTACTGTCCCTGGATACCAAAACCATATGATGACACAGCCAGGGCACTCAGGAAGGCTGTCTACACTACTAAGCAACAACTGAGGAAGGGTTTCAAGGTCCACCCTGAAGTTTGGATGGACACCCAAACCCAAGACTCTGAGCCTTCGGTCCAATTTTACAACCGTTTCTTGCACCAGCAGACAAATTGGACTGAATGAGGTTACACACATGAGTAAGGGATGCTTCCACGTTGGGGGTTTGTCTATCACTGAATTTAAGTTAGATTTCATGCCTCTCTGAGATGAGCCTTTTCAAACGTAGTGGAAAAGGCTTTGAATCAGCCCTTGGATAAATCAAAAGCTCTTCAGAACCATCCACCTTGCTTTTGTGTGTGAGTGGATGATGAATGGACCCTATCCTAGTAAATCCACCACCCATTCATCACCCACTGTGCCACCTGCTGTCCCTTTAATGAAAGAAACGCAGACAGATGAGAGGGCTAGACAGACAAATGGACAAAAAACGGATGGATGGACTACTGAGTCCAACAGGCTCTCAATGTCATAATTAATGGACCTCTGAACCTAACTGAAATAATTTCCCACTATATTCAACTGCTACACATTTTAGTCTAGTTATGTGTTTATTTTGGTCTCTGTGGGGTCTGTGTGCCACTGCAGAGAACATGGTCAATGCACGAGCAGCACCTATGCAGACAGACCTGGGCTTGTGCAGGATCTCAACACAGTAGGGACCAGAAATCAAAGGCCCGAGAGAGATTTAACTGCTTCAGTATGGTGCACAAGAGGATAAAACAGTGAAAAGCCCATGACACAGGGTTGTAAAAGGATGCTGGACAGATAAGAAGACTTTGCAGTGATATAATGCTACTAACACATGTACTTATAGTGGACCTGATTCAAAGACCATTGAAATCAATGGAAAGATTACAGTGGACCCTGGATCAGCCCCACATTCAAAGGAGGGATAGCTCAGTGGTTTGAGCATTGGCCTCCTAAACCCAGCATTGTGAGCTCAGCCCTTGAGGGGGCCACCTAGGGAGTTGGGGCAAAATCAGTATGGGGTCCTGCTAGTGAAGGCAGAGGGCTAGATAAGATGACCGTTCAAGGCCCCTTCCAGCTCTATGAGATAGATATATCTCCATTATTATATAACAGTCATTTATAACAATAATGCTGCTCAGTACTTTTATAACATTGCTCATCTGCAGATCTCAAAGCACTTTACAAAGGCAGGTACTTCTTAGAGCTGATTGAAAAATATTGGAAGGAGTTTTACACTGAAAATGTTGATTTTTTTTTTAAATGAAAACTGATTGGGATGGGGGGAAACTGAACACTGAAAAGTTGTGGCTGAAAATTGCCCAAACCTGACATTTCGTTTTCAGTTTTCTGATGAAAAAATAGAAAATGTAGAGGAAAGCTGATACTTCCCACAAACATTTGCATTTAGTTGAAAACCCAATTTTCCATGGTGAAAAAAAGCTTTGAATGAAAATGTTCAACCAGCTCATTATTAGCCTCAGTTTGCAGATGGGGAAATAGAGGTACAGTTACTTTAAGGGACATGCCTATTGTAATATATTGGTATTTTAACTTCCAGACCATCCTTTCAAATGGCACTGAGGAATATCCTTGCCATTCCCCCAACAGCAGGGCCCTGGAAATTGCCCTACTTAGCATGAGAAGTTATGCTTCATCCACTCAAAAGCTCCTTGTCCTGTTTCTAACAGCTCCAGAAGATTTCTGGAAACTCTGACAATGATTTATGGATGTCACTCTGCCGACAATGGAGTAACAACATTCAAGTTGGCGTGTCATTGCTGGCATGTCATTGTGAATTCAAGGTGCAGGCAGAAGTGATTATGCCATTAGCACAAAAACCCTGAAGCCATAAGGAATGGGGAAGATGCACATTTATTATTTGTTTATTTCAATGTATACCTACTGCATGCACTAGGGAAAGCTACATATTTAAAATATACAATACAAAAATAAAGTCAAGGAAATACATAATATAATGGACTCACAACACAACACGGTATCTATTATCTATCCTAGTACTGTTGTGTTTGGTCACCTTGTTTTTTTATCGTTAAAGAACAAACCACAATACTCCACATATCACCACCCACCTCCTGACCCCAATTGCCCAGGAAAACAAGATAAGGTTTCCAGCATATCTGGAAATTTCTTATATTTGTGCTTTTGCAGACTAAAGAGAGGAAGCAAGTTCCGGAGTGAGACATCCTTTAAAATTTTAATTAATTTTTATTTGTATTACTGCATAATCTAGGAGCCCTAGTTGTAGACTAGGGCTGTACGAGGTGCGAGGCACTGTACAAACACAACAAAAACATGGCCCCTACCCCAAGGAGCTTAAAATTTTCTGCCATCAGCACTCTGCCATTTAAATCAAGAGGAAGACCTGGCTCAAGCCCCTCTGTGGTTGCAACTGCAGTGATGTCACACACAGAGAGAGGAGGTCTCTCATGGAGCCAGATTCACAAACCACTTGGGGCTTTATATACATTATACTTCTATCCATGTGGTAGAGGTTTTGTGAGCAAAGAAAGAGTAAATCTTGTCACCCCTCTGCTGACAGAGAGCAGATCTCGTGCCCTGGCAGGTTAGCTTTCAGTTGGAGGAGAAATCAGGGACAGAAGTCTGAGTAGTGCATATGTTTATTTTTACACTGTCTACACCAGTCCTGGCACTCAAGTAATGCCTCAGGATCTCAGTCCAACACCAATGTCCAGTTCCCAAGGGGTAACTCAGCCTCACACATTGACACTAGTTAGAGAAATTAAGGCAGAGAGCAAACTCCCTTGTTGCTTGCCACAGGTCCCCCAAAGAAACTCCATCAAAAAACCCACAACACAGCATTTCTTCCAAGACTAACGTGCTTACACACGAAGAGAGCTTATCAGATGATGTGTACAAGCACCATCAGGTGACCCCTGCCATAACAATATCAGCAGAGCCTTCCAGGTGGAATGACTTGCAGAGATGTGCCCTTTGCTTTTACTGGGAAAAGCAGAAATTCATTATCATGTAGGAGGGGTGAACTCAACAGAACATTGACACTGTGTGTCAAACCAAACAAGTAGGGGCACAAGACCCTGGGGCAGTAGGGGCACTCAGATGTTATACCCTAGCAAAAAGCAATGCTAGGAAACCTACCCTGTCCACAACCCTGTACAGTCTGGCCTTTTCTTCTCTTGTGGAGTAATTTCAGGTCAGCTTTCTCGGAGAGCTCCCCACTGTAGACTACTGCTGCCCTTATCAGTGTTAATACATACTGACAGACTGGAGAATTTCCCCCCTCATTTAACTTGACAGAAAATATTATTCTGCTGTAAGCATTGTCCAGGAGCACATGAAGGCAATAAACTATGTCTATAAGTTCACCTGTCACATCCCAAGGGATGGGGATAGCTGCAGAGGCATGGATGCTCAGGTTAGGTTGCTGTGTGTTTGTGTGAGTGCATGAGAGAGGGAGAGAAAGAGAGAGAAATAATACATACTTCTTTCCCACAGTCTATTTTACAGGGCAGATGGAATAAAAGTTACATAAGGAGCTGTTGTATCACTGCCTGGCAGGCACGTAATAGGACAGTGAATGGAGGTCAAACGGGATTCGAAGACCACCCTATCAAAATGTAACAAGATTACTAAGAAAATCTGCCCAGCAGAGAGCTGGTTAAAATATCTTTCATGAAAAGATATGGCGGGGGGTTGTTGAAAATGAAAATATGTCATCCATGAAAAAATTGAGGTTTTTTTCATATCAGTAACACATGGTTTCAAATGGAAAGTTTTTAGTTTTAAACTAAAAATATTTGATTGAAGAAAAACATAAAAAAAAGGCGGTTTAATTCTACTTATTTATATTTTTCACAGAAACGCAAACTTTTTTTGGGGGGGGGGCAGGAAAACAAAAATTCTTGACCAACTCTGCTGCAGATTTTCACAAGCTCCCAGAAGAGAAACCTCTCTGCAGAATCAGGAGGACAACTGAAGGATGGATGAAATCTAAAATGTGAGTCAAGCGGAGAAAGGAGGAGCAGCCTCAGAGAACTAGAATTCAGAGAACTCCCGACTCCTCCTTAATCACAATAGTAAATTCAGATTTATCTTCCCATCTGAGTTTAAAATCACCCTATGACATTATTAACTGGTGGGAGGTAGGAAGAAACCATCACTATATAGTTTATTTCATAATTGTACACTAGGGATTTTCATTTAGCATCTTCAGAAGCAGCTGGTACTGGCCACTACTGGAGATGCAATACAGGATTAGATGGATTCCTTGTTTGATCCAGCCTGGAAATTCCTGTGGTCTCCTCCAATCTGACAAACTAAGCATGGTTTGTTGGGTCAGTATTTGGATGAGTGATCTCACTGTAGGAATTTTTGCTGATGAGTCAGTAGGTGCAAATCTTGCTCCAGCAGACCTTATAGAGCTTGGTGACTTGGGAGTGAAAATGTATGGGGGAGGAGGAGTCATTAGGAGTAGAAGGGGAGCCCCTTTGAATGCTGTTTGGGGTCCCATCTGAAGATCACCATGCTCCTGAAGAGGTGGCACTCTTCCTTCTGACTGGGAAGGAATCAGGAAGGGCTATGAGTAGTAGAGAGGGCTTAGAGATGGCTGCCTGGCAGACCAGGCCTCTGTGTGTGCTGGCTGAGGCTTTCAAGAACCTCAAGGAATCTGTGAGGGTTGAGTTTGATTGCTCCGTTTGTGCTTTTATCCTGGTTATTCTAAGGGTATTTCATGTCAGCTGTGTCCAAGGTGAATCTCCAAAGACATGACCTCCTTGTGATACCTGGGGGTATCTTCAGAGAAGGTCCCTGATTTGTCATGGATGCCCAGGTGTTCAGGAGAGCATCCTGGATGGAAGACAATTGGTATCACTGTGGTGAAATATACCAACTCAGCTGGAATCTATTGTACTAATGCTACATGTCCAAGCAAACTCTGACCAGTGGCATTAATGGCTTCCATTACATAGGAGGGAGGTAGTTCTAGGCATGAGGTAAAACACATACACTGTAATCAATCACTGAGTCACCTGCGGGCTGCAAAGTGTGCCTGATTAAATGTGAAACGAGGCCAGATGAGTAGCTGCAGCACACCGTGTTGTATTAGGTTGATTGGAAGGAGACAGCTGGTTGCCAGGCAGAAGCAGATAACTGCTTTACCCTGGCCTGGCATTTGGCAGATTCTCAGAGCCCTAAGAAACTTGGAGGGGAAAAAAGGGAGAGAGATCCATGAATACTTAATTGCTATCTACAGTGTTTTACTGAGGCAATTTTTTTTCACGCCCTTTTGAGATCTCTGTCCATCAAATCTCCTTTCAAGTGAGCAACAGAACAGTGGCTGTGGTTTCAGTCCTGACCGGGCCCAATACTATAATAAACACAAATATCTTCCAGCCCTCTGATCGTATCTAGTGCAGATGGCACATGAACACTAATTGTTTCCCCATGCAGTACTACCGGATACCAGTGATCAACTTACCAGCATGCTTGGCATCCACCTGACTAAGCAACTGCACTGCCTGTTACTCTCCAGCACTTCATTTGCCGGTAACATCACAGGAAGGCAGATGATTACAGCCCTGCAAGATGGTCACAGCAAGCCATGTGAAACTTACATGGTTCTGCAGTTGACTCAGCCTGCATTCACCAAAGGCTTCCTCAGTCTTTTAGTCTATCTGTGTTCTTACATGATGCCTACTACCAGAATGGATGCCTGTACTGCAGCTGGAAGGATCCCAATACTGAAACAGCAGGGGGCTGAAGGTGAGAGTGGATGCATGTGTTACAGCAGTGGTTTTCAACCTGTCATCCATGGACCCCTGGGGGACCACACACTCTGTCTAAGGTTTCCAAAGGGGTCTGCTTCTCAATTTGAAATTTTAAGGGTCTGCAAATTAAAAAAATGTTGAAACCCACTATGTTAGAGCTATCCAGAATGTCAGGATACTACATTAGATTAAGAGACCCACTGTCTCCATATATGATAGCCTTAAAGAGAGCCTTTGGGATCACATTGCCTCCTCGTTCCCCCAGACTCACTACCCAGTAGGATATTTCCAGCATTCAATAGGCAGAATCCCTTGCAGATAATGTCCCCTGGATGTTGCACAGAACAGCCAGAGAGGAAGGAAGGAGGACAAAGGAACAAGAAAAGGAATCTATCTATCTATCTATCTGGCCCCCAGCCCTGTGCTATTTAAAGGGGACTGGGAGCTCATTCAGATGAGCTAGGACAGAGGGAAATTAATGATGGGGATGGCTGCAGTGATCTTAATGTCACATGATGGACTGTAAATGAGAGAGGTGTCTTTCTGTCTCAGCTGAGTGAGGAAGGCAGTTCTTTCCCCTTCCTTGAATGAGCCCATCTGCAACACTTCCAATCTGAATCCAAATAATAGCTGAGGTTTGGGATTCCGTGGCAAACTAGCTCTGAGTCTCTAATCCCACCACCTGATGTCGCGGGGTGTTGGGATTTGGAGCTAATTAATTCAGCCACCTGCAATTTTCACTCAGATGTGCTGTCTGTTTCTTTCCTTCTTAGATATATAACATTGTTTCAAAGGCTGCAGACAACAATATTGGCTCAACACATCCTCCCCTTGCACAACTTCTCAATGCAATCCTCCACTACTCTCTCTTCATCTCCCTCATGCTTCCTTCCCCTCCCTCCCTCTCTCCTTTGTTGCCACATCCATTTTCTAGATTCTTATCCAAAAATGCATCTGATGTGTAATTTGTTTGTGGAAATGGAACCTTCATGCTCCCTTTGATGCCTTCTGCAGAGTGATATTCTCAGCATCTGTCCCACTCTCTTTGGCAGGTTTCATCTAAGCAGGAGAGGTTTGGCATTGACTGTTCCTGCTGGGCCAAGGCATGGAGTGATAAATATTGCAAGTTCTAAGAGACCCAGGAGTCTTGTCCTGATTTCTTTCCCCTGGCGATGAACAGAGGGGAAGGAAAACCAGAAAGATAATTAGCTTGGAGTGTTCAGAGATTACATGGAAAAACTTGGTTCATTCCCTTTCAGCACAGAATGAAAATTTGGGTATGAACTATGTCGACTGCAAGCTTTTGGGGGCAGTGAACTTGTCTTACTTGTCTGTAAAGGACCCATCACTTATTTGCTCCTATATAAATAATATGCCATAATAACTCTAGCTGGGTTCACTTTCTCCACATTTGTGTTGGTCAGAGTTATTTTTATTTTGGTAGTGCCAACTAAATTTAGTGTCCTCTGTGCTGGGCAATATGCACACAAATTGTAAAAGACAGTCCTTGCCCTCTGGAGTTCACAATCTGAGCCCTAGTTCTGCAATGTCCTCCACACAGGCTGAGCCCTGTACTGGTACAGAAACATAATGACTGCGGTGGGGATCTGCCCACACAGAGGTTAATGTAGGAGGAAAGCCTTAGTTTAGGATCAGATGCAACAGGCCAGTGTGAGGAGGGGCAGAAAAGGGTGGAACAGCAGTGACAGAAGCGTGTTATTGAATAAACTACCTACATGCATTCATAGGTGTAAGGAGCAGATTGGCAGCTGTAATCACAGCTCATCACCTGATGAGCTGGTTCTTGGGTTTCTGCCTATGCTGGTCTGTTTGAATTTCAGAAGAACCCAGAATCTCCACTGAGTTTCCCCTGGTTTCAAGAACGAAGCAAAACTTCACATTTTGTGCAATTTCTTTTCAAAACCATAAATTGACTCCAGGTTTTCTTGAAAATGGTCCAAGGTTCAATTGAAAGTTTTGTGGCTGTTCAGAAAGCTTTTGACCACCAATGTCTGAATTCCAGGAGTATCCCACACTAACTGAGTGTGGTTCTCTGACAGCCTCTGGTGACTGGCCCCCATAGAGGTTGCTGAGTCTGCTTCAGCTCTTGCTACCAAAAAGGAGTCTTAACTCAGGTAGCAGAGTTTAGGCTTTTAGATCCAGGGTTCTGGTGTTCAATCCCCACTGCCAACAACCTACTCATGCACATCCCATTACAAAAGCAATTAAACTGAGAGACGACACTCAAAAAAAACCCAGGACCAAAACTAGACTGCTAGGTACTTTCAGTTCTAGGAAATGCCTTCTTCTTTCCCTGCTGGGTCTGTGAGTGATACATTACATTTGTCTATCTCACAAAGTGATGTCACATAAATCGTGTTTCTGACAGTGGCAGCTGTTAGTCATTATTGCCATCAGTACTTAGGGAAAAATCTTTAGCAATGGTCTTGCCACAATGGTAAGTAACTTGTGTTGCTGCTGTTTTCCTGACAGCAGTCTTTCTTTGGAAGCTACAGGAAGGTCAACCATTTTTTGGCTGAAGGTCAAGGGACACCTGCAATGATGGCTACAAACAGCCCAGAAGAACCCAACGGCTCAAGGATTGTTGCTGTTTGAAAGAGATAAAGTTATAACTACTTAACATGCCTGGAAGTGAAATTAGACTGATCACATAATCTCATTAGCCTCTGACTACCAGTCCAGCATGGGAATATGAATCTTAATTGGTATTTTCTTATCAATACACCAAAGTCAGTGGGATTAGGGATAAGGCTCTTAATACAAACTGGATTTTTGGAAGATGCTTCTGATTTTATTGTGATCAGGAAATACCGCCAGTGCAGAGATAAAGGGCATAGGGAGAGAGTTCATTTACGATAGGAACAAGAACTTGAGTTTGCAAGGTAGTGGTATAGATAAACAGTCACATCTGCACAGCTCTCTAGCTCACACACAAAAAATATACAGTCTGTGCAAAGAACACCCACAAAATCAGCAGCACATGTATATATGAAATTAAAATGCATCACTGTTTCTTGCTTCGGTAGGTCTCTGGGGGGTCTTTTGATTATACCACATTGCTTAACATAATACCCCAGAAAATAAGCCATAATATATATTACCTAACCCTCAAACAAAATACTCCATGAATTGCAGGAATTGCATTATTATATTTTTACTGGTTGATTGAAGTGAAGTGCATGTTGAAGCAATTTGCTGAACAGGGATGCTTGGCTGAATTGGGACCTAAATGCATATCCAAGTGGTTATTGGGATTTTCACCCCTCTTCCCCCTTCTAAGTAGAGAAACATGAATTCTTACAATAATTTGAATTTCCTGTCACGCTAACAAATGAAGAACGGCAGATATAATATCCCATCAACCCAATCCCAAAACACCAGCTGCTCGCTTTGTCAGGGTGACCCGAAGTAAACAACAGGGTGTTGGCTGGTATATTTTTCCACTGATTAAGACTAAACTCAGGACTCCTCAGAGTGCATTAGCCTGCTGGAACATTCTTCTGAGTGTGACTGCCTTGCAGCAGATATCCAGTGCCCATCTTTGTCAGAAGTGAAAGGCAGAGCTTTGCCTCTTTCATGGGAGTAAATGAGCAAATGTCTGTAATAATCAAATCTGCAATTCTTTCCTGTTGTGGAAGTAGTTTCTATTCATTCCCTGTCTGTCAGCTCCAAGCTGCATTTTTCTCTTTATTATGTCAGCTATAACATATAGCTCAACCTCTTCCTCCCAACCCTCTGTGAGCTTTTCTTGTTCCTAAATACTTTTACTTCATTTTTTACTTCCCCTCTCGCGGAACATTGTCCTTGGGAAAATTGGCTGGATAGGTGGGAATACCCCCTAGGACATGCTCCAGGGCACAGGTCTCAAACCAGTGGGTCAGGAGCAAATTCACTTGTTTTGAGACATATCATGTCCTGCATGTTCATGCAGGATTGTAAGAAGGTGTAAAGTATTTCCTCATTCCCCTATAGTGTCTACCGCAACACAAGAGAGAAAACAGCTTCTGCAGGACTGCTATTCCCTCTCCCAGGCAGGTGGCAGAGAGTGGGCAGGGATGGCAGCCTTATCCCCAGTGCACTGAGCAGCCTGCTGAGGGAGATGCTATGCACCAGGCATAGGGCTGGAAGGAAACTGGAAAGCAACTTGTGACTGTCTGGGCCATTGTCTGCTTCCTGGGCTGATCCCAGGGCAACTCAGCTATGCCCTGGCCTTTATACAAGCCTCATGGCAAAGGCACAGTTTAGCCCTTTATGGTTATATGGGAGGAGTGGTCCCAGAAATGATGGGAAATGAGTCCTGAAACTGCTTTTATAACATGCTGTCACAGTATGGGAAAGGTTCTGAATCACTATGCTAGGGCAGCCAGCGACAACCGGCCTACCTAACATTTGAAAAAAGTAAGAAAGAAGGTGTCCAGTAGGCACAGTGATTGTAAACAAGACTAACTACTAGTTAAGACAAAGAAAGTAGTGGAATCCCCTTCCCCAGGGTCACTTAAAATTGGGTTGTTGGGATATTATATCTGCTGTTCTTCATTTGTTAGTGTGACAGGAGATTCAAATTATTGTAAGAATTCACATTTCTCTACTTAGAAGGGGGAAGGGGGTGAAAATCCCAATAAGCGCTTGGATATGCATTTACGTCCCAATTCAGCCAAGCATCCCTTTGAATTAGAAGTTATTTTCAAAAATGACCTAGGCTCAAGAATCTACAGCCTAGATTTTTAGAGTATTTAACCATTTCAAGGCCTAAATGATTTAGGAGTCTGTCTCTTTTAAAGTTACTTTTGAAAATGGGACTTAGCAGTCTATGTCACACGGGCTTTGCAACACTGAGCAAAACAACACGTAAATATCTTTTAAAATATGGGCCTAAGTCCTTTTGACTTTCAATTAGACGTAGGCTTCTAAGTGCCTGAGTCACTTTTGAAAAAGAAACTTAGGCTAGTATGTCATTGAGATACCTTTGACATTTTTATTTGGAAAAAAAATCATGACAATATTTAAAAAATGAGTTTTTTCCATTTTTGAAAATTAAATTGTACAAAACGAAATGCTTCTACTTTGAATTAGAAAAATTAAAAACAAAAAAATTACTATGAGAAATCCCTACATGAGCAATCAAAATTGGCAATGAAACAAACTAAACTAAAAACAGCGAAACAATTAATCTTGAACGAACAAACAAAAACTAAGTGACAACAAAAAATGAAAAAAAAAACCAAGAAGTTTCTATTTTTTGAAAACCAGAAACTTTCTAGAGAAATGTTTTTGTGAAAATTTCTGGTTCTGTAAAACAGTCAAATATAATTGAAAAACATTTTCAGATGAAGATTTTTGACCATCCGTCTTTAGAACTGGATTGGACAAGACACTGGAGAATGAGCTGTAGGATTCAGTCCTGTACAGGGAATGGACTAGGTCATGTAGTCATAGAAATGAAAGATGCAATGGCCCGTTTGATCATTGATTGTATCTTCCTGTTGGTGCATGGTTAGGTACTACTGTATATTCTCTAGACAGAGCTTGGGATTTTTAAAAGTGCATTTGAACCTGCAACAAAGAATTCAGTCAAATTCATAGATTCATAAATTCAATGGGATCTTAGGACTGGATGCACAAAGGGAGTTAAAAGCGACAAAGAGTCCTGTGGCACCTTATAGACTAACAGATGTATTGGAGCATGAGCTTTCGTGGGTGAATACCCACGTTGTCAGACACAATGCCTAGGGAGTTAGGCATTGTGATGCTGAGCATCACCGTGCCTAATATTTAGGCACCTAGAAAGTCACTGTGATTCATAAAGCCTGAGTTAGGCTCCTAGGCTCCCTATATAATGAATAGGGAGAGATAGGCACCTTAGAAAGCAATTCATAAAAGCCAGCATGCTAGGGAAGAAGACCCCTAAGCTAGCCCATGGGAGATGCCAACAAAAGGAGTGTGTGCTAAGCACCACCCCTCTCTTATAGATAGGCACCTATCACTGCTTGAGATTCTCAGCTATGAACTCTCTATTGGAGATAGAGGCCTATGCTGTTTTCACAGGAGGAGAAGGAGGTGGTGTCCACCTTATAGCTTTTAGCTCAGTAGTTAAAGCACTATCCTGGGTCCATTTGTCTCCCCTCTCCCCAGATTAGATGGGGAGAAAGTATTTGAACAGGGGGTCACCTACTTCTCAGGAGACTGCTCTAACCACTGAGGAGGAGGTTACTCACCTTGTGCAGTAACTGACGTTCTTCGAGATGAGTGTCCCTGTGGGTGCTCCACTCTAGGTGTCGGTGCGCCCCTGTGCCTTTGATTGGAGATTTCTGCAGCAGTACTGGTACTGGCCACACATGCTCAGAGCCTGCCCCCCCAGCTCTGAGTATACCTCTAGTGAGCATGCATGGCCGGTTCCCTCAGTTCCTTCTCTACAACGGAGGCTACCCCAACTCCGAAGTAGAGGGGAGGAGGGTGGGTAGTGGAGCACCCACAGGGACACTCATTCTTCGAAGAAGTACCTTCTCTCTCTTGAGAGGAGATGTCCTTGTGGGTGCTCCACTCTAGGTGACTTCGAAGCAGTGTATCTCAAGGAGGTAGGGACTTCGGATCTGGTAGGAACGCAGTAGATAATACTGCCCTGCCTAATCGAGTGTCAGAGAGAGGGCCCTGAGTAAGGGCGTAGTGTTTGACAAATGTGTGGTTGGAGGACCAAGTGGCTGCTCTACAAATGTCAGTCAATGGTACTTTATGTAAGAAGGCTACAGAGGTAGATACAGATCTGGTGGAATGTGTTCTGATCAATGCTGGAGGTGGAACATTTTTTATCTGATAGCAGAGTCGTATGCAATCGGAGATCCAGTTTGAAAGTCTCTGGGTAGAGATAGGCATGCCTTTGGAGCGCTCCGCGATGGAGACAAAGAGTCTAGGAGAGTTTCTGAAGGGTTTGGTTCTGTCCAAATAGAAGGACAAGGCCCTGTGCACATCAAGTGTGTGCACTGTGGCTTCGAAGGAGTTTGCATGTGGTTCCAGGAAGAAAGTTGGTAGATGTATCGGTTCATTGATGTGAAATGAAGCGTGAACTTTTGGAAGGAATTTTGGGTGTAGGCGTAGGGTAACCTTGTCCTTGAAGAAGAGCGTTTATGGTGGATCTGCCATAAGGGTTGCTATCTCTCCTGCCCGTCTGGCAGAGGTAAACGCCACCAAAAAGGCTGTTTTCATCGAGACATGTAATAGGGGGCAGGTGGCTAAGGGCTCAAAGGGTTGATGAGTTAGTCAGGACAATACTAGGTGAAGATCCCATGGAGGGGTAGGTGGCTTAATGTCTGGATATAAGGCTTGGAGTCCCTTAAGGAAACGCTTGGTGATGGGATGAGCGAAGACCGGGGTATTGTCAACTGTATCATGAAAGGTTGTGGTGGCAGCTAAGTGGACTCTGATGGAACTGAAGGAAAGGCCAGATTGCTTAATGTCCAATAGGAGGTTGAGTATGCGGGGGAGGGGTGCAGAGGTAGGAGACAGTTGTTTAGTTGAACACCATTCTGTGAACTGCTTCCACTTTCGGAGATAGGTGGTACGGGTGGATTGTGTTCTGCTGTGTAGAAGCACCCTCTGAACTTGGTCGGAACAGTCTGGTTCTCCTTGGGAGAACCATGCAGGTACCAGGCTTTGAGATGAAACATGGAGAGATTGGAGTGAAGAAACCTGCTGTGTTGCTGTGATAAAAGGTTCAGGATGAGAGGCAGTGAGATTGGGGGTCAAATTGACATTCTGATGAGGAAAGGGAACCATGGTTGTCTTGGCCATGAAGATGCAATCAAGATCACTGTGGCAAGGTCCATTCGTATCTTTATGAGGACTCTGTTGAGAAGTGGTATTGAGGGAAATGCATAGAGTAAGTCCCGGTGCCATGGGATCATGAATGCGTCTCCTAGGGAGTGTTTGCCCAGTCCCGCCCTGGAGCAAAATTGAGGCATTTCATGTTTTTCGCAGTTGCAAAGAGATCTATGGTTGGGTGACCCCACGTGCGAAATATGTTGTAAATGATTCTGTCATCTATCTCCCATTCGTGTTCCAAAGGGAAACGTCTGCTTAACTCGTCAGCAGTGGTATTCATCACCCCGGGGAGATAAGCAGCTGATATGCGGATCTGGCTCGCAAGGCACCAATTCCAGAGTTTTATGGCCTCTGAGCAAAGAAAGTGAGAGCAAGCCCCTCCTTGCTTGTTTACGCAGAACATGTAGGCAATGTTGTCTGTCATTATGTGTACATGCTGATTCTTGATTTGTGGTAGGAAGTGGCAGCAGGCATTTCGTATAGCTCGAAGTTCTAGAACATTTATGTGCAGGGAGGTCTCGGAGGGAGACCATAGCCCGTGGACTGTTTCGTGAGAGATGTGGGCCCCCCAGCCAGTGAGAGCTGCATCGGTCGTCATTATCAGAGTTGGGGAGGTCTGGAGGAAGGGGACTCCAGAGGGGTCTGTCCACCATAGGAGAGAGTCTTTGACTCGGTAGGGTATGCCCAGGGGTTTGTTTAGTGAGTGCACGTTTGGTTTGTAAACCGTGGCCAGCCAAGCTTGGAAGCACCTCATGTAGAGATGTGCATTCTGGACCACGAAGGTGCACGACGCCATGTGCCCTAGTAGTTGGAGGCAGTCTTGGGCGGTGACCCGGGGGCTGTCGCAAAGTCTCGTAGCCAGCAGTTTTATGGTATTGAATCAGTCGGGTGGGAGAGATGCCAGCCTGGTAGTGGAGTCGAGGCTTGTTCCTATAAACTCCAGGTGCTGGGTAGGACTTAATATGGATTTGCTTCTGTTTATTTGCAGGCCCAGAGATTGGAAGCAATCAATGGTGAGTTGTGTGAAGCGGATGGCTTTGTCGAACGTGGAAGCCTTGAGAAGGCAATTGTTGAGGTAAGGGAATATTATGACCCCTTTTTTCCTGAGGTAGGCAGTGACTACCGCTAGGAGCTTGGAGAAAACTTGGGGGGCAGTGGAAAGGCCGAAGGGTAGAACTCTGTATTGGAAATGCGTTGAGCCAAGGGTAAAATGAAGGAAACATCTGTGGGCCAAGTGGATAGTGACGTGAAAATAGGCATCTTGTAGGTCTAGGGCTGAAAACCAATCGCCCTGCTCCAGGGCTGGAATTATGGTGGTGAGAGTAACCATCTTGAACATTTGCTTTTTGATAAATTTGTTAAGTCGCCTGAGGTCGAGGATCGGTCGCCATCCTCCAGTTTTCTTTTCTGTTAAAAAATAATGGGAGTAGAACCTTTTCCCCTTGTGGCATTTGGGCATGAGTTCGATAGCCCCCAGATGAAGGAGATGTTGTACTTCTTGCTGGAGGTGTAGGTCATGAGAGGGGTCCCTGAAGAGGGACGGAGAGGGAGGGTGGGTGGGAGGTAAGGAGAGGAAGGGGATAGAATACCCAGTTGTGATGACCTCTAGAATCCACTTGTCGGTGGTAACGTTCTGCCATTGGCGCAAAAATGGTCGTAGGCGGTGTCCAAAGATAGTTGCAGGTGGTGCATATGCTGAAGTTGAGATGATGTTTACGAGACCCTCGACCAAAGGTTCAAATCTGCTTATTAGTTGGAGGAAGTTGGGAAGCCCAGGAAGAATTGGGGCAACGCCCGCTGATATCTGGATCTCTGGCGTTGGTGTTGCTGTTGTTGATCCTGAGATCTTGTGAAATGCTGAGTATATGGCGGGTAGCGTGGACGGTGGTAAGGCTGATATCTGTACTGTCGCCTTCTGGTCGTAGGGGTTTGGCTTCCTAAGGACCAAAGAGTTGCCCTTGACTCCTTTATTGAGTGAAGCACCTCATTCATGGTGGAAGCAAAGAGTTTATCACCATCGAAAGAGAGATCCTCTATGGTACTCTGAATCTTGAGAGGAAAAAGGGAAGAGGAGAGCCATGAACCTTGGCGCATGACCACCGCCGTAGCAGTGGATCTTGCTGCGGTATTGGCTGCATCCAGAGCTGCTTGAAGAGCCGTGCATGATATGATTTGGCCCTCGGAAACTAAAACTGTAAACTGTTGTTTCTTCTGGTCTGGAATGTGTTCAATAAAGTCCATGAACTTGTTATAGTTTCTACGGTTGTACTTTGCCAGAACTGCAGTATAATTGGCAATTTGAAATTGTAAGGTTGAAGAGGCACACACTTTGCGACCCAGCAGGTCTAAGCATTTGCTTTCCTTGTTGGTTGGGGTATGGCGGAAATATTGTTGTTTATTCCTTTGGTTGGCTGCGTCCACTACCAGTGAGTTTGGCGCAGGATGTGAGAAAAAGAATTCGGAGCCCTTAGCGGGAATGAAGTATTTACGGTCCGCTTGTTTGCAGGTAGGCTGGCTTGCGGCTGGAGCCTGCTAGATGGACTTAGTGGGTTCCAGAAGGGCTGCATTGATTGGTGATGCCAGTCTGGATGAAGAAGAGGGTTGCAGGATGTCCGTTAACTCATGTTGTTGGTCCGGTACTTCCTCTAGATTGATTCTAAGCTCGCTGGCAACCCTTTTAAAGAGATCCTGGAATTTCAAAAAATCATCTGAGGACGTTAGAGGGGAGGGAAGTAAGGCTTCTTCAGGCATTACTTCAGTTGGTACTAGGTCAGGAGCAGGAGTTAATTGATCCTGAGAATGGGAGGATGCCGCCAAGTGTGTCATATCATTTGGACGTTCGCGTCTCGTCGAATTGGAATAGCGGGTGTGCTGCCGAGGGAAAGATGTCCATGGGGCCCAATACTGCCATGGTAGTGGAAAAGGCATAGGTGGTGCCATCCAGGGGTTAACACACCAGGAGGCAGGGTCTTGAGGATAGTCTGAGACAATTTTCTTGTGCCCGCGGGTAACAGGAGTCCGAGGACGGAATTCTGATTGCATAGAAACATCACCCTGTAGTTCAGACTCCTCTTCACTGGAGGAAGGCTGTTCAGACCCTGAATCATTTAAGGGAGAAGCAGTCTCTAAGTAAGGGTGACTGCAGCATAGGTGACACTAACAGGTCACTTGACTGGGTAAATGGCAGCGCTGAAGCAGCTGAAGGTGAAGGCTGATAGAATTGCTGTGAGGGAACCTGGGCTTGTACCGGAGTTCTAAGTCTTGGCTCAGTGCCAAGTAGCGCTGTTAATGCCAGTGCTGGAGCTGGTGCCGGACTATTAATAGCAAGCTGCGGTGCCTCCGTCGGTGCCTGAGTTGTCGGTGCCGCATTCATTGCGGTGCCGATAGGTGCCACAATCGAGGCAGGCAACTGAAAGCCTGTCGCCTCAGCACCGGAGCTTCGCGCTGCCGCCGCAAGCACAGGTGGGTTTAGCGTGGTGCCAGAGGAGCCCGGCTCGTCGAAAGTGCTCAGGTGGGGGAGCACAGGTGAGGAGACCACGGATCTGACCAGAGAAGGTTTGTGTCTGATGCAGGGCCGGTGCAAGGATATTTTGCGCCCTAAGCGAAACTTCCATCTTGCGCCCCCCCCCACCCAAAATCACATATATTATACACAGTACATGGTCACAGAGTAACATGTTATAATTTAGAATTTATGTTTCCGCACTTTAAGTTTAGCAAATTTAGAAACAAGTTCCTCCAAGTCAATGCTGTGAGCAATGTCATGTTCTAGTGACAAGGCAGATAGCCCAACAAGTCTTTGTTGCAACATTGATGTTCGCATACATGTTTTTATCAACTTGAGCTTCGAGAGCTTCGCTCACCACTGGCCACAGAAACCGGGAGAGTCAAGAGGATGTGAAGAGCAATAACTGTGTTAGGGACACTATCTGTCAGCTTATTTTCCCATATGACGTTCAATACATCTGCGGTGATGAACTCTTTGGACTCATCTTGCAATAGCTTGCCATTCACTGCACAAGTCAAAGGCATCAATATCTTTGGATTCACTAAGTTGCAGAGCTTTCTCCAGATTCAAGCAATGTTCCATAATTTGCTTTGGTGTTTATTTTGCAAACTGTAAACATCATATATGAAGCCAATACTGAACTAATTTGCTGCATCAATGTGAATCTTTCTTCAACCGAATGTATTGCTGTGTCAATGACTGCAAAGTAAAAGTTCACTTTGAATATTTCTTTGGATCATAAATAGGTTCGTCATCTGCTTCATATGTGAACGCTCCCTCTTCTTTCTAATACGGATTGGATCTGGTTCAAAAAGTGCCGGTACATCCAACTCCTCCGCAAGTTCACCTGCATCTACCAAAGTTTCTCAAAGGCTGCGTCACTTCTGCGGCCCACAAGAAACTTCTTGGTTTCTCCAAGTTGATTAATGGCATCACAATATATCAAATTCTTTTGCCTGAAGTGTGTTTGCTAGTTATGTTGATCTCAAACAATATGTCATACCACAAAACGAGAAACAAGAAAACTTGAAACTAGAAAGGTTTTTGTAAGAGCCTTGTATCAACTCGTGATATTGCCAGATGATCCTGTCAGAGTATGTCTTCATAGATGTCTACCAGAGATCATAGATGTCACCAATGAACAGGATGGAAAAGCTCCCCCCAAGAAGACCTAAGACATGATGGCTGGATACATAAACAGACCCCTGTCCCTCACAGGCACTACTCATAACATGCCAGTTTTGCTCAGGACAGAACATCATAGAGGAATACTATGCATTCAGTGGTCTCTACGCTGGCCAAGCAACAGCATGACAACTAACCTAACCAGTCCATCCAACTTTTTGACTACTTCTTGGGCACTGGTGAGGGGTAGCGGTGCCAGACTGAGCCCGGTGATGGGTGCACTACAAATCTACAAACTGAGCAAGGTGCTGGGCCTAGAGTCCTGCTGAGACTGCGGTCCTGCACCAAGTGGAACACAGCCTCCATGAGGAGAGAACTCAAACACAATATCACGCTCCTTCTGCATGATTCCGCAAGCACTTCTTCAGGCAGCTGCTATGGAGGTCACTCACAGGCTTAGCCCTGCTGTTGCAGGCAAAAACAGCAGCAGGGCTTAAAAGTCAGACAGGGCCGCCAGAGGACTCAGGGGCCTTGGGCAAAGCAAATCGGGGCCCTTCCATAAAACATTTGCAATACTACAGTAACATGTATTAGGAAATGTAAAAAATAACTAGGGAAATACATTCAAAAATTAATTTGTCATAATTTGAAAATAAATAAATACAATATTTAAACATTAAAGCTGTAATGGTATGTATACATTTGCAATTACATAGTGGGCAGTTGCTGGGTGATTTGTGATGGTTGGTACCAATGGCTGGGTGGGGAGCTGGGCTCTGGTTCAGGGGTGCCCAGCTCACAGGAGCTGGGCTTCAGGGATGTGGGGAGATAGGGTCAGGGTGGTGTCCAGCTCAGAGAGGCTGGGCTCAGAACTGGGGATCAGGGCTGTTGGGGGATGGGGTCAGGGGTTTCCAGCTCAGAGCGACTGAGCTCAGAGCTGGGGGTCAGGGCTGTGGGGAGGATGGGGTCGAGGGGTTTCCAGCTCAGAAGGATGGGCGTCAGGGCTGTGGGGGGGATGGGGTCAGGGGGGTGCCTGGGGGAACTGGGGCAGCTCAGCTCTGCAGGCTGCTGTTCTCTCCAGCCGTCCAGGCACAAGGGGACAGGAGCAGGACCAGCCAAGGACAAGGGGGCAGGAGCACAGGCACCGGGGCTTACCTGTGGGGAGGCACTTGCTTACCTTGCCCAATGCATGAGCGTTGGGGTCCTCTTTCTTTCTCCGCTCCACCAGACCACCGCTGAACCCGGGGGCGCCCTGGGCTGCGGCCGCTGCGGTGGCTCTCTGACCGAGGGCACCCTGGGCTGCCACGGCAGCTCCCTGACCCGGGGGCGCCCTGGGCTCCCGGGCTGCCGCGGCTGCACACTGACCCCTGGGGCACCTGGCTGCCGGCCACTGGCAGCTCAGACTACCTATCCAGCAGCGGCGCTGCAACCATTTAAAATTTGGGGGTGGGGCGGGGGCCGTCTTTTTGGCGCCCCCAAATCTTGGCGCCCTAGGCAACCGCCTAGTTCGCCTAAATGGTTGCACCGGCCCTGGTCTGATGGCTTCTTTTGAATTTGACAGAAGGTGCCCTCTTTTTGCTGTTTTCTTCTGCTTTTTAGAAGCGGGAGAGCTCTGGCAGTGAGCGTTGGCAAAGTCTGTGCCAGGGCCTGAGGCTGACCCTAAGGATTTTTGAAGTAGAATATGTTTAAGTTTTAGCTCCCTGTCTTTTTGTGCTCTGGAGCTTAGTTTAGTGTAGTGGGCACATTTTTGGGGAATGTGGGTCTCCCCCAAACATTTTATGCACTGCGAATGTCCATCCAAAAGAGCGATAGGTTCCTTACAGGAGGAGCAGCGCTTAAAGCCTGTGGAGCCAAGCATGTCTGAAGCGGCTGCGGCTGAGAGAAATTTTTTTTTAAAACACTAGAAAAAAGGATAAGTAACACTAACAAACCACTAACTAACAAGAAATTAGCTAATTACAAGTAATTTTAAGATGAGGAAAGAAATTCTTTAACAAGTCTGCTGAGCTCCGTCTCAAGTCGGAGATGGTAAAGAAGGAACTGAGGGAACCGGCCGCGCATGCTCACTAGAGGTATACTCAGAGTGGGGGGGCAGGCTCTGAGCATGCGTGGCCAGTACGAGTACTGCTGCAGAAATCTCCAATCAAAGGTGCAGAGGCGCACTGACACCTAGAGTGGAGCACCCACAGGGACATCTCTCGAAAAAGAACCATGAGATATTGGGATAGGAAGCTCCCTCCATCTCTCCTGTTGAAGGTGTTCCACTGTGGCTAAATAATTAGAGTGATTAGAACAGGGGAACTGGATCAGGCATTTCCCACGGAGAAGCCCTAACCACTAAACTATAGAGTCATTCTCACACTCTCTCTGGCCCAGGCTGTGCTGCTGTGGATAAATGCTTTAATTGTCACTGGGCCAGAGTGAAAGTGCCAAGGGAACTTGTACCCTGAAAACAGACACAGAACGAGTTTAGGCACTTACCAGGTTCAGCACCAGTTGCGTGGATCACACTGGCCCTGAAACTGAAACTTAGGCTCCTAACTCCTTTGATGCCTTCAGGCTTTTGCCATTAACTTCATTAGATGCAGGATTGGGACATCAGTGACAAAGGAGCACAAGTCTCAGATTTAGGCACTTTTAAAACTCTGCCCATTATTTAACACATTCTGTCCCTCTTGTGCCTATGACAGTGTCTTACTGCCATCAGCACCATGGACAGTGAATGAAATAGGAAAACACACAAGAACAAGAAGTGGCTATGGGAAACAGAAGTGGAGCAGAAAGGAGGAACAGATCTTTCTGATTAATCTCAGCATTTTGGACCATAAAATCTCAGAATTTTAAAGGTATTTAGGTGCCTAAAGATGCAGCTAGGACTTGCTCAAGGTCACACACAAGGTCAGCGGCATTCTGGGAAAAGAAACCAGTTCATCTGATTGCCAGCCCAGTGCCTTAGCCACTGGACCATGCTGGCTATGTGAATAAGTTTCAGAACCTTTGCAAAGATTCCTTTTAAGTTTGGTTCTGAGAGCAGATGAATGAATGTTAAAGAAGAAGGTGTACTGTGTCTGGATCTATTTTTTCATTCTGCCAGGGATTGCTGGAGATTTTTGGACAAGTCTAGTGGCTGTTTCTTTATGTTCACTGCAGAGTCTTGAAGATGTTGATACTCTGAACTTTACTCTGATTTTTTCATGAACAGGGATTTGAGCCCTAAAAGCAAAGAACTATCAATACTCATACCGTTATTTCTGCTCTATTCACCTCAGCACCTCTCAGAGGAGGAAGTTAAAACCACAGAAAACTACAAATGCTTCCTGTTCAGGAAGGCTGCAGCTAGAATCTGATCTAGCCCTTCTAAAGCTCTTATATGATGCCCATATATCTGGGCTCATGAACGTGTCCCTGCCACGTAATTTCTTCATGCCTGGCATATCCTGCTGTCTAATTAAATGTATCATTTTATCTTCCAAGTAACATTTCAGTGATAAATGGAATCCTTGGCCTCACTGAACAGGCTATTTTGTGTGTAGATATTGGAGTCAGTTTGCAAAATAAGCTTGCTGCGCTGCAGAGATATTCTCCTGATTATTATAATACAGCTCAATGAGAAAGACAGTAGTCCCTGTTACACAGGACCAAAACTAGGGATGTCTAGACAAGAGGCTCATTGGCAAGTAGGAGCCCAAGGACAGTGCCTAACTTGTTTTTAAATGGAGCAAATTGCAACCACCCTGGAGGTGCAACCTGCAAGACTACATGCCTGTAGTACAATGTACTATCTTGATTGCAGCACCAGCAGACAGTAAGGCTGTGATGTAGCATGGCATACTAGGACTGGGTGTGTAAAACAGAGCATCCACAAGCCACACAGTAGAATGGTGCATTCTGCATGAGGCCCCTGGGTTGCAGCATGACCAATCTTCCATTACACTAGCTTTTCTTGTATGAACTGCAGCCCATATTCCCGACCCTAAACACTAAGCCCCTGAATGAGAGTGGAGAACTCTTCTTTACCATTTGTAAGAGATGAAACTGTCTTTTAGTAGCATCATTGACAGGGAAGGAGTGTGGCTTAGTAGTTTAAGCAATTGCCTTTGAATTAGAATGCCATTACATTGGAGGTAAAATGCTGAACAAGTTTATTTGCAGTATGTTATGCAGCAACTAGTTGTCTATGTATTGTATCAAATTCCAGACAGGGTGTAGTCTCTCTCTCTCTCTCTCTCAAAAAAAAAAAAAAGATGACAAAGCAGGGACTCAAGGCAGATGGAAACGTGTAGTTTGAAGTTCATAGCTACAGCTAGTTTAAAGACACGGGAGGAGGATTGTGATTTTTTTTTTATTTTGAAATCTCAAACTTCATCCAAATTTTGAAATTTGAAACATTTTGACCAATAATGAGGTGGGCAAAAAATGAGTTTATGAAAATTTAATATTCCCCCTCCCTTTTTAAAGACATTTTAAAATCTTTCCAAAATTCAACAACTGTGACCACCTTTATTTAAAGATGTTTTCTTTAATAAACTTCTGTTTCAGAAACTCTGAGGTTCTGTGTATTATTACGGAGCTTAGCCACTGATTTGCAATGGGCCCTTGGGCAAATCATTTTCCTTTCTGTGCTTCCGTTGCCTTAGCTGTAAAAGGGGTATCTTTATATTTCCTAGCTGTGCAGTCATACTGGAAGGCTTTATCAGTCAATGTTTATAAAATGCTTTTATTTTTACTCATTCATTTATTATTTGTATTAGGGTAGTGCTTAAGATGCCCAGCCATGTACTAAGACCCCATGGTGTTAGGTGCTGTACAAAACACTCAACCAAAAAGACAGTCCCTGCCCCGAGGACCTTACAATCTAAATGCAAAGAGACCATTCACAGTTTACAAGACTATCATTGTAGTATCTGGATGTACATTACGTGGCTTAAATTGGGTCCAAATAATAATAGCCAAACACACACACAGCTTGTAAGCCAGGACACAGAATGCTTTGCGACTTGACTATGGAAAACGCTAAAGAAGTGCATAGTAGGCAACATTTAATCCTGTGTAGTGAGCCACGTCAAGGTCTATGAACTATGCAAAAGTCCCACACAGGTCTTATGATAGCCCTCTGATTAAGGCTGAATTTCACCCAGTATTACTACCTTCCATCTCAAATTCAGTCCCCCAGCTTTCTGGTTTTGTTCTAAGGAGTTAAAAACTTACCTAGGAAAAGTTGTGTGCATCCAGTTTGCACAGACTCTGATACTATCTGGAGTGGTTTGGTTCAGGAGACTGCACTTAATTAAAACTGCAAAATGGAACAATTAGCTGAAGCTGAAAATTTCCTCCAGCCTCAGTTGAGCATGACGGGTGTTTTCTAATCTGTTTATCTTATTGTCAATCTGTAGCTATCAATTAAAATAATTCTCTAAATTCTATTTTGATGGGTCCATTTGGAAACCACTTAGATAACAATAGAATCATTTAACTTTTCTTTTGTAGAGCTTAATTTGCCTAGGGCATTTTTATTCTGCTTTCCATTATTAAAAAGGATTTGGGTTCTGGTCTCAACCTGGCAGTCTCTTCGCATGCTACCAAGCAGCGGGATCCAATCTCAGCTACCAGGTAAGGTTACAGAGACAGGAGAAGGAACCAATTTCCAGCACATCGCTGGAGCATAGGTTTGGTAGGTTGCAGGAGCACATGTGGCAAACTCTCCCATGCCAGACGAAAGCTACTCTGATATTGAGTCTTTGTGGTCTGGAAATAGCAAGGACAATGGAGTAGATCCAGACAGACCTTTTCCTCTTTTAGAACAGAGCTGGTTAGTTCACAGGTTTGGTACTGGGCAGTGGTGCCTTTTACCACTAGGTTATCAGTTCAAATCCAACTCAGCCTGGTAAAGGCTGAACGGTTCTTAGTCTGTCAGCACTGCAAGAAGAGTTCAGTGCATTAAATAATGTCCTCTACTAGTCAACTGAGTTGCATATAACTGAATTTAGCACTGGTGAGGTGGGCCATAGTGCCAGTCCTGGCTGCAGGCCTTCATTTATCTAGATCAGGGGTACCAGCTTCCCCTAACACATCAGTCTCTCTCTCTCCTGTCACAGAAGGACCATCTCTAGGACCCAGAGGGGAGTTCAGTCACCAGGGTCCATTCAATCCTTGGCTTCTCTGTTTAGACTGAACAAGACTGACAATGAGGATGGGGTTGCTGTGTTTTATTTTTAATGTAGACATCTGTCTCCTAGCCCATTGCATTCAGACCACTGAACAGATGGCAACAACTTTACTCACTGCTGATCACAGCAGCATTCAAAGCAGTGTCTCAGAGATGCCCGGCACCTTATTCCATCCACTAGCACCTGAGGCATCCAGCTCCCCCTTAACATGTGATTTACTGATAGTAAATAAACTGTTGTAATAGTTGACGTTAGCAGTGATCCTTCCCTATGTTCCAGTTACCCGTTCCAGCTGAACGCAGCAGTCATTTGTTAGCATAAGTTTGAAGCATTCGAAGTAAATCAGGGACCTTGTTGAATACCCCTGGTCAGCACAGACAGCTGAGATGATTCCTTTACATTTGTTTATTAAAGCAGCAGTAATCTCTGGATTGGGAGTTTGCCTCCTTATTTATACATCTGACTCTTTGAGAATGGGGAATGAGTTTCCTGAAACTGCTGGCATTCTGAGCATGCTCCAGTTAGATGGGAGAGCTCCCCAATACAGTGCACAAAAATAAAGCAGGTTTGCCCCATCTTTACCCAAAGAAGGGGTCACACTGGCAGTTTACTACAAGAATCACACCTGCTCTAACCCTGAGTGTCCTCAGGTCATATGAAGGGGGAGGTGTCAATTTTCATCATGCACCTGATTTGACCTCATACATGTATACCATGATCCAGTTTGGATTGACAGTGGCCAATTATGAAAGGGGGAAAGATGGTAGCCCTGTTGCTCTTTAGAAATGACATGGACAGGCACACAGTAAGACCTCTGCTCAGATGAGGATGGAACACTGCAAAATTTATAAAGGTGCCTAAGTAATTTTGGTTGCCCAAACGGAGATGCCTTAAAAGCTGCCTGATTTTCAGCATTATCTGAGATGGGCCCTTTTAAGGTGTCTCCAACTAGAACCCAAAATCAACTGGACCAGTGAAAATCTCAGCCTGAGACTTCTCTTCTCTACGGATTGCATGTCTCTATTAAAAATGAGAGTGCCTGAAAGCCATAGCACTGATCCCCTGGGACTGAAAGGAAAACAAAGAAGTGAAGTATATATTGCAAGATAGTACTAGTGGCTTAAAAAAAAGTTACAGCTTTGCAATTTGGGGGATTTTATTTTTACTGTTTATTCAAATTTCAAAATTTTGCACTTGTTTGTGAAATTTTGAAAGTTCAGCAAACTTTTGCAATAATCAAAAAATGTTGACCACTACAGTAAATACATGGGTGCAGGAAGGTATCTATGAATACAGATGGGCAGTTTACACAATACATCAAATACATCATTGCAGTATCCTACATGTACTGCGATAACAGCAGAAACATTCAAAGGCAATTACTTTGTTATGTAAATTGCAAGTGTTTTCTTTTAGAGGCACATGAACACAGGTTCACCTTTTCCCTTCCTCCTCCTGGAAGCCTAGTTTTTCCAGTACAAAGCAAATCAAGTCTTCTAGCAAAAATAGTGACATTTCATGCTTACCTAAAAATCAATACATTTTCCTTAGGGAAAAAGAGTGAAACTCCACACATATATTTATTATTTATATTATAAAAGCACCCAGACTCATAACCAAGATCAGAGTCCTGCTTTATTAGGGGCTGTATACACACATCCTAAGAGATAGTCCCAGCCCCAAGAGGTTTACAAGTCTGCATAAATGGGGAACTGAGGTACAGAGAGATTCAGTGGCTTGGCCAGCTTCACACAGGAAGTCTGTTTCAAAGCCAGAAACTGAATGTGGATCTCTAGAGTCCCAGTCCAATGCCTTTACCACAAAATCATCCATATTCCCCATGTAAACCTACATAACACATAAACAATTAGTTTCACTGGGAACTAAAGATCAGCTATGCAATTAAATTTAGTGAGCCAAATTCTCATCTCACTTACTGTACAACACAACAGGCTGAACCTAGCACAATGGGGCCCTGTTCCACTAGAGGGATTCATAGGTGCTGTCACAAATACAAAAACAAACAAACAACACCTGTCACTCATTCACCGTTAGGAATAATCCTACTGAAGTCACAGTAGGATTAATGTAAAAACTGAATGATACCAAAGCTAGGTCCAGCGCATGGAATCCTGGCCTCAATGAAGTCCATGGCAAAACTCCCACTGACTTCAGTCAGATCAGCATTTCACCCAGGGAGTTGTATGTTGCAATCTGTTATATGCAGCCTCAACTATTGGACTGAATGTAGTTGAGAGCAGACTATGTCCTAGCATCTTCCCTGTAACTGACATTCATTCTGGGCCTGATGCTGCTTTCCTATACCAAGGTGTAAATCAGGAGTAGTCATGGAAATTGATGGAATTAGACCATTTTAAAATGGTCTGAGTAGAAGGAGAATCAGGCACCTGTATATTTGAAAAATGTAGTATAAAATGCATACAGAATGTTAGATAATATGAGTAGCAAGTAAATGAGGATTTTCAATTCCCATAAATATATAAGAGCATAGACATTTAAAAGGAAAAATATGAACTGCTCAATGCATGGAAACTATAACAAAAGTTTAAAGGAAATAGATTCTTAGGTGACTCCAGTTCCCTAATGCAATACAACAAAACATCCAACTTCTCAGCCAGCGTAAATCAGCATTGCTACATTGACATCAATAAAGCTATGCTGATCCACGCAAACTGACAATTTCTCTCCCCCACTTATCCCCCACCCCAAAATTAATTCCTAAAAAAAAAAAGAGACACAAGTTTGGAAAGTTTGCTATAGTTTGTGTATGTTAGCTCAAGACAACTTTCGGAAACTCAGATAAAGAAAAACATTCAAATGAGGCAAGGATGAGTAATTGATGATCATAACTGTGATTATAAGGTATAATTACAATTAGCTGCATAAGACTGTTAATCATAAAAATAATTACATGCCAGCTTTCTTCCTAAAAAAAAAAGAACGCAATTAAATGGCCCAGAAAGGTGACAAAAACACATTTCAGACTGACAGAGGTGTTGTTAATGGGGGGTTATGGCTAGAGGTAAAGCCTGTTGGATGCTTAGCATTGCTGCTCAAACCTCTTGAAATGAGGAGAGGGTATGTAGTGTTATTAGCACTAATAACTGGCTGTTCAAGTTAATTGAGCTAATTTTAACACCATTAAAAATTGAGAGAAAAAATCCCAGCGATATGGCATCTAGGTTTCCAATCTTTGCAAGGCTGAATCTGTTGTTACTCCTACTGAAGGATTCAGAGCAAGCCGTTTCCCAAGCCACGTTTTCTCCAGCCATCATCATAAAACAAAACATGAGGAGAATGTCACCTGATTTGAGTACACAGCCAAAGAGCTTTGAGCTCTAGTTGAAAAGGCACAGGTCTGGGAGTCTGAACAGTTGCATTCTATCCTATTCTAGGCCACAGCACTGACCTACTGCCTGAACTTGGGCAATTTACTTCCTTTCTCTTTGCCTCATTTTCCCCTAACTACAGAATGAAAACAATAGAGAGAGAATTGAGTGTAAAGTGGTATGAAATGCTACCAAATAGAAATGATAATATTTTACATAGATTTTAAATGACAATAAGTTGTGAGGCCATGGAGAATCAGATTTGTTATAAATATATTAATAATTATACATTTATAAAAATATATAGTTGTCAAATTCTGCCTTCACTTCCATCCATGTGGTCCCACTGAAATCAATGGAATTGTAGTGGTGCCACTGAGAACAATATGGAGTTCATTTTGTATCCTTTGGTTGCTAAGGCTCTGTTCCAGCAAAGCACTTGCATAATTTTCAACATGTGAGGGGTTCCACTGAAGTCCCTGAATCTACTCACATGTTTCGAGTTACTCATGCTAAAATGCTTTACTGGATCAAGGCATGAATGGTTAAACTGCATCTTCCCACTAAGAGCATTATCATAGCTGGCCACGTCAGTGGCGCTCATTGTAATCCTTTTCTGCTTTGGACTCACCTATATGCTCCACCTGCTGTTGGGTGAATTTGATGCTTCAGCCTCAAGAGGAGGTCTGCGTGCCTCAGGGCATCTGTGGACTCCTCACTGCTTAGTAAGCACACCATGAATCACAAAAGCTCTCCCTTTAGGCAATAAGGGTGACAAAGTCCTGTAATTTATCTCAAATGAAAAGAGCTGGATAATTTGAGTGGGCCAGAAAATGCTGTCCATTAATTCTCCAAGACAGCTCCTGAACCCTCCGAGGTTGCAGTTCCAGTCCACACAGCTTATACACTAAGGGTGGTTGTTTTTTGTTTAATGCTGTTATGGTACAGACTCAACTTTGACTCCTAAGATTATATAAATCTAAAAATCTGTCTTCACATCACTAGTCATGTATGTACAATAATAGAGTCACTTTGCCCTATGTGAATCCTTTCGTTAAAGCTGTGTATGTGGGGAAGGGGAGGGGAAATCATGTTCATGTTAAAATTTCCTTTTCCTGCAGGCCTTTGGTTTGCTTAAATTTTGTTTTGTTTTGTTAAGGAAGCAGCACTGAGCACAGAACTCAGGACTGGTGGAAACTGGGGAACCTTTTCTTCCCATGAGCAAATGTTTTGAATGGTCAGGAAACCAGAAAGAAATGGGCCAAATTATTTTGCAGGTATAAACTGGAGTAGCTCCATTAAGTCAATAGAGCTGTGCCAATTTACACCAGCAGCTAATGTGGGCCTGTATCACAGTGATCCCACCAGGAAATTGCATGTGCCGACTGATGACTTCAGAACTTGCCACATTTTTCAAAGCCTCATCTCTTTTGCTTTTGACTATATCAGGTTAGAAACAGGCATTGTTTTAAAATGATGCATAATTAACCTTTCGAACAATTTGCTTGGCAAAATGATGGCTTCTCTAGTAGTTGGAGTCTGTCATTCAAGATTAGGTGTCTTTTTTAAAAAATTCTCTAGCTCAAACATAAAATACAGGCTAGATGTAGGAATCACTGGGTGAAGTTCCATTGTCTGTGGTATGCAGGAAATCAGACTAGATTTAAGATTTGACTAGATGATAATAGTCCCTACTGGTCTTAAAAATCTATGAATCATGTGGCAAAGCGCAAACACATTATACTATGATCTGAGCTGTAAACTGAATGGTCTCCAGCATGATTTGAAGCCACAACTCTCAGCTGTACAGACTTCCACCACTTGGAGGAACCCCGTTAACTAGTAGCAGTAGTAGGCTTTTATCCCATCTGTGAATGAGCCACTGTAGGGTGGCAACACCTGCTTTGTGGGCATAAATCCACCTTTGATGCTAAGCACTAATAACCCTCCCAAAGAGTACCAATGGTGAGCCAAGACAAGCTGTAACTGTGAGATCTCCACAGTACAGCAATTTGCATGGGAGCTGGTTTGCTGGATTTCTGTAAATGGCTGGAGTGACTTCATACCTCTGCAAATCACTAAAGAAGGCCAAGTCTCTCCAGGAGCTGCTTTGATAAATTCCCTTGAGTAGCAAGTTTTATTTTATTTTATTTTATTTTCCCCGCAGCTCCATTTGTAATGTCAACACTATGATTTTTTAATTATCTCTTTGAAACGGAGATTTAAAACTGAATCCCAGGAAGGAACCTGGCCAGAATAGGGAATAAAGATCCCCTTGGGGATTGCTTGGCAGGTCTGACCTGACTTCTTATACAAGAGGCATTTCAAAGGAGCCAAAATGAAAGGCGCTAAATATTGCAACTCTTTCGCTCCCCTCACGGCCATCTGGCCCTTCCATCCCAGCTGAGCACACACTGCTTCTGGTGCTCATACAGACAGGACTGAAAGTAGAGTGAGTTCTCTCCCACACACTGTGAGAGGGCACTCATGAGTCTGGTGAAGGCTCTCCCTTCGCGCCTCCCATCCCCATATACTGTGGGAGGGAGCTTTCTCCAATGTACCAGGTTAGGGGCTCATGAACTTAAAGGGCATTATCTAAAAAATGAGGGAACAAAGCATATAGTGGTTGATAGAGTGCCTAGACCTTGACATTCACTGCCCCATGGAACTTACCTTAGTTGTGGTATCTGAATCCATTATAACAATGAGTGGTTAGATAGACAGGGCACCAGGATTCCTCATGCAGCTCCTTAGGAAGCACACATTGCACCACATGGCATCCCGCATGAGCAGGACTGTTTTTCTGGTTTCACCTCCATGCCATTCTTCCTCACCTGTGGATCAAGCACTGCTCCCCTGCCCACATGCCTGTGGGACCCACGGCCCTCGTCCTGCCCCTCAACCTTCTCACATGGGGGGGGAAACAGGGGGGTGGCTGTCAACTTTCTGACCCTTGCCTCTCTTCCCCTCCAGCCTGGGACAAATCCACTTTGCTGTTTAATGTTCTGCATTGTCCATTACAGCTAATCTCCTCAGATGAAATAGGGGAGCCTGGACTGCTTCAGTCCCTGCCACCTTCAAGTGAGCGTTAATCCTCAGCCTTCAGTGCCCAACATTACCTGGGGTGGCTGAATTACCATGCACACAGTGCTCCACTTCTCTGCCTTCCCCTCTGCAGGCTGCTGTGAAAGCACTTGACCCTGGGGACAAGTACTCGGGCTTGGGATGCATTGGTACCTGGATGGGAAATGCCCATCAGTCATTGACTGTTGTATGAGGGTGGTTTACGTGACCTCCCTACACTGAAGGGAAAACCTAGAGGTCCTGAAACCTCAAGACCCATCTGGGAAAGTTCACAGAAATTCACCCAAACTGAAATGCATGGTATTCACTCAGGCCTGTACTTCGTTATATTGATGTGACAGTGATCCCTTTGTCTATAGAACAGCTCATAGGGATCCTTCAGGATGAAAAGATGCTCTAGCCATATAAAATGAGATTTTCAATACTCTCTGGGTTGCCAAATTAAAAAAAAAAAAAATAACTCTAGCCATCTAATTTGCCTGCATTAGTCTCAGCTTTTGGCTTTTTAGCACGAGGCTTGAAGAATATGGGGATTTGAAAAATTAACCAATATAATGAAGGTTGGCTATTAATGCTCAGAGTGAAAAGAGGAAAAAAAAAACAAAAATGAGCCAAAATTAAGGGTAATCTCTCATTCCCCAAAAGAGAGATAACTATGGCAATAATTCAGTTTAACAGATGCACCAAAGGAATTGAATAAATACCACCTACTAGCTTTTTAGGGATCTGATATTTTAACTTCTAGGAAATTTCAGAGGCGTTCCAGTAGAAGAGTTCTGAGGAAAGAGCCGTACCAAAAACTCTGTGCCTCCGACTACGGGCAAGTCATTTCGGAGCAGATTTTCAACAGCATTCAGAATCTAAAAATCACATTCAGATTTTCAGAAGAGCCCAGCTCAAATATATTGCCCCAAAATAAATGGTCAGGTTTGCAAAAGAACTCAGCTTGGTGGGTCCTGAAATCTTTTGAAAATCTGGTCCTTAACTGGCTGCCTAAATAGGAACTTGGCTCTTTCAAAAGTTGTCTGTGTTGAGCGCTTCAAAGTCTATCCTCGAGCAACTTTGCTCTAAACAGGACTAAGGGCCAGAGTTTTGATCTAACTACATTGCCTCGCACCACTGAGCAACAGAGTTTAGTGGATCTAAACCCACATATAGACAGCTGAGTTAACAGAAGGTTTCTGCCGTCAACCTAGCTCCTGCTGCATGGAAAAGTGGAATAGCCACATTGGAAGGGGTTTTTCCCCCAAAACATCTACACTATGGTGCTACAGCAACATAGCTATAGCACTGAAGCTGCACCTCTAGTTCTTGGAGTGTAGGTTTGGCCTTAATCTCTCTTTGCCTCAGTTCCTCATTTATATTGGGAGTGATCACACTTTTGTTTATTTTGACTGTAAGCTCTTCAAGACCAGGCCTGTCTCTTGCTATGTGTCTAGTACAAATGGGCTCTGATCTCATCTCCTAGAGTCGTCCCTATAGCACAAATATTATCCAAATCTCCCAGCCCAAAATCCTAACCAACTTTGCCTTTATAAGAAAAGAAAAGCACCCAGTGAATTATCTACAGAGAAAGATACCATGTTGACTGCCATAGCTCCATCTCACCCGGTGGGATCACCCAGGATTGTCAAGGCTAATGGTAATTGATGTTTCCTTTCACACCTGCTCTCTTTCCTGTGGTATTATGCCTTTGCAAATACTGTTGTCTCTGAGGGAAAGAGTGGGAGGGGAGGAGGCAGCAAGGAACAATTCCGGTTGTGCAGCATTGCTAAATTGCATTCAGGCTCCCTTTCATAAAGTAATAAAGTGTTGTCTGAAAGGCAGCATGGAATTTTAATTTTCTCATTGTCAACGGATGCTCTAATCACATAATTGAAGGGCAGACTCTTGGCCTGTAAAGCGAGCAGAAAAATCCAGCATGTGGGGCAGATGCTGGGGAACTGGAGCAATTTTGATTTGCACCTGAAAAATGCTACTTCTAGAAGTAGATGTCTTTTTAATACTTGAAACCTAGAACCGCCCCTAGATGGGCAATAGGGCTGAAGAAAACTGAATTTTTTTCCATGGCACCTTCAAACTGTATTTCCCTTGCATTGCACCACTCTGATGCTGGCATAACTGCACTGAAAGCACAGCAAAATTACACTGGTGTAATGGAGATGGGAATAATACCCACGGTGTCTCAAAGCATTGAGTCAGATGCCACCAAGGTGAGCTGGTCCCTCTATACAGTCATTATCTTGGGCAGTGATCTTCATGTATTTCCCATACTAAGCAGCATTGGGACTGCTCAACAGTTGACTGCAAGACCTACAGCGAACACAGAATTGCTGCAGAATGTGGCCATGTTAACTTAAGTTGCATTCTACCCTCCTGTCCCCGATGGGGCTCAAGGCCCTACAATGATATTGTGATGCTAGAGTGTAGCAGAGAATCCAGCCAAGCCCCTCTGTGCTATTCATATGAAGCAAAGGGGGTGGAAAGCAGCTAGATGAGCCCACTATCGAGCAGACACCAATGGCTGCAGAGATGACCAAGCCTGCTTCTCCACCCCCTCACCACTGCACTCCTCTGAGAGAGGCATGTATTGCTGCACATGCCATAAATCTCTGCTTGGCAGATGACCTCTTAGAGAGTAAAGTGTGTTGACACAGATTAGAGCAGGCCCAAAGTAGTTTTAATCTATGCCTAGATCAGTGTAGAACTGGTTCCCTTGAAGCCCCAGGCTTCCATGGAAGCACCCGGGGAAAGCCGGGCATGGCTGAGAATCTGACAGGCATGGCCTCTGGACAACCCAGAAAACCAATCATCCTGTCTGGCATCATTAAAGAATTTCTGAAGCTGTTGGCAAGTATAGAGGCATTGTTCAGCCTAGGTTTCTTAGCCAAGTTCATCTGCCTCCTTAGATATTTATTTATTTGTGGTCTGCTAGTTCAGTTATGCTGTAGATTTAGGATGAAATCCTGGCCCTACTGGCAAAATTCCCCATTGACTCCAATGAGGCCAGGAGTTTGACCATGGTGTCTTACTTCCTGTACAAGCCTGTTGTGTTCTTTTCTCTGCTTTATGTCCCCCCCTCCCCAATTGTCTCTTTGAACTATTTTTAATAAGCTTGTACTGGGGGGGGTTGATACCACTTTTCTAACTGTTATACAGGTGACTGACTGATCTATATTACAATGACATCAGTTTTGATTTTTTAAAGTGCAACCCACAAAAGCAAAGAGAGGACTTTTCAGGCAGCAAAACAGCAATGACACTCCCTCCCACAGGAGGAATGGCTGTCATGGTACCCAGTATGGCCACAATGTCGCTGTCATCTCAGAGTAATCAGCAATCTTGTGGAAGACAGCGGGCAGTGATATGTAACCACTGCCTTTTCAGACTCAGTGATCAGCAATAGGCAGCTGATGACTTTTTCAAAGTAACTTTTTAGTAACCCCATGCACAGACCCTGGATACAAATACAGCAGTAGAGCTGCAGTCGGATGGCTTCCATACATGGCCTGTCAGCAGAGCTTGTTTTACTGGGAAAACATCTGTTGCAACTCAAGCAGTCTCCCCCCACCCCTGGAAGTTGAGATTTTCTTGTGATTAAGGGGCGTGGCAATCAGGGGTTCTATTCCCAATTCTACCACTAACTCAGTGCCTGCAAGTCACAAAGGATATGTATCAATATCTAGTCCTGAGGTAGTGCTTTTTATCAGTAGATCTCAATGCACTTTACAAAGGAAGTGAGTATCATGATCCCCATTTGACAGATGGAGAAACTACAGGAGAGGCCTTTGTTCTAGTTGTTGGAGTCCAGCTCCTCATAGGTAGGGTGGTAGGGAGAGGGCTGTCCATCCTTAGCATTCTGTTTTCAAAGGGAGGGTATGAGAAGGAAAATTTAATCAAACAGGGAAGAGCCTCCTCCAGGGGATGTTGAACAGAGGATGAGACTGTCAGGGGGGCACAGCTGCCGACTTTCCAAGGTGCTGGGGAGGTGCTTGATCCCTGAGGCTTTCTCAGGCCCCATCCCAACTCTACCCCATCCCCTGAGAATGCCATGTCCTCACTCCTCTCCCCCCATAGCCTCCTGCATGCCACAAGACAGCTGATTGTGGTGGGCAGGAAGCATGGGGAGGCACTGATTGGCAGTGCCCCATGAGCAGGCAGGAAGCCTGGGGGAGGGAAGAGGGGCTGCCTGTGGGTGCTCAGCATCTACCATCCAACGTCTCCTTTTCCCCACCCTGCCCCCTGGGTGCTTTAGGCCCAGAGTATCCACACAGTCAGCACCTATGCAGGGGGGAGTTGGAAAGATATTTCTTATGCAGGAAAGGCTTCTTTTGTCTGGAAACCCAGTAAACAATTAAGCAATGGAAGAGTCCTAGAGATTGAGAGATGCAAGAGTGCTGACAAAGGCTAAGTTTTATCCATTTCTCTCTCGACCACTCCTGGCATATTTAGCAGCAGCTCAGAAGCATCTCATGAAATTGAATCTGGTGAATTTAAATGATGGCCTTTCCTGTTCTGACTTTTTAATTTCACATCCGTTAGACTGGCCCTTTACTCTATGATATGTTATCCATCTGTCCCACCCTCATACCACTGGACTGGAAATTGTTTCCTTAAGGAATGTTACAGCTCTGCTGACTTTAATTAGAAGAAGATAGCAGCCTGAGGTTTGCAGCCAGAGTGTGGGCTCTGTGGGAGGTGGGAAAGTTTGAGAACCAAAATCAGCTCAACTAAATGTTGGGGATAGTCTAGAGGGACACTGACCTCTGATTGTCTCCCACCAGGGTGGGGCTGGACCTCTGTTCACACCTAGATGTCTCAATACTTTTGTTTGCTTTACACTTCATTGGGTGATTTTGCTTTCAGCTAATGGAGTCAATAATTCTGTACTCTTGGCCTTGGGATGTTTTATATGTACATAAATATGTTAGAGCCTTAAACACATTGATATATTATGACAGTATACATGGATGTCCCAACTGAGATGGGAGCCCATTGTACTGGGTGATCTACTGCCACAGACAGCGCCTGCCCTAGAAAGTTTACAACGCTGGCGAATGGTGGGAAAGAATGCCTAGGTAAGGTCACACAGCAGGTCAGTGGTGGAGAACAAAGACTAGGCCCTCAGTAGGGCACTAGTTTCAGATGCATGGCCTTAGGCTATCAGCCAGAGATATCAGTCAGACCAGAAACCACCAGCCAAGCCACCAGAAACTGAAGTTTCATGGAACAGACAATAGCTTTTCACACCTCATTAAGCATCCAGACTCCATTAGCCTTTTGCTTGCTGTCACAGGAGAGATGCTGGGATAGGCACCTTGCTGCAGGCCCCCGGTCATTGTCATTGTATTATGAATGAACATGCCAAAAACCTGTGGCACCTGGTCCTTGCTGGCCGTGGCCCCTGCCATTCAAGGATACCTTGGCATGCTACAAAAGGGAATGAGTTTTATTCAGGTGGGGAAAACAAGCCCAGAGCAGGCAAGGGGCTGGCACAGCACAACAATGAATCAGCAGTGGCCTGAACTGTCAGCCCAGCCCTGAAAGAGACTTTTCAGCATGTTAGCCATGCTGAGAGGCAGACCTGAGTATTAAAAAACCTCTATAACTTGCACTTTGTTAAGGTTTCAGGCTGCTGCCCGTCACTATGTTATCAGACTGCCTGCCACAAAAATATCAATAGCCAACTCTCTTGCGGATTTCATGAAATCTCTGGTGCTTCTCCCTTGTGGGGTCAAAACCGCTGCTTGGGGTAGGTTTGTTTTGGGATAAAAGAGGAAGTCAGCACTGAGAGAGTTATTCTTATGGTAGAAAGGCTGTTGTGGTAGCATCTAGAGTCCCCAGCCAACATCAGGCCCCCCTATCTGTTGGGTGCTAAACAGAGAGACACAACCAAGCAGTCTGACACAAAAAAGCTTAGAATCTTAACAGACAGATAAAATATGGCAGACAACCTTTTTGATCCCTCTTCTATAGCTCTGGGACAGTAGCATAGAGAGATTAAGGGATTTGCCCAAGGTCAGTCTTCGGTGGAGCCAGGAGTTTCAGCAAGATCTTTAGAGTCTCAGCCTTTAACCACAGGGTCTCCCTTTTCCTGTAAAGGACACATACCAGCTTGATGCAGATGTAACTGTTGTCTCAGTGGAGTTACTCCTGATTTGCACCAGGATAAGCAAGAGGAAGATCAGGTCTTCCCTGCATGTTAGTCACAGGGAAGATCTGATCCATGATGTTGGTCTATAGCAGCCTTTCCAGGTGGGCAAAGCAGAAGCTTCATCCATAGCTGCTCTGTTAGCAGCTATGCTGAACCCCTCTCATCTGAGGCCTTGGCTACACTTGCAGGTGTGCAGCGCTGGGAGTTACAGCTGTCTTCGTACAGTAGTGTAGGGAAAGCGCTGCAGTGTGGCCACACTGACAGTTACGAGCGCTGCAGTGTGGCCACATTTGCAGCACTGTTGGGAGTGGTGCATTATGGGCAGCTATCCCACAGAGCACCTCGTCCCATTTTGGCGCTGTGGGTTGTGGGAAGGGGGCGGAGGGTGTGGGTCATTCTGCTTCCTGTCCCAACGCCCCGTGATGCATCACTTCACATCCCAGCAATCCCTCTTTTTCCGTCCACATTTGGCGCCATCTTGACTCTCTCAACGGTTTATGTGCAGCGCGATTTCTGTGGGAAATGGAGCCCGAACTGCTGAGGAGTATGCTGACGAGTCTGACCAGCACATCATATTTGACAGTTGAGCTATTCCTTAAGATACAAAGCGATGAGGAGTCTGACGATGATAGTGAGTCGCCTGACGCGTACGACACTAAATTGCTTCTGGCATTCACGGAAATGCTCAGTGCCGTGGAACGCCGCTTTTGGACTCAGGAAACAAGCACTGAGTGGTGGGATCGCATCGTCATGGAAGTCTGGGATGACGAGCAGTGGCTGCAGAACTTTTGGATGAGAAAAGCCACTTTTGTGGGACTGTGTGCTGAGCTCACCCCCACCCTGCGGTGCAAGGACATGTGATTGAGAGCTGCTCTGACAGTGGAGAAGCGGGTGGCTATTGCAATCTGGAAGCTGGCAACTCCAGACAGCTACCGATCAGTCGGGAACTAGTTTGGACTGGGAAAGTCGACCGTTGGAATTGTTTTGATGCAAGTTTGCAGGGCCATTAATCGCATTCTGCTAAGAAGAACCGTGACTCTGGGGAACGTGCAGGACATTGTGTATGCTTTGCGAACAAATAGAGTTTCCACGTCTAGACTGTGGAGGGGGTAGATCGGGATTGCATGATTCCTATTCTGGCACACCCTGCCTAGCATCCAAGTATGTTAATTGGAACGGGTATTTCTCTATGATTCTCAGGCACTGGTGGATCACCGTGTGGCGTTTCGTGACATTAACACAGGCTGCCTGAAAGGGGCATGATGCACCCATCTTATCAGACATGGCCTATTCAGAAGCTGCAGGCAGGGACTTTTTCCCAGACCAGAAATGCCAGTTAGGGGACGTTGAAGTGCCCTTGTGAATACTTGAGTCCCGACTGACCGTCTAATGCCAGTGTTCTGAAACCGTTCAGGAAGCTTGACAGGACCAAGGGACCGGTTCAACTACAGGTTGAGCCAGTGTCACCGAATGACTGTGGGTGTGCTTTTGGCATTTAAAGGGCGCTGGAAATTCGTGTATGGAAGCAGACTGGGGAAGCAGCATCCATGCGTCAGATCCGCGAATGCTGGACCCTCCTAATATTTGTGAAGGAAGGTGAAAGATTCGGCTCAGAGGACCTCTGAGGTTCACGCCTGGTCTAAATTTGCACAGCCATGGAGGCAGGGCTACTAGAAGTCCAGCAAAAAAGTGGGGGCCTGCGCAATAAGGGGAGTTGTTTTAAAAGGGGAGGGGAGGGTCTGCGAGGATTTTGGCCTTTGGAGGGGGGGTGGGATTGGAGGATTTGAGGCTGAAAACCAACAGTTAATGTTTGGATGCCTGCACGGGAGTAAGATGGCAGTGTACAATGTTAGTGGATTCTGTTTTTCTTAAGCTGATTTGCCAGTGCGCTTGTTCTTTCCTTGGAATAAGTGATCTTTGACTTTCTGCAATAAATAAAGACTGTTTTCAAACGCCAAGATTCATTTATAAAAAGGAAAATAACTTATTGACAGAACACACAACATTTTGCGGAACCTAAAAGCGGATGCGGGCTGTGGTGGAATGCTTACAGATCACAGGTGACTATGTCCTGTTGGAGTGCTGTGCACATGACTGCTGCACTTCAAGATGCCTATACTGCATGTTGAGGGGGTTGAAGTGTTGCAACGTCAAGGGTTCATAGTTCTGAGTGGTTGTGAATGTATAGTGGTGAAGGCCTGGTGGGGTGCTAAGAACGCTGGATGCTGTCGGGATCACGGGTTGAGCTGACATTGGGCAGAAGGGAAAGAGCTTCTGGACATATTGCCGCACAGGTAGTGCTCTGCCTGCGGGGCTAGCAGCGCCGGATAGAGTCCGCTGAGTGCCAGGATGCTTGTCAGCTCTTTTGTGGCTTTCTCCGTGGCTGCTGCGTTTTCTGGCGAGATTCTGCTCCTCTTCCCTCCAGTCCTGCCATTTTTGTTCTCAGCTGCAGCACGTGATCCATAACTACGTGCCAGCAGGTCGTCTTGCTTATTTTCAGCGAGTTCTTCTGGATGTTTGGAAGTCTTTGAGCTGTGATAACACGGCAGCGAAACCTCAAGGTTGCTTGTGGAAGGCAAAAAAAGGACAACATTAACAAGAAGGCAGCATTGTGTATACTCAGACAGATTATTCCCACACAATTGAAGAGTTTACAAGTCTCACAATAGCATAATTTTCCATGACGAAGAGAGCGCATCATACCCCAGGAAGCCCCGAAATGAAGTGTAGTAAGGGGATGATTAACTTTAGGGCTGTACTGGGGGTTCCTGTGCATTGCGAGAAAGCAAAACAGCTGCAGGGGGCACCTACACTGAACAGCTCTCCTAACATTTTCCAAGGAGATTTATCCTGGAAGTATATCTCGCGGCTGCAGTCACCTGGGAGGAGCGGGAGGGTCTTCTACAGCAATGCTGAATTCTGCCTGCCCCTAGAGCGCAGCATTAGCAGCAATGGTCCCCCACCCCTCGTGGACAGTTGGCGCGGACGCGTTTAGCCTGACGGACAGGACCACATGGCTCTCCCTAATAAAGTGCGCGGAAGCGCATAGCCACGCATCTGGCTGAAATCTGTTGATAGAGATTACCGAGGCCGATCTACTGCAACTGTAGACCACATCATGGGCTATCAATCTAGGACATGCATGCATTGCAGTGCCCTAAACCCTCCCGGCCCTCCTGAAACATCCATACCTGAAAATAAAAAGCCCGGCTTACCAGGAACCCACTCCTCTGCTTGTCCTTCGCCAATACGGCCACTGCGACGGCTACCTGCCTCTTGCTTGAGAAGAGGGTCTCGGCTGCATGTCTCCTGGACTCCGGCAGTGTCTCCCTCCCATCCCAGACTCACCTTTCTCGGTTTTCCTCTCCCCGCCTCCTCCTCCGCCGCTCCCTCGCTGGACAGTGTCCATTGTGGCTCTCAGATTGGTGCGTCGGGTCCCCTCCAAGATATGCGACTCAGTTCTTTGTAAAAACGCGCGCCAGGTCTAGGGCAGCAGCGCAGGAGCCGGCGTTTCCCCGTGGCTTGTGCAATAGCACTCTGCAGTTCCTTCACTGTTCAACCCTGCACTGCAGCCGCCTACCCAGTCATTGCCCTTCTCCCAGCCATGTCCTTTGATATTCTGCCCATAAGGTATCGTAATTCCTACAGCTGAGAGCGCCAGTAGGGACTGCCACAGCTTCTCCCCCCACAACCACTTGATGAGGTCCAGCAACCGTCGCCATGCTCCAGGCTGGGGCTCATCTGGCACGCGGAGGGCTTATGGGTCACCTGGGAAATTCACTGATTGCACTCCACACCTGGCTGAGCACACAGGAAGGGGATTTTTAAAATTCCCGGGGCATTTAAAGGGTGGGTCACCTGAGGCAAGGGCAGTAGAGTTCAAACTGATGAGCAGAGTGGCTGAACAGGCATTCTGGGATACCTCCAAATACCTCTGGAGGCCAACAACAGCGCTTTAGGTGGCCACACTGGCGGAGCAGCGCTGCATCACCAGCGCTGCAGTCGTTATTCCCGAGGCAGAGGTGGAGTACAGCCAGCGCTGTAGCCAGGGAGATACAGCGCTGTATGTGCTTTGCAAGTGTGAATGGTGAGTGAGTTGCAGTGCTGTAAAGCCACCTCCAGCGCTGCAACTCTCCAATGTAGCCAAGTCCTAAGAGTCCCTCCTTGCACAGTGTACAGCTGCCCACAGCAGTAATTACTCACCTCTCTTCACATTCTTCTGTGCTTCTCTGCTGTGATTTTAAATCAATCCATCAATCGTGACAGTTTCTGAGAGCAGATACGGCTCATCCCCTGAAACAGGCAAGCAGTGAGTAAGTGCAGTTATTCCACAAATGGTTCTCTTTCTCACCTTACAACTTCTTGGATCCATTACCTCCGCTTCTGTTCCTAGGTAACTCCCATCTGTGGCAGGTTATTTTTCCCACAACAATTGTGTTTACAAAGTCCCGATTCTGCCCCCTCTATCCCCACAATGAAAGGCTCAGTGTTTTGTAGGGGAAAGGTAAATTATGGGTTAAATGCATTTAATTTGTTAACACAACAGGCAGCAGCACAGGCTCCCCTCTGAGTTGCCACTTAAGGAAAAGCGCCATAGATGGTTAAAGTGCACCCAGAAAACACAAGACACAGGGACATCAGCTAGTGAAATGAGCCCCATTAAATAGTTCATCACTCCCCTGCCATGCTGGGAGTCAGGGATCACTAAAAGACAGCAGGGTTGGTGCCAAGAGGAAGTGGTGGTGGCAGCAATAAAGGGGAAACAGCAATGATAGGGATGCTGGGGTGGTGGAAATATTGCTGCTGACACTCAGGTTTTGTCTATGCTAGACAAGTGGTCAGTGTAGTTAGACTTGACCTTGTCTAGTGTGGAGGCAGGTTAAATACCTTTTAGCTGGTCAATCATCCACCAGCTAGACTGGGGTAGAATGTGTTAACTTGCATTTGCGTAAGGAAAGGTAGAGGTTAGTTACGAGGCATTAGCTAACTTCAAACCACTTTTCCTAGCATAGACAAACATTAAGGCTTGTCTACATTACAGACCTTACAGTAGCACAGCTGTACCACTGCTGTAAAGTGTCCTGTGTAGCTGGTCTATGCCAGTCTCCCACACTGGTGTAGTGCTGTCCACACCAGCATTTTGTCAATGAAACTTGTGTCAGTGTGCGTGGGGGAGGGGGGGAGGTGTTTCCACACCCCTGACTGACAAGTTTTATATACCAAAATCCTGACCAATCTTTGGTCAGGACACAATTTGTCCCAATATTTCGCTCCGCCAGCAGCATTTCTTTTTTGCTCCGACGGCAGACCCCCCGCCCTTTGTCTCAATATTTTCTCCCTCCCATGTGGTCACCCTAATTGCAATGCAATACAATACTTGTATGCCCCTCAACCTCTTGCTGATCTTCCAATGGAACTTTCACTGAAGCTTCACAAAATTGGCTAGCTCCCCCTACCCTATTCACTATTTAGTTTTTTTGCAACTATGTTCTAAATAGAAATACATCCAAGAGGCTGCTCCTGTGCTGTCTCCAGCCTGAGTTTGCAGATCCAAATGGATCGGCACTGGTGTTGTGTGCCATATGGGTGCTCATCTGAACTCAGGGCATGTCTGCACTGGACTCGGGGGGAAAGGGGGGATGTCACTGTGTGATTGCAGCTTGTGTAGATATATCTGAGCTACTTTTGATCTAGCTAGCAGAAGTATTAGTAGCAGTGAAGTTACAGTGGTTTCAGGGCAGGCTAGCTGCTTATATAAGGTCCCAGGCTGAAGGGAGGGGTGTGTGTGTGTTGCATTCAACATCTGAATCTAAGAATGTCAGCTTTCACTTTTTAAAAGAAGCTTCTAGTCCTCATAGTTGCACAGAAACATTTGAATCATCTTTTCAAGCATATCCTAAATGCTCAAACCAGAAGGCCAATTAAAAAGAACCAAAACCTTTTTAAAGAAAAACCTTATATTTAAGCCAAGCTCATGATTGAGTGGCCTGACTCATAAATTTTCTAGTGATTGGAGTTGGCAATACTGGGCTTGCCAAAGTAGTTTGACTCTGGTGACCCTTTGCACATCTGCATGATGCTAAATACTCAGGTAACTTGGCAAAGGCAGGAGCTGCATGCTGCTTTCCCTGTCTCATTCTGTTTCTGGGCTGTCATTTCAGCAACATCTTTAACAAATGAAAATCCCTCTTGGAGTCGATAGTAATTATAGGAATTTATCACAATTGCCAATCAAGGTGTTCTGAAGAGACACATTTTTCTTGTTTAAATTAGCTTTCACCACACGCAAACCACAAGTTTATCTTTAGGAAATCAATACCAGGGAAATTACAGCTTTCATGGAGTGACATAACCCCCCAGCCATTGTTATGCATAATTCCTCTGGCAGCCTCACATGGGAATTTTTTAGGGAGGGGGTTCTGTTTCAGGACAGTACTAGGAATGGAAGAGTGTGGAGGGTGATGAGAACACCAAACAAGATCTGATGTATAATTACCAGGCTAAGAAAATAAGATTCCAGAAGGAGGAAAGGTGGCTGTTACTGGACTGGGACTCAAGATCTGATTTTGTTTCCTAGCTTTGCTGCAGACTGTTTGGTCTTGGACCTTGAGTCACTTGAATATTTCAGCAACAACAATTCAGAGAGTTCAAGGCTTTTCATCAGGGTGTTTTTGTAAGCAAGATGAGCACCATCTGCAAAACTATGCCCTCAGTAATATTGGGGCTAACTCCAGTGAAGGCAATGGGGGTTAGCAGGTATAACTGTGTGCATGCATATTTAAACCCCCTTTCCCTTTATAGGATTAATGTAGATTTTGAATGAGTTTCTTCACTAAAAATAGATGCTGCAGGCCAGATCCTGGTGGTGTAAATCAGCATAGCTCCACTTTACATCAGCCAGGATCTGGCCCTGCGTAGGTAGAACATTCAAGCCAATAAGCAAGTATGTCCCTTCCTCTGGTGGGTTTCTCTTTCTTCACAGTTATACCGGGACCCATTCACTCACTCCTGTTTTTATAGGTCTTGGCCTGGTATGTCAGTCAGGGACTTGAACAAATATAGGAACTTCAGGCAGATGAACTAGAAGAATTAAATTAGATCATAAAATCATACAGCAATTCCTGGCTCCTTCCCTTGACCCAGCTGAGAGTTTGAAAACAGTAAAACAGTTTATTGCTCTCTTTTGACATTTGAGTAGGCATTTCAGCCCAGGAGTCAGGGAAAAAGAGCTGTTTGCTTAAGTATAATTGAGTGCAGCAAGGAGGGGCCATTGGCGATGCAAAGACCCTCCCCTCTTTTTTCTAGCTCTGCAAACAACGTGCCTGAAGCTCTCACTTTCAGACAGATCCAATGCCCTCTAAAATCAATGGGAGTCTTTTCACTGACTTAAGTCTCTTTTGGATAAGACTCTCAATTAAGCCATTGTAGAAGTGATTATGACATCAGATTTACACTGGCACAGACAAGCTGAAGATTGTCTTGTCAGAATGGTTACATTTCAGCAGCAAAGCCAAAAGCTGCCTCTTGTGTGACAGATAGGACAAAGATCACGTCAAAGATCGGTCAGGACGCGGGACAAACACCTAAATATTGGGACGTCTGGTCACCCTACATGTATTGCAAGTATCATGGTCAGAGAAGAGGAGCTTGAATATGATACACTATCCAGAGTAGGGAGAGCTGAAAGAGTGTGGAATATCATCTCAGGATGAGTGATTCACAAGCATTTGCCTCTCAGCAGAAAACTCCATAGTGTAACCCACACACCTCCTGGGTGCAGTGTTCTGTCCCATCTAGTGGCACTGAGACCACTTAGAGAGAGAGAAAATGAGTCCGCCCTACAGCCTTAGCTAATGCCAGTTGGCTTTTAGCTCATGCTGTAGAGGCTCATGCATTAAGCTCCAGAGGTCTCCGGTTCGATCCTGCCCACCGCTGACAGGATCTGTCGGCGGTACAATGGTGCACCCTGCAAAAGCATGGAACTATTAGGATGGAAATCAGAGTGCAGTGTAGACAAAACCCAGAAAGCACAACTCTCGTTGTTTGGATGCTTCCAGGGATGAATGAGGGGGACCTGGTTGCATTGCAGGAGATGGTGGTAGGAAAGAGACCCCCCGCAAGGAAAGCCAATAAAGTCAGTGAGCCTTTGTGCTGCCTTTGACAAATAAAAAGGGTGGATGCTTGGTGATAAGCAGACCCACAATTAATGAGATACGGGGAAGAAGATTCCAATACAAGCATAAATAAAGGGGACACTGGCCTTCCAAAAAAGGCTGATCCCCACATGCATATGCTTAGAAAGGCCCAATTCCCCACCCCCATAGAGGAAATACAGCAGCTGCTTGCTCCCCAGAAATGGCTTACAAGAGACAGAATCCTCTGACTTGTGTGACTCTCAAAAGCCACACTAGGATACCTTAGGACATCTGCAAACAATGTTTCTGCATTGAGTGTTTTTTCATCCCTTAAATCTAGTCTGTTGGTGGGCATGGAAGCCTCAGCCAGAAGCTCTGCTACTTGCAGTCCGGAAGTGAGCAGTCACCCAGTGGCAGAGAGGAAGAGAACAGCTGACATTCTCTTGCTACTTGGGTAATTGTTTGACTGGTGTGCTTTCCTTCCCCCCCTTGGAGATGGAGCACTTGATGGTAAAATACAGCCTTTATAAAAATGCAGGGTCAATAATTAACAGCTGCAAAGCTGTCGTTTCACACAAGACCCATCTTCTTAACTACAGGAGGAAGGGAGAAAATGTCAAGGACACAGCAGGTATTTCAATTTCTTTACCTCACAGCTCCCTTCTGGGTTTAGACAGGCTTGCACAGGTCCTGTACATGTGCACGCTGCAGACTCCTCCCCCAAACACCACCACATGCATACATGTAATCAGTAAGCACACAAAAACATTTGCATAAGCCACTCACATAACTACCCAGATCCACACCCCCCATGTATGAATTCACTGAGGCCAGTATGTAGCTACTGTTACACCCGCATACAAGTTTGATCTTGCTCAAATTTTAAAGACAGTGGAAACTTTATTGAACTGCTGAACATTCCAGAGCATCTGACATAAGCTCCTGAGAGCTAAGTTTCCTTTCCAGGATGTAAGAGAAGAAACTAACAGATGATTCAGTCATAAGTGAAGGTTTTTGCACAGTTTGAACACTTCAGTTCTGATTCTAAGCTATGGATGAGCTGAGATGTTTAGGATGGGAAACATACCAAGAGGCATGTCAGCATTAGCCTCATTTTACAGATCAGGAAACAAATACAGAAAGGTACAGTTTAGCCAGCAGCAGAACTGGGACTAGAACCCAAGAAATCAGGCCTTATTCCCCTATTTCAACCTCTAGAACAGGCCTGCACAATATGTGGCCTGGGTGGGCTCACTGTGTGGCCCACAGGGGGTGAGTAGGCAAGCAGCGGGTGAGGGAAGGGGGCTGAAGAGGCGGGGCCTGAGGAGGCAAGCGGGGGGGGCACTAAGGAGGCGAGTGGGCGGGCAGTGGCGGGGGGTGTGAGGAGGCGAGTCGGGGGGTAGTGGGCGAGTGAGGAGTCAGTGGCTGACCTGTTCTACTGATCTGGTCTGGCTCCCATCCCCTCTCCAAGGGTTGCAGCTGTCTGCAGGCGCCTGCCTTCCTCATTCACATCTCATTCATTCAACAGGACAATTGATTACAAAATTGGGGGTAGATCTTATTCTACCTCTAGCAAAAAGACATTTTTCTTTTATCTTAATTATACTACCTTAGGGGCCCCTATAACATATTACCAAGGTTCAATACCGCTATTTCGGTGGGGCAGTGCTGGGAAAGGAGGGTTTCTTTCCGCGGGGCGGGCAGTGCTGGGGGGGCGTATTTCGGGGAGCTGGGCAGTGCTGGGGGGGGTATTGTGTGTCGGGGGGGCTTGCTGGCACTGGGGGGGGGGTCAGTGGGGCCGAGGGGGTTTGGCCCTCAGCTGCTTTCTTTGGAGTAACATGGCCCTTGCCGCTTTACGAGTTGTGCAGGCCTGCTCTAGACTATACTCCCTTCTTGAACATTTCCTTCTTTTAAAGGAGAAAGGGATGCTACCTTCACTTTGGGGTGTGCTCAAAGAAGTCTGCGATACATTTACTGTATGTTTTAGCCAAGGCTAAAAGTGGGACGTCTGTATCTCTTCTCCCAACAGCTGCTCTCTGTAGCACAAATAATTTGAGGAAGAGAGGAGTGGGGAGGAAGAGTTCCTCAAAATACTTCAGCTCTTCATTCAGAATCCATGGAGGCCATGTTACCATGGAAATGGAAAAGGGGTTATGTCTGTTTTTAATAATCCCAAAGGGGGTATTTAATTGAAGTCAACCACAGCTTTTTAAACAGGAGAAAAATAAAAAGAAGCTGCTGCCAGAAATGGGACATTAAAGTAAGTAAAAAAATAAAGCCATGAAACAAGAAAAAAGGAAATCAAAAGAATAAATTTACTGTAACCAGCAAAGGATTCATTAGGGTTACAAAGCTCAAATCAATTTCCCTCCTATTGACATTAATGAGTTTGATGTAGGTCCAGCTTGAAAGCCAAACAGAGCAGTTCACATCCTGTGGGTCCCTACAGGACCCAGCAGCTTTTTGCAGATTGTTCCACACTAGGGGAACAAAGCTCTCTTTTCATCTTACATCTAGCTCCACCTAACCATACCAGCATTGAGAAGCTTTTCCGAAAGTCTGCCTCACCTCTTGCCAGTCAGCTTCACATTCCCAGCATGCCTAGACCCTCTGACTTGGATGTGCCTGTTTAACAGGAGAGGTTATAGAAATAGCTTAGGCTGGCAATATTTTGGGGCCTAGCAGCTGATCCTCAGCTTTTATTATTGGATTAAAAGTAGCACAGAGGCCTCAGTATAAACAGGGCTGCAGAGAGCGGGTTCGGGCCCCGGTGAAAAAAAATGTTTTGGGCCCCCCCAGCAAGGGCGGATGGGCTAAACAGGGCCAATGAAGTCGGGCCCCATTCTGGACCGCCAGGCCCTGATAATTTGTACCAGCTCCCCTACCACCTTGTCAGCCCTGAATATAAACACCCCCTGAAAAGCTTACAATCTAAATGCACAAGACAAAGATTGAGAGGGGAACCAGACACAGAGAGGAAGTGATTTGCCCACTGTCGCCTTTCATCCTTATCTTTGGATGAGGAACATCTGCACCACTTCCTAGAGTGGAAATGAAATAAAGCTGCCTTGCCAGCCTATTAGACAGTGGTGAGAAACTCAGACTAGTATTCAGGGCAGGAGAAACTAGGAGGGAGTTAGCCTTAGATCCCGCAACTCCCTGTGTCCCCTTATGGAAAAGAGTGATTATATATATTGGTGCCAGTAGCACCAAAAGGCACTATCTATGAAGACAGAGGGTCATTGTGGTAGGTGCTGTACAAGCAAACTTAGTAAGAAACTAGTCCTGGCCTGAAGTGCTAGATTCACACTCAGAGTCTCATGCTTCATAGGGAGCTGTTCAATCCTGCAAGCCAAAAAAGGTACTGTCCTGATCTCCCCCGAGCTGGAAGTCATTATGTGAAACTACTAGAGTATTTTTCCTCCAGTTGATTCCTAGGCTGGATCGTGAGTTCTCAACACACACACACACACACACACACACTGCCAGCTAAAGATCAGAAATCTGAACTCACTCCTATATTTCTATTACCCTAAACTAGCCACTGCCCAGCCCCTGCCCACAGCACCTTTCCCAGAAAAGAGAAATAGTGAGAGAAAGAGGGATAGCCATAATAGATTTTGCCCACTGGAGTGTACATTAAGTTTAAGCCTTCACTCTGGACACTTGAATGGCTGGTCATTAATGGGCCTCAAATCGGCAGCATAAGACAACCTCCATAAATGCTTCTATGAAAAATGGTAACAGATCAGAAGTGACTGGAATGTAGACAGGACCCTCAGCTCTTGATATAAAAGTGATTAATGAAAAATTCCCCTGAATCCTCTCTCCTCCCTGCAAAAGGAGGAGTGAGCAAAGCTGACAAGAACTGCTCCTTGTGTGAGGAAGATAATAGCAGGAATGATACATCTCCAGGAGATTCCCAAGGCCTTGTGCGCATGTAATAAATTGCCCTTGTCCTTCAGGAAATGTATGAAGAAAGATCACGAAAGCCAGTGAATGTAACGAGGAAAAAAGAACAAAAGATTCAGCCTCAGAAGTGCTCCTGCTCCACTTGCCCCTCGCCTTCCTTTGTTCTGCAAAGTGTTTTCTGAAATGAACAAGAGTGGCACAGACAGGTCCCTGGGCTCATAAAATGACTGTCAGACTGTGACGGCAATAAAGCCTGGAGTGGGGCTGCATGCTGCAAAGCCACAGATCTTAAAACAGCATGCTACAGAGAGCTGGGATCATGGAGACACTGGCATGGCATTGCATCATAGCACGAGACCCTTGTAGACAGGTAATTAGTTGGTTTCTAGGTGCAAGGAAGTCCTTGTGATTAAAACACTGGACTCAAGAGAGCTGGGATCAATTCCTGACTCTGCCACAAACTCCCTCTGCAACTTTTTGGGCAAGTCAATCTTTTAGTGCCTTGGTATCCTCTCCTGCCCCATCCCCATTGGTATAATGGAGAAACCTGTCATTGTCATGACTATTTAGATTTGAGTTTTTTAGGGCAAGGACTATCTTACTATGTGTATGTGCAGCACCTCGCATAATGGGGCCCTGATCTTGGTTGGAGCTGCGAAGACAATTAATAAGGACAAATGTTAGCTAAATCCTGAATATTTACATGATCAAGGCAGAACAGATTAGGATTTTAGCCATGGTAAGAGGAACTGGACTGATAATCCTTTGAAGTCAAGGAACCAGTTCTCATTTACCATGGAGGCCTTTTATACTGTTCTGGCACCCATTATATGGTCAGTATATATTGTCACTGCAAGAGCATTGTAAAGGGGCCCTAGTGTGTATGAGAGTCAGGCCCACAAGTCTTCTGTTTATCCATGGGACAAGTATAGCACAAGCAAAGGTAGTACAATCTTCCCATGTGCACACACTCTAGCTATCACACTATAGTGCAGGCCTTGAGGCACTATAGGAATCAGAGGACTGTTAAGTCTCCATGGCCTACTCACTCATTTCTGCTCAGGCTGCCAGTCAGAGGACCAATTTGTGATCATTTGTTCTGATAACTGGGTCAAGACTCCATCTTAAAGGGATATGGAGGAAGACCCATGATTTGGATCATTTATATCTAAACTGGAGAGATCACTAGGAAATATACTGCCAGGAACAATCCTGCACTAGCCAAGAGATCTACTAGACCATCTAGTCTTTTCCAGCTCTGGTTTTCTGTGATTAATTTCACACAAGGTACAGACCAGATGCCAGTCAGTAATGACTTTGGGTCACGTGGTGAGTCAGTGGGAAATAGGGCTCATGGAAAAGTTTGAGCAGCTTATTTTTCCTGCATCATCTATTATCTACTGTGATAGACCCAAGCCAGTTGGGAACAGCAGAGTAGTCTTATTGGTAGCCAGGAAGTGGGCAGGTGAAGCCCGCCCACTGCCAAAGGACTTCCTCCAGCCTAAGGGGAGGATCCACAGGACCTGGATAACCAAGTAATTCTAGGGGACAACCAGGGCCAGCGCTTGCATTTAGGCAACCTAGGCAATCGCCTAGGGCGCCAGGATTATTGGGGGGCGGCATTTTGCCGGGGGGGGCGGCCGGTGGGCTCCGGTGGAGCTGCCGCACTGGGGCCTGCGGAGGACTGCAGAGCCGGGGGAACAGCGCACGGGGTGGCGAAATGGCCATGCACCTAGGGCGCCAAAAACACTGGCGCCGGTCCTGGGGACAACAAATGAAATAACAGGGACAGGAGTGTGGTCAAAGGGCTAAATATAGGGAACCTAATGGGGACACCGAGTAGAGAAAGGGAGATATACTGGTCACTGGATGAGCAGTTTTCTGTTCCCTGAGTGACCAGAGCAGGGACTGCTCCAGGCTAATGAGAACACCTGACTCCAATTAACCTGCTAAGAGTCAGATGAGACTGTTAAGCACTTGACTCAAATTAAGGCCCCTCTGATGCTATAAAAGGGCTCACTCCAGCCAGGCCAAAGGGAGCCTGAAGAAAGGAAGTGTGTGAGAGGAACTAGGAGCAAGAAGTTGAGTGTGAGTAGGCATGTTGCTGGAGCACTGAGAGGTACAAGTGTTATCAGACATGAGGAGGAAGGTCCAGTGGTGAGGATAAAGAAGGTGTTGGGAGGAGGCCATGGGGAAGGAGCCCAGGGAGTTGTAGCTGTTGTGCATATTGTATATTTGGTTGTCATGGTTTTTGTTCCTATGGCAACTGAGTTGGATTATTAGGGGATAGCTCAGCCAGTTTCAGTCGGCTAGGCTAGCTCTGTATCTGTAAATAAATGGTAGTTTTGTTAGCTGTCTGCTCTCTGGCCTCAAGTGATTTCTTCCTAAACTGGCTGCCCCCAAGGATATAACAGTGTGACTGTACCAGGAGGTACTATAGACAGCTGCAGTCCACTGGGCCCTGGGCTGGAACCCAGAGTAGAGGGCAGGCCTGGGTTCCCCCCAAACCTGCCAACTCCTGATCAGACATGGGAGGAATTGACCTGGACTGTGGTCCCTACCAGAGGGGAAGGTCTCTGGGCTGTTTCCTGAGCCACAGGGTGAATCTGTGAGGTGAGCAAATCTGCTAATAAGTGTAAGACCCACCAAGGTAGAGGAGGCACTTTGTCACACTACATCAGGAACTTGCATTTTAAAAGTTCAATGCAATGCCATTGCAAATGAGAATTTTGGGTGGTAACAGTGCAGTTCTCATTTGGGTACAGTTTTTTTTTTTTTTAAGACAAACAGCATGGCACTAATTAGAAAAGCCAATGAGTTGAATAGCAAGGGTGCTACAGGTCAGGGCACTGGAATTGTGCAAGGGTAAGCAGGGAAACCTGCAGTCAGTATAATGGGTGCAGGACTCAGGACTGGGATATCAGGAGGTGCAGCAGATCAGGATTATGCTCCAACAAAAATTGGTATCAAACTTTGAGGGGGGAGGATGGTTCAATGGCTAGGGCTCTCTCCTAGAACTCAGGAGACCCGTCTTCAATTCCCTACTCTACCCTAGATTGTGTGTCTGAAAGTCACTTGGTCTTTGTGACTCAGTTCCCTGCATAAATTAAAGGCAACAACACCCCTGTGAGGAAGGGCAATGCTGTGAATACAAATGCAAAGACTGTGGTGCTACAGAGATGGGGATCATGCAAGTTCCTTAGTTAAGCCCTTGACTGGTTTGGTAGGGGAGTTATTGCAGGTGAGGAGAGCAGGGCCTTGGCTGATCTGTGTGATCATGGCCAAATGTGTAACTAGTTCCCCACCCATCCTCACTTCAGAGAGGAATAACATTGCTGAGACAATGTCAGTTCTGCTGTGCCTCCCATTGCAGTGCATGGAGCAAACAGGATCCTGAGACTGGAACTATGGAATATGCTTGGTCATCAGTGAGGAATACCCCAGACAGATGGAGTTGAAGAAAGCTTCATTTCACCTTCCTCTGAGCAATATCAGCCAGCCAGAGAGATGCAGGCTAAGTGCACCTAGATCTGATCAGGCTTCCCCTGCCCCTGAACACTTCTGTTTACCTGCTGTCACATCTCATTAGGCCCAGTGGCTCTTGCAGAGCTGGCTCCAGCCCTTCAAATTTCTTTCAAGATTTTTCCTTCCTAAGGGAGATGATGGAAGGAAAACATCCAGTAGCAATGTCATTTAGTATGTTGTATTTCAGGATCCTGGAGGGACAGAATGAGTGGCTACCTCTTCCTCAGAAGGGGTTGTCTTGGTGCCTGGGATTCAGACAAGGCTGTAGATCCACTGTCTGTCTCTTTTCCTGCACCAAGTACTGCTGTTAAGGCTCTTAGAGGCCTTGTTTCCCAGACCCTTACTTAAAGGGAGCCTTCACTATTGCCAGGATTTCAACCTACAATTATGATGCCTTGAAACAATTTTTTCTTTCTATCCTACTGTACATAGGAGAGAGAGTTCAGTTCCTGACCCAAACTTTAAACCAAAATCCTACAAGTGGGGGAGCCCCTCCACAGAGTCCTCAGTGATTCCTACACCTGGAAGAATCATCAGTTCATGCTTCCAGTTGTGCTGGGTCTTCAAGCCATCCAACAATCTATAAACAATCAGATCATGCAGCACATCCTAGTTCCTAGGAGTGCTCAGTCTCTAAGATTGACAGCTATAGGAATTACCATGCAAGTCACGTAATCAACTCTAGATCCCTCAAGTTAAAGGGGTTGGGGGGAACAGGCAAACATCTTGGGCAGTGTGAGACCTTTTCAAAAGAAGGGAAGGATGTCCTTGTGGCAAGGAATTGGATCAGGACTTAGGAAATCTGGGTTCAGTTCCTGGCTCGGCCACAGAATCCCTGTGTGACCTTGGACAATTCATTCATTATCCTTGTGCATCAATTCCCCTCCCCCACCCAAATCAGTAAGATGAGTATAATGGTTCCTTTCTTCCCCTCATGTGTCTGTCTTGTTAGTTCTTTGGGGTAGGGACTGCCTCACTATATGCCTGTACAGCTCCTAGCACAATGGGGCTCCGATTTTGTTTGGGGCCCTTAGTGTTCCCACAATGCTAAGAGATGATTAAGATCACAAACTCTTCCTCACCATCTGTTTCCCTTAAGTCCAGCACAGCAGCAGAGCTGGTCAGTTTGCAGGGGGGCTGGATTTTACCCCTTCTAGTTTTGTCCTGTGTGACCTTTCCACCTCATGCGAAAAGCCATTGTTTTACAAAGCCATAGATGGAAAAGCAGGCATCTCCCTTCCCATTGCACCACAGATTCCTACAATGGAAAGGTCATGCCTTTCATAGTCAGACAATGTGCCAGATTAACTGACACGAGCTGCCCCTTCTCAGGCTAAGTCATCAGCTTCAACATTTTCCCTCTTTTTATATTTCCCTCCCCATGCAACAATAGGCTTTTTCTACCTCTGCTGAAACATCACTTTCTCCCAGGCAGGGGATTTGGGTGGAGGGCAGCTTGAGGCCCAGATCTTGTTACCATTAAGAAGCCAGAAGAGAATTGTAGTGAAGGGTTGCAGCTGTTCCAGTGACTTGAACTGTTGTTACTCAGAAGACTTGAGGCAAAGTGGAGAAGTAAAGCCCTGGCTCTGTTGAAGTAAAGGGGAGTCTTGCCTTTCACTTCTAAAGGTATGGCTACACTTGCAGCTGTACAGCGCTGTGAGTTAAACCTGTCTTCGTACAGCTGAGTAGGGAAAGCGCTACAGTCTGTCCACACTAGCAGCTGCCAGCACACTGTCATGGCCACATTTGCAGCGGCACATTATGGGCGGCTATCCCAGCGTTCAAGTGGCTGCAATGTGCTTTTCAAAAGGGGTGGGGTGGACTGTGACAGGGAGCATGGCAAGGGGAGGAAGTGGATTTTTGGAGTGCCAACACACTGTCAGCACCCTGCCTTGCAAGTTCCAATCCCCCTCCCTCCTCCACCCCTCTCTCACTCACTGAAAGCAAACAGCAGCTGTTTGGGTTTTTTTCCTCACAGACCAGATAAGCAGCTGCTCACCAAACCGACACCCCCCATGCCGCCTCTCTTCAAACAAACATCATCTGTGGGTGTTCCAAAGGGAGCCCCCCTGCCTGCCTCTACTCATTCAAAACAAACAGTAACTGTTCCTTTTTTTTGACAAGCAGCTTCCAGAGTTCACAACAAAACAAGGAGAGAAACAAGAGAGGAAGCTTCACTTAAAAGGATTATGGGGAGTTTCCAGAGGTCAATCACTGAGTAACAAGGTTACTCTCCACTTACACTGGAGCACCAGTGTCTCAGCCACTCTGCAGCAGCTGTTAATCCTCTCGAGGAGGTGGAGTACGTGCAGTGCTGTAGCCACAGAGATACAGCGCTGTACATGCCTTGCCAGTGTGGATGGGGAGTGAGTTACAGCACTGTGGGTGGCTTTATGGTGCTGTAACTCAAGTGTAGCCAAGGTCTAAGGCTAAAACCCTGGCTCCATTGAATTCCTAGCCCTTCTTTTATTTACCCCAGCTTTCATGCTTACCAAACAGAACCTATACTGAAAGTAGGCAATTGGGAGGTGGGATTGAAGATCAAAGCTAGCTCAGGCAATGATAGCAATGAAGCTCCAGCAGCATGGTTAATGACATGGACTAGGCTTACCTGCCCACCCCCCAAGACCCTGGGTACATATGCAAGCAGCTACCAGCCATGCTGCCATGTTTTCACTGCTAGCATTGCTCAAGCCAGCTCTGATCTACCTAGTTTGGGTACATTTGCACATCCTACAATCACACCTCTCAACTGCAGTGTAAGCATAGCCTTCAAGCCACGCAGCCAAGTCTTCATGAGTGGACAGTGATTTTTTGCTAATTAACCAAACTTGAGACACTTTTAAAGGCTATCCGAAGTGCTGAAAACCTACAGCTCCAACAGAAGCCCATGAGATCTGCAGATCAGGCCCAAAGCATCTCAGGGAGAGCTGACCAAAAACTGGAGTTTCCATCCCAGGGGAAATTCCAATATTTGTGTTTGGCCCAAACTGGGAGGAAAAGTCAAGATATTAGAAATTTTGCATGAAATGGAAAGTTTAAAAACAATTAGAAATGTTGAAGTACTTCAGTTTGAAAAACAGTTGACATGTCAGTAATATTGACTTGACCCACAAACAGTCCACCTGACTACTACGTGTCTCATGGGAGTTTTAGTTTGGGTGCCTCATGCCTCCATTCTTCTCTATGGCTCAGGCTAGCTGGATGGACTACATGTCTCATGATACACCATGGTCACATGTCTTCTATGATACACCACAACAATCTGTACCTGTTCCTTTATTGGTCTTGAGGATAATAATGAGAGTTCCTTTTGAGGAGTAATTAGTACATGTTTGCAGAGTGCTGTATCAGCATTATCACTTCAACTTTTCCTCCTAAGGACTTGAGCCTCCAGGTGTTTCATACACAGAAGTACACATGTGGGGGTCTGATTTTGATCTCACTTATGCTTGTTTCACATTGTAATGCCACTACATTCAGTGGAGTCACTCCCAAATTACATGGGTGTAAATGAGAGAAAGATCAGACCTGGAGTTCAAATTTCTTCCCTGCTGTCACAATGCAGTTACTCCGGATTTACCCCTTTATCATTTGATATCTGCCTGACTCAATCACTGGACAGCTCACTGCTCTGCCTGGTCTTATCAGCTACTTCAAGGGGGCGGAAAAAAGAGCCCCAACTCAGCAACAGCAAAAGGGGAGCTGATTTTTGACTGACTTGGCTTGCAAATTGAATCATTTGTCATTGTTACATTTGCATGCATCTTATTACAGATCTGTGATCTTGGACATCTTTCGATCATCCTCATACACACAAAGCCCTCCCTGGTTCTCCTTTAATGGAGCTGCAGCAAGCCTTTATTCTCCAAATCCCCAGCAGCTGCCATAGTGGCTCCATTCCAACAAACAGATACCTTATCTTCTGATGGGTGCATGCAGCACATTCTCTGTGACATTTAGATCTCTCTTTGTAGCAGACTCAGATATTTCTGCTGTTTAAAAGCAGCCTGCACAGCTGGGCAATTTCATTACTGCAAATGTTATTACAGCAAGAGTGTGTTTAAGACAATGACATTGATAAAAAGATATGGCTTAGCAACACACTCGGCCTTGGTGAGGCCCTGGGTTCATCACAGCATAAATGGGAACCTACAGGCATCAGAGCCCTTCATGCAACAGCTCTTTCCTTCAAAGAAAAAAAGTACAAGGTGGCATGGGGCCCTAAAGCCCCAGTGCTGAGATTGTCAAAGGTGATTATGGGAGTTAGGCACCCAACTCCCAGTGAATTTAGATTTGGGCTTGTACAAGGTTGGATGATTGCATAGGAGTGAGAAGGGAGCCTTGCCTCACTCAACACCACAACAGTCCCAGCCCTAGGCCCTTAAAGAAAAGGCAAGACTTCCTCTCTTCCCACATCTGACCCTGCAATCCCCAGGATCTTTGCTCAGAAGATACTTCTTGGAATGGGATAGCCTGGACTCTTCTCAGCCACTTCCTTTTCTTTCAAGGGCCAGTACTGAGCTCCTCAATCATTTTGGCAGCTTTGAAAATCCCAGGTACTTTAGGCCAGATATTATGGTAGGAAATGTAACAAGAAACGTATGGTGATTTGTATATCTAACAGCCCCTAGCCCAATGGGATGCTGTATGTGTATATAAAATGAAAGAAGACTGCCAGGACATATAAATTCCACCAGCATGGAAGAGGTTAAGGAGCTGCTTTGGTTTGGAATAGCCCTGCCTTGTCACAAGTCACTCCAGGTCTGGAGGAGTTTAAGAGGAGCAAGCAGTAGTAGGCAGCCCTGGAGAGGGAGTAGGTTGTTGAACTTCCCAGCTTGAAGCCTGGTAGCTAGCAGAGCCTTTGCCCTCATAGAAAGGGAACACAGGTTCCCTGTGCTAAAGAAGGGGAAGAGAATATTTATACCTTGTTCTTGGAAGCCCAGCAGACTCCAGGGCCACCCAGAGGATTCAGGGGGCCTGGGGCAAAGCAATTTTGGGGGCCCTTTTCATTAAAAAAAAAGTTGCAATACTATATTTTCATGGGGGCCCCGGGCAAATTGTCCCACTTGCGCTCCCTCCTCCCCCTGCGCAGCCCTGGGAAAAATAAATATTTAAAAACCTTCCACATCTCAGCACAAAGCCAGTTTTGAGAGAACTTCTTTTCAAGTCACCTTTACAAGGTATCACTGGTTCTCAGCATCAGCTAGTGCTGAAAGGCACTAAAGCTTATTAAAAGGGTTGGACAAATATTTTCCATCAGCTTTTTTTGGATTGAAAACTAGGGTTTTTTAAAAAGCAGAATAGAAAATCACGGACAATGTCTGCTTTCCTTCAAAATTTATTTATTTTTATTTTTTTTAATTAAAAAGCTAAAATTAGTCTGCCAAAACCTGAACATGGTTTGGGGTTTCAGAAGTGTGTGGCTGCTCCTGGATGTTGTGTGCTTAGGTGCCAGGGGATGGGGGAAGGCGGGGGAGCCTCTGACATTCTTGTGGGGCCTCCAGCAAATTGCCCCACTTGCTCCCCCCGGGCGGCCCTGGCAGACTCTGGATGGACTGGGGCCCTTCTGAAGAGTCCAACTATCATGACTAGAACTTCCCATAGGCAGAGTTCCCCCTCTTTGCCTTTAGTCTTGTTTGCTGACCTTGAATTTGTTTTCCCACTTGGAAAAGGAGAGAAGTCAGGAGGCCTTGGCCAGAAGGCTGAGCACCTGTCATTGACTACTCTTGCTGGAAGATCTGACCTTGTGAGCGTGTACTTGCTATGTAGCATCCAAGGGGTGGGTGTGCTCTAATGGACAGATCCCTGACAAACCCTGCCCTGAAAAGCATTCAGTCAATCAATGTGTAAATAGAGACAGAAGAGGATATGTGCTTTACCTCCTCATAGATGGCCAGATCCTGGCTCCACTTGGGTCAGTAGGAGTTTTGCTATTGACCTTAATAGGACGAAAGCATGGACCCTAACCCTCAAGTGGCTGAGCCACTGTAGCGCATTCCCCCCACCCCAGCAAATTCCACTTTCATCAGTGCTGCAGCACTGATTTAGCACAGTAGTGAAGACAAGCCTGAAGTCTTAAAAGATGTATCTTTACCAGGTGTGAGGGTCTCAGATGCTATGGTAATGAGGACATTACATACCTTATAGATAGTCAAAATGCAGGGTCAAGTGGCATGAACTGTGTGCTGTTCTCTGTACCAAGTAAAATCTTGTATTCAAGAGGCTAATCTGAAATCCACTGAAATCAATGGAAGCCCCCAACCAAAAAAAGCTCAGCGCTTTGAATCAGGTCCTGACCCCCTCTGCTGACAAGCCCCTAGCTTTAGTGAAGTCAGAAAGGAAGCATCTTGATTAACACATTTTGGCAGCAACTTATTTTTTTTTCTGTCTTTTAGGTTCCCTCCCTCCCTTTCCTGCACACCAGCAACTCAAATCCATCCCAGACTTCAACTGACACTAATAAGGCAGCATATGACAAGCAGAAAGCATCCACAAGCAAACCAGAGATTGCCAGCTCAGTCATCATAAATGCTGCGAGTTCTCTACAAAGCAAGCGGCTTCTAGACAGGGTTTAAGATGACTGTCTCCTCTAACCTATTAAGGCTCCTCAGGTTTCAGAGCTGCAGGACAATGATATGTTGGGGACCTTTGGTACCTGTTTTTCCCCCATTCTTTTTAAAAAGGGAATCTCGTCACAAGAGCTGAAATTGGCTCCTCTGGCAACCAATCAAAAAGTTCCAGAAGGTTTAACTTCCCTTGTGGCTGATGCTGCTGTAATCAACACCAGAGAGACTGAGTTACCTGTCCTTCCTTCCTTTGGTCTATCATGTTTCTTATAGGGAAGCATATATTTATTCTGAGGTGATTTTGTCATCCTGGACTGCAGTCATGGCCAGACAGCTTCTGTCTCCTCCCTGGTGCCTAGCATGCAGCTCGTTCGGGGAGTTTGGTAGCGCACTTAACTGTTGGGAGCTTGCAGGAGAAGGATCACTTACAGCTTTGCTGTTTCCTTTAAGAGCCTATATCCCTGACTGAAATTTTCACCCTCTGGCCCACACGCTGGGAGAGAGAGAGCACAATCTTCATAAAACTTAGAGAAACACATTAGTGTTTCATTTGGGAAAGCACCATGATCTAGATGGAAAGTCACTGGGACCCGGGAGACCTTAGTTCTGGCTCCAGTTCTGCCACTGACCTGCTCTGTGGCCTTGGGTATGTCCCTTTCTTTCCCTTCAAATCACTTGTCCATTTAGATTGACTGCCTTTGGGCAGAGACTGTCTTATACTACATATGCACAGCACCTTGCACAATAAAGCCTGGATCTCAGCTGGCATTGTGGCAGTACCCTAATGTGGATAATAGCAATAATATGGCAACCTCCAGTAGTGTGTTAATTTTCTTCTGCAGAGCCTTCCTGCTTCTCCAGCAGAAAATAGTTCCAGACAGGCTAGTATAGCATTAAATCAATTTTGAATGTTGTATCCAGTGCTATGCACACTGGCTAAAGATTCACTTCCCCTCAACAAGGCAAATAAGTGTCTCAGAGACTAGGGAACTCAGATTCCTAAAATCCTGGACAGCAGTCCTTAATCAGAAATGCTTCACCTACTGATATCACATGTGTGACCCCCATAGTCACACACAGGCATGACAGACACACCAAGGCCATGTGTATTACACATACACTTCACACTCATACATGGGCTGTGCACCACACAAGTGCATGGCCACAGCTCACACACCCATACATGACACTTGCATGCTGTCAGGGCCGGCTCTAGCCATTTCGCCACCCCAAGCACGGTGGCACACTGCGGGGGGTGCTCTGGCGCTCGCCAGTCCCGCTGCTCCGGTGGATCTCCTGCAGACATGGCTGCAGAGGGTCTGCTGGTCCCGCAGCTCCGGTGGACCTCCCGTAGGCATCCCTGTGGAGGGTCCACCGGAGCCACAGGACCAGCGGACCCTCCGCAGGCATGCCTGCGGGAGGTCCACCAGAGCCGCCTGCCGCCCTCCCGGCAACCAGCAGAGCGGCCCCTGTGGCATGCCGCCCCAAGCACGCGCTTGGTGTGCTGGGGCCTGGAGCCAGCCCTGCATGCTGTACATGTGATCCATGTACCACAGATCTGTGACTTGCTCACACCTCACAAACCTTCATGATGTGCACCATGCACAAGTAGCATACACAGAGCACACCTCACATGGGACATACACCCACACTTACACAGAAGGATATTTAGAGGGCAAACCTGTCCATTTTCAAAGTCTTCCTGGAAAGGCAGAGGGGTCCTGGAACATTTTCAACCCAAAATCATACACAGGGACCACACTATTTTTCATACTAGCAGGATGTAATCCTGTGCATACTAAAGTCATTCTAGGAGCAAACACACACAGTCCTTCTTACAAAGGGCTTCATGATCCCCCGAGCCTCTAGGTATTGCTCAGAGATGATGTCTTCTATTTAGCAGTGACTCATACCACTGGGGAACTCAGCAAAGCCAGCCCTAACATGGCATCCTGCTTCTACACCTCTCCATCAGCATAGCCAGGGAAAGGGAGTCTCATCATACAAGTCTCTAGTCCATTCCATCTGCTGCAGGAAAAACCAGGGCCATGCCATCAGACAGCACCTCTTTGTCATTTCAGATTTGTTTGTCTGTGCTAGCGTCCCACCCAGAAGACCCCTCTGTAAACACACATCCTTACCTCTAGGTCAGCTCTTCACATCTGGACATGGCATTACAGGGTCCTTTGCCTCACCCACAATGGTGGCCAAAGCAATCACACCTAGCTGATCCCTTTCCCAGACTTCCTCATGAGGGCTTCAGCCCTCCAGCCAAGTCACACAATAGCTCAGTTCCCTTCCAATATTCACTCCTAAACAGCAGGTCCATCACTCTCCTGAGATCAACTTCACATACAGCAAGGTCTTTGCCCCTCCCAGGCTTGACTTCAATTCCCTCTAGGTTCTAATTCAGGCCTCACTCACAAAAGCCTATCACACTCCCAGCAAGAGCTCTTCCAGGAGCTATTCCCCCAGTATTCCTATCACTATTGAGGGCCCAGCTGTGTTTAAGCTGTGTGCTGCCTGTTTCAGCCCCACAGCTGGGGGTGGTCAGTCCTTCTAATTAAGCCCCATTACACTCAGCTGGGATCACTGATTAGCCCTTATGTTGCCAGATCATCAGGGAGGCTGAAGATCAGCAGCTAAGTCATAGGCCAGACTGAGCCCAGCTTGCCTCAAAGGGCCAGTCAGCCTGACATCTTGCCACTCATGTTCTCTGCCACACCATTGCAGAGGAAAACACACAAGGGGCGGAGAGACATTTTGTCACATTAGAAAGTGTTTCCCCCTCCTATCCTTTCCAGCTCCAATGACGTCATGAGGTGATCATGAAGAGATGGATATGAGTATGCAGAGAGTGTTCACCTTGCTCTGGCCTGCTGGCTAGCAGACTGCTGCTAAAAGAGAAACACACAGATAAATTCAAATCCTTGGAACAAGGGTCGGCAACCTCTGGCACACAGCTCGCCAAGGTAAGCACCCTGGCAGGCTGGGCCAGTTTGTTTACGTGCCGCGTTGGCAGGTTCGGCGGATCACGGCTCCCACTGGACGCGGTTTGCCGTCCCAGGCCAATGGGGGTGGCAGGAAGCCGTGACCAGCACATCCCTCAGCCCCTGTGCCCCCCCACATTGACCTGGGACAGTGAACCACGGCCAGTGGCAGCCATGGTCTGCCGAACCTGCTGATGTGGCAGGTAAACAAACTGGCCCAGCCGGCCAGGGTGCTTACCCTGGTGAGCCGCATGCCAGAGGTTGCCGACCCCTGCCTTAGAACACAATACTTAGCACAATGGGGTCCTGCTCCACGACTAGGGCTCCTCTGATAATAGTAATAAATATATAAACCTTTTCCTTCCTCCAGCACTTTCCAGCTCAGGTTCACTTTGTGCTTTGCAAACATTCCTTCATGAAGTAAGGCAGGTCAGGAGAGGAAGAATGGTTGACTGGTTAGGGTGTTAGCCTGGGGCTTAGGAGAATGCGGGAGCATAGCCCTGCTTGGCTACAGATTTCCAGTGTGACCTTGGGCCAATCACTTAGCCTCTCTGTACAGTAAGGATAACTGCACTTCCCTACCCGACAGAGGTGTTGTGAGGATAAAAATGTTAAAGGTTGTGATGTGCTGAGCTGCTGTGGTGATGGAAGCCTTATCTGTATGCTATGTTCTCTTCTTCATTTGACAGATGGGAAATGAACGTGATTTGCCAGGTCATAATTCTTATTTGTATTAAAAGACATTATTTGTATTACAAGAGACCCTGTCCAAGATTGGGTCCCCATTGTGCTGGGGAAGTGATAATTCCCCACCCCAAAGAGCTTACGTCTCAATAGACAAGAGAGATAAAAGCTGTATTATCATCCCTATTTCACATATGGGGAACTGAGGCAGAGAGAGGCAAAGTGACTTGTTGCAGGTCACATAGTGAATCCGTGGCAGAGCTCAGAAATATAACACAGATCTCCCAGCTGCCTCTCCCTACCAAGCTGCTCTTCTTTTCCATCAAATGAACTGGAAGCTCCTGGTTTGACTGCTTATGCTTAGTCACGTGTACACTTGTCCCCTCTCAGGCCTCTGCACTACTTCTGCCCGATGACGCCTCCTGCATCTACTTATGCCTTTGCCCCCTGGCCCTGGCAATTCTGAAACCAGCTAAAAAGTGATAGAATGCTACATCCCTCTGGGTCTCCATCATTACACCCCAGAGGCACTGCAAACAACGCTCAAGCTTCAGAGCATGTCACTTGCCCCCCAGATAACCCTCTGCCACCTTTCTACACTATAAGGTCCCAATGGATCAACAGAGGTAGGCAGCTGCCTGCTGCTGCTGGCTCACTTGCAGGGTCTGATTTGCTGCTAAGATGTATCTGATGTTTACAAGAGTCTTTGCGAGGGAATCCATAGGCACAAGGGTCTGCAAACAGGGTATTAAGCTGTCGCTCAATGCACCTGCTCTGCTCAATGGCAGACAAGTACAGCATCCATCAGTCATTTCTCTTCCATTTACACACGCGCACACACACACACAGGCCCAGGGAAAACAAAGTTTTTGTTGATCTAAATCTGCAAAATAATGATAATAAAATGTATCTTATGGGCAACATCCCCGCTCTTTAAGTAACTATGGGGACCTGCTTGTTTGAGCACTAGCCTCATTCCTCGGAATCTTTTGCCTGAATAAACATTGTCCGCTGTTACTAACCAATTTGATGTGAAAAGGGGGAGGCTCAAATGCAACGTTCCTCCCCCTCTGTGTCCTATAGAGAAGCTAGATGAGAAGGATGGGAACAGACCTCATGGCCCTGAGCAGGGAAGTCCAGACCCAGGACTTCCTGGGAGCTTGGGCAGTGGTCACCTCTCACTTGTTATGAATGCAGTAGATAAACTCATGTGGCAGACTATTCATTGGACTTACCCAGCTGTGGCAGTGCCTGACTCCTTGGGACTATGTACAGTCCCCTCTTCAGAGCGCGACTGCTTCCCACACCTGCCTCTGCTCAGGGAGGGGTGCTGCCCTGATGGTAGGGAATTGCCATGGGACAGGTGGCTGCCGTGATGCCTTTAACTGTCACATGCCGATAGCAGGTGCGTCAGGGTTCCAACAACTATCCGTCATGGGGCCATCCTGCTCACTCCCTCAGATACCTGCTAGGCAGGGATCCCATCTTACAGAGCCTCTTGTATTTTCTATCTGCCCTTCTGGTGCACCCTGTAAAAGAGACCCAGTTGAAAGCTTCTATCAGTGTCCTGCATTCATGCTGCTTTCCTACGCCATACCATCCCCCCTTCCCACACCGTCTGAGCTCCCTCCTTTTGTGTGCCTGCTTCTCAGTTAAGCCACCCATCTGCGGTCACAAGAGTGTGATGCCTGCAAGCAGCATGGAAACTTTTTTAAAACACCATAATAGAGGCATAAATTAAATGTATAACAACAATAAAAACCAGCAAAAGGACCAAAAAATGTCATCATGGCTAAACAACAGACTAAAAGAGGTGGCTGGAGGTAAAAAAGCATCTGTTAAAAATAGTAAGTCAAATCCTACTGAGGAAAATAGAAAGGATCATAAATTCTGTCTTAGTGAGGTGGCAAAATTTGCAGATGATACAAAATTACTCAAGATAGTTAAGTCCAAAGCAGACTGCGAAAAGTTACAAAGGGATCTCACAAAACTTGGTGAATAGGCAACAGCATGGCAGATGAAATTCACTATTGATAAATGTAAAGTAATGCACCTTGGAAAACATAATCCCAGCTATACATACAAAATGATGGGGTCTAAATTAGCTGTTAACACTCAAGAAAGATCTTGGCATCATTGTGGGTAGTTTTCTGAAAACAACTGCTCAATGCACTGTGGCAGTCAAAAAGTGAACAGAATGTTAGGAATCATTAGGAAAGGGATAAATAATAAGACAATTAATATCACAATGCTATGATATACAGCTATTGAACACCCACACGTTGAATACTGCGTGCAGTTCTGGTCAGCCCATCTTAAATAAGATATATTAGAACTGGAAAAGGTACAGAAAAGGGCAACAAAAACAATTAGGAATATGGAAGAACTTCAACGTAAGGAGAGATTTAAAAGACTGAGACTGTTCAGCTTAGAAAAGAGATGACTAACAGGGATATGATAGAAGTCTATAAAATCATGAATGACATGGAGAAATTGAATAAGGAAATGTTATTTACCCCTTCACATAACACAAGAATCAGGAGCCACCCAATGAAATTAATAGGCAGCAGGTTTAAAACACACAGAAGGAAGTACTTCTTCACCCAAAGCAGAGTCAACCTGAGGAACTCATTGCCAGGGGATGTTGTGAAGACCAAAAATATAACTGAGTTCAAAAAGAATTCACTAAGTTCACGGAGGATAGGTCCATCAATGGAATTTAGCCAAGAAGGTTAGGGACGTAACCCCATGCTCAGGGTGTCCCTAAGCCTCCGATTGCTAAAAGCTAGGACTGGATGACAGGGGATGGATCACTCAAAAATTTCCCTATTCTGTTCATTCCTCCTGAAACATCTGACACTGGCCACTGTTGGAAGAGAGGATACTGGACTAGATGGATCATTGATCTGACCCAGTGTAGCCATTCTTTTTCTTATGTTCTTATGCAATGGCTTCAACCTTATCCTGCTGCACTGCGGCCATTTATACCCTCTCTAATACAATCTTTTTTTCTGCCAGCCTCCTTCTATGATCAGTCTATTGGATGGCAGATGTTCAATGAAACATGTAAATCCTCTCTTGTTTATGAGCGAATATAATAAACTCTGGCTACTGCGCTTTCCAGGTGGCCGTTGGATGCGCTGTGTTTAGTGCATAAAAACCCGGTGATTGATCTCTGATCTTTAAAATAGGGCTGTGAGGACCACAGCAAATCTGCATGCATCTGGAGTCTGAAGCTAGGAAGCGGCAGCTCTAAAACTTCTCAGACACTGCAATTTATTCCCTTGTGTTCCGTTTTCTGTGTTTTACTGCAGTCAAGACAATGCACATGATGTGATTTATGTATAACCAGAGCAGCCCCCAGTGGCTGCATCCATGAACTCCTTCACGGAGGTGCCTGTTGCTTTGTCTCTCTTGCAAGCTCTGTGAGGCTCTGTCTCCGTAGCCCTGGCATTGAGCCCAGCACAGAGAGGGTGTTCTCGGGGCGGCTTGCACCTTGCCTATTGGGGGAATGCTGGGGGCTAATTTGCCCTCCAGAGCAGATTAAAGCAGCTCTTGTGCCCTGATTGCAATAGTCCTTCTGCACTTGGGGGTACCTGCAAATAGCTAAGGACGGCCACCCCTTTTAAATCCTGCAACCCACCCCCAGCATGCTGCTGGCATGTGCTCTGCACCTGGGGATCTTGTCAGGAAGAGAGTATAGAGTCATTATGTCAGATCCCTCCCCGGTGATATTCTCCATGGAGCATCATACGGCTGCTTTGCCACCCCTTTTGGCTGCTGTTTCTCATGCAAAGGGGCCACAGGCAGTGATGAATTCTTCCCTCTCTCTCTTTTACATTGTCCAGAATGACTCACGCTATCTTATGAGTCCACGTTGGATTCTTGACACAGCATTGATTAGGCCAGGGTTCCTCTCCCAGTTTTCCTCTCTGGGAGAGCATAGGACTAGTGGTTTCATATACCGATTCATCCCTCGCGTAGCTCGTGTCAACGTTGATGGAATTACATCAGCCGAGAATTAATTTAGTCTGTTTGTGGCTGAACCTTGTCTCAACAAGGCTGCAGACTGGTAGGTGAGATTGACTTTTGTAGCACCTGGATTCTGTGGGATCCCTGCCATCTCCCCACCTTGTATCAAGACGGGGTGGGGGGGGGGGGTTATGTTGCGGAAGTAACTCCTATTTCAAGAGGCATGCAAAGGTGGCTGGTAAGGGCCAGATCCTCAGCTGGGGTAAATCAACCGCCTGGTCTTGCATGCAGGAGTCACCACAAGACCCAAAGAGTGTCCGTGTTTCCACTGAGACTGCAGACATATCTCGAGCTGCCCCTTATCTTTGAAAGAGACACGCTTCATAAGAAATGCACTGATCCACTCAGCAAGTAAAAACCCCAGCTGGGAAGGAGGAAGCAAATCACTTTCTGCTCCAGGACCAATGTTTAGGGAGAAGTAGGCGGGGGGTAGATTATGCCCATATCACCATTTTTCATATCTGAGAGACTTCCCTTAACTTAATCAAGAGATGGCTTGTTGACATTTTTACTCTATGTGGCTTCCCAGGCATTTCAAAGTGCCTGAAATTTCATTATGTGAAAGGCAGTCATTGGCTCTGCTACAGAGTTTGGCTACTTTTCAAAGCATCTCCATTATTATTATTGAAGTAGAAACATACAGAATGAAAATCCTCCCCGTTAAATGACCAGTAAGTGCCCTACAGGCAGCACTAAGCCAAAACATTTATCCACCTAATTTTATTTCTGAGATTTTTTTAATTCAGATTTACACATGACTGATCGGCATTAGAAGCATTTCTTTTTCAATGTGAATTGTGTGAACAGTGGACTGATGGTCCAGGGAAGCAAAGGCCTCTGTTTGTCCACATTAAAGGTATTGCACAGGGCAGTGGAAGTGTGATCTTCCCCGTACACTGCCTGGCCAATATTCCTCTGCCATGACACTTCCAGGAATAAGTGGGGAGTTCAGTCTCTATCATGTTATGTAGAGTCACAATCCTTATTCCTGAGGGGGCATTTTTTCAACAAAACAACTACAGACAAACATGCATGCTTCCACAAAGCTTGAGTTCCAGTCTTGTCTTCCTTCTTTTCCAGGAATCATATTTTCTCTGGAGGATCATGCAGCATGTAGAGATTGGATTAAATATCGCAAGTAAATATATTACCGTCTCCAGGTCCATAATATTCTTCGCTTCTCTGCTGAGACTACCAGTAAGCGGTGCAGATGTATTATGGACTCCTGTCCACTAGGTACACCCTTCTATGTAATTATACAGTCCAAATCACCATAGTATCTAAGAGCCTTCCAAATAGCAACAAACCCATCTTCCAGTATGCAGTAATACTATCCACATTATACAGATGGTAGATTGAGGCACAGAGACTAAGGGCCAGATATTTAAAGGTATCTAGGTGCCTAACTCCTGTTGATTTCAACTGATTTCACTGTGAGTGAGGCACCTAAAGACCTTTAAAATTTGGTCCTACATGACTTGTCCAAGGTCACACAGGGAGTCAGTGGCAGAGCCAGGGACCAACCATAGCTCTCCAGTCTGCTGCCATAGCCACAAAATTATGTATCCCCTTCCATCAGTTCATTTCACATAAGTCACCAAACAACATCCAGATGGCAAAAGCTTTTGATTATTGCTGCCCCAGACCAGTGACTTACATGCGAAGACCCCTATAGCCCATCAGCATTCCCTGCAGTCATGGATCATTGTTGCAGGACCATAGGTATGCAGGATACTTTACCACCATGCCAGGTCCTTGCTGCAAAAATCTGTCTCGGATTTAAGTGATGATAACAAGCAGTGAGGACAAGAGACGGAGGGAGAACAATGGCTATAGTGCAGTGGTTCGCAACCCATGGATTTCAGGCCACTTGCAGCACAATCAGCACAGCACAGCTGTGGCCCATGTGACATCCTCAGGGTCATACAAGTAGTATGTGTATTGTGTGGATGCAGCCCACATAACATACAGAGAGCTACATATGTGTGGGGCTTCAGTGGGGGCCAAAGGGAAGGATCAGCAACCCATCTCTTTCTTTCTGTTGCCTGGAGCTGCTAGCAGCTGGCTGGTTTTCTTACAGGCAGAGGGCCTGGATACCCCATCCCAAGAGGCAGTGAGGCTGCTCTTGGAGGGGCAGAATGGCTTCTGATGCCTCTAGTGCAGGGGTCAGCAACCTATGGCACGCATGCCAAAGATGGCATGTGAGCCAATTTTTAATGGCACGCGGCTGCCTGCTGGGATTCCGCATGCCATTAAAAATCCTGCCGACGCAGCAAGCCGCGGGGTCTGCGGTCCCGCGCCAGAGTGCTGGCTTAGTGCAGCAAGCCGCCGGCCCCTCTCCTGCCTTCCCCCAGAGCCCTGCCGCCGCCTGTGCAGAGTTCTGGGGGGCTGGGGTTGCGTGCTCCCACGGGGCAGCGTTTGGCTCTGTGGGGAGGGAAAGATGCTCCCCGCTCACCTGGAGCCCTGCTGCCGCGCGCACAGCGCTCTGAGGGGTGGGGCGGAGCAGGGCTGCGCACGGGGGGGTGGCAGCAGCGGCAGGGCTCCGGATGAGTGAGGATCCTCATGGTAAGGAGGCCGGCTCTGGAGCTGGGTGGGGGCAGTCAAGGGACAGGGAGCAGGATGGGGGATGGTATACTGGGGAGTGGTTGTCTCTGGAGAGGGCAGTTGGGGAGCAAGGTGGGTTGGATGGGGCATATGAATCCCGGGGTCTGTTTGGGGGGTGGATAGGGGTCAGACCAGTCAGAGGACAGGGAGCAAAGAGGGTCCTGGGAGAGCAGTTAGGGTAGGGGGGGATCTCTGGAGGGGGTGGTCAGGGGACAAGTAGCTGGGGGGGTTGGATGAGTCAGGAGTTCTGGGGAACTGCCAGGAGGTAGAGGTG